>NW_020897768.1:0-55484 GCF_003984885.1 Neopelma chrysocephalum | reverse complement strand
GCCGGGGGCGCGGGGGGCCGGGCCGGGGCCGCGCCATGGGCCGAGCGAGAGGCGCCCTGGGCCGCAGCTGCTCCGCGGAGCGGCGGGGCCGCGGCGCCGCCATTCGGGGCCTCTCCGCAGGCCGGTCTGGGCCGCAGCAGGGAGACGCGTCCGCGGTGAGTCCCGCCGGGCACGGGCATAGCGGGGCCGGGGACCCGCGTTCCCGCACGGCGAGGGATGGGAACGGGGGATCGGGCGCCGCCGCAGCGCGGAGGCCGGGCCGGAGCCGAGACTGGGCCGGAGCCACCGCTCGCCTCCCCGTCATCGCGCGTCTGCCTCCGGGCTGATGCCGCCCGCGGCTCCCGCCTGCGTGTGCAGCTCATGGAGCAGTCCCAGAGCTCTCTCTAACAAACACGGCAGCCGCTGGGACCGCACCGATGGACACCCGCGGCTTTGAGCCGCGCCTTTCTCTGTGCATCCTGTTCGAGCCGCGCCTTTCTCTGTGCATCCTGCTAGTAACGCCTTCGGGTTATTGCCAGAGCACAGGACAAGTTTAAAAAGACACATGATGATTGTTTACTGTTTGTGTTTCTCAGCTGTGGCAGAGTGAGACAGTTTCGCTTTCAGTTCTCAGCGCTTGAGCCCTTCAAACGGGAGCGGATACTTATTTAAAGGGTACTTTAACGAAATCATAAGTTTGAGTTGTACATAGAGTCAGAAAGAGGTCTCCATACATTGAATTAGGCTTGCTGCTAAAGGTGCTTTGCTGGCTGATTTCTGCGGGGAAGAAAGTTGAGGTACAGTCTGAACACGGTGTTACAATATGGTGAAAATAAAGGTTTTTACATTTTACTCTTTAGTATCAACACACTCCAAGATATTTTTGCAGTTTATATCCTGTAATGATGTGAATTTGCATACATTGTAGTTCTAGACCGGAATCTAGACTAGATTATACATGTTGTAGCTGTGCAAACTGCATGTTAGAGATTCGTGGCCTTCACAGTGATTTCAGTGCAACAACTTTGCTATTAAGCTCAACAAGAAATGGTGATGATTCAGTTAACCAAAGAAGACTTTATTTAGGTTTTGTTCAGTGGGTTTTTGTATAGGTGGATTTGTGCTTCCATAGGAGCTATGTTAACTTCTGTGCATCCTGGCTTTAACATGCATTCCTCACTGAAATCTCTGACAGATTGTTTTTTGCTCTCTGGGGTCTTTGCCTCCCCTTTATGCCTCAAAAATACTTCAATTAATTTGACTGTTTTGGTCACATTTGACACCAGAGCTGGATTCTTACAAGTTCTGTGAAAATTGGTGGCTGTGGAAAGGAGAGGAGTTTAAATTAGTATCCTCAGTAAGGAATAGGCAATTATGTTTGCCACTTTATCTGTTCAAGAGATATCAGACAAACAATCTATCCATGAGAGCCATTGGTGATTATTACAAGCAATATCATGTGCTAGTAGTGTTATACATATTTAGGTTTGCTGTAGTTATCAAACCCAAGGCAAAGGTACTCCTCCACTCTTCACTCGCAGTCCCCTGGAAGGGATATGTGAATGATAGGCCAGGGACAGCATAACGTTCTCTGAATTGTAAGCCATCATATCTGTTATGATTACAATTTCAGAACTTTATCATTAGGGGAATATGTGCTGAAAAGTCCACAAGTCCCATCATCCCTGTTGATTTGAAATTACTATATAATAGTATTTGTTTGGCTATTAATAAATATTACCTTTGCTGACTAGGAGAACATGCTAGGCTTTGTTGTCGTTTGAAATTTTTTGCTGAGGATCTGAATAAAGGCTCAGGAGCAAAGGCTTCTGAGTTGTCATCCAGTCATTGACCAGATGGAGTAACAAGGTTAAACCTTTTTAACCTGGATGCAGACCATTGCCTAAAAACGGCTTTATGCTATGCAGGTGCACAGCCTGAAAACCAGCCAAAAAGAAAGTGGTACCCCAAAGTGCCTTTCTTACAGACAGGCTCTGTGTTCCTTGGCAAGTAGTACAAAATGTGGGACTATGTCTCTAGGGTGCTCAGTCATAGTTTTCTCTAGTATTGTATGGAGAGAAACAGGTTCTGCTAGACAGAAATTCCTCCTGCCTGTCTGAGACACCACAGTGTCTGAGATAGAGACATGCTGTTTCTTTTTCATACACGATGTGTAAAATTGTCAAAAGGCTTATTAACATCGTGTTTCTTATTTTTTCCCCTGTATCAGTATTAGTGAGGCTAATAGGCTTAGAAGACTCAAAACAAGGGATGTTCACATCATCTTACATCTACAGGATTGTGGCTCTGTACTGATATCAGTTAAGAATTCCAGCAACATAATTCCATTACTTTTAAAATCATAATGTGGCTTTGTGAAATAAGGCAGAATGGAGGAGAGATATAAGACTGCTACAAAAAAAATTATGAAAAGGTACTTAAAATACAGTTTACAGAAGGCAGAAGTCACCAGCCATGAATATTGCTGCCTGCTTAGAGATGGAGAAAAAGAGAATGCAGGGACAAAACCCTCATTGCAGGGGAATTCTTTTTTATTCCAAATGTGTGGTTAATTTACATAGAATAGATGGCATTTGCTCTAAACTGTAGTATAGGAAATATCAGCAACAGTTACATTAAACGAGGAGGAGAGAAGCTGTGAATACTCTCTCCTTGGAAGGGTTCAAGGCCAGGCTGGATGGGGCTTTGAGCAACCAGGATACTGGAAGGTGTCCGTGCCCATGGCAGGGGTGTTGGATGATCTTTTAAAGTCCCATCTGACTCAAACTCTTCTATGTTTTTTTTGGTACATGAAATGCCAGGACAAGAAATCCAATAGATAATCTGATGTAACCACTACTTCTACAGACTGATTCAGACGTAGGGCTACTGGAGTTAAATACATTTAGTCTTACCTGACATGAATATAATACTCTTCCTCTGAACACTTTATTTAAGAGAATGCATATGTCTGGACCCTCTAGCATAGGACCTTATGGAAAGTCAGGAAATTGGTTAAACTGATGGCAGTATGACTTGTGAGATGGTGACTTACATGTCTGATAGTTTGTCTAAAACAGATTCCCTCTTATCTTACTGTAAGGCTTCTTTTTTTTTTTTTTGATAGCAGACTATTTTCTCCAAGCTGTGAGACTTTATCCTCTGCTTTTAGTAATAGTGGCTCACATTAGGGCTGCCCGCAAGCTTGCTGTAAAGTACCTTTACGGCCTTAGTACCATACATACCTTAGTACCATAAGACTGGCTTTGGGGAACGTTATGTCAACGTTCTGGCTGGCCTTTTCTGGTGAGAAACCACGGCGAGTGTTTGTGTATAGCTAACAAGGACTGTCTCTTGGAGGAGGGTGGAGTCTGCAAACAAGCAATCTTGGAAGGGTACAGAAATCAAATGGATTATGTTCTGTGCTTTCAGACCAAAGGCTAAGTCTTGAAAACATGATCCCTGCAACTGTTCACACTGTCCTGAGTGCTCTATATTTATGCTGCCACAGAAAGAACTGGTTACAGTCGGAGGAGAAACACAAGAAACACTAAGGACTGAAATGCAGTTGCAGCTAAAGTATCCTCATCATGAATAGGTACACAACTATCAGACAGCTTGGTGACGGGACCTACGGCTCTGTCCTCCTAGGGAGAAGCATTGAATCTGGAGAGCTAATAGCCATTAAAAAGTAAGTATTTTCATACGTTACTTGACTGTAGATAGTCCAGGTTTTTCCTTTCTAGGTCCTCATCAACTTGGTCATACTGGATTGAGTACTTCACATTCCATGCAGCTTTTGTATATGGAGTTGTATTGGGGCAGCATGCAAAACTCAAGTTCCTTGTATCCTCCAAAGCCCCAGCAGAAGATAAAGAGGGTGAGATATATAGGCTCATAATAGTGCTCTGCTACTATGTGCAGTCAAACATGTATTTTGTATATTATTTACAGTATTCTGCAATGCTACTTTGGAATCTGCAGCCTTTTTGCTGCTGCTTATGTGGATCATACATTTCATGGTCTAATTTTCAAAGTAATGTTAATACTGCAATGATAATAAACACAATGGATCTCATTGTCCATTATCTGTATCTTTATATGCTATTACATCTGTTCATCTTAAGATTTTCTTGAACTTCCTTGAGAAATTAATTTAATTTTCTCTGCTGCTTTAGCAGGGATCCTAGTTTGTAAATGGCTTATTTGTCCTAGCTGTGGTAAGAGACAGCTGTAAAGAATTGCAGGCACCTTCCTGAAATACCGACCGTGACCCAGAGTCATACTTATCGAAAGAGCTTTCATTACAATGCTGTTTTGTATGAACAGTCAATAGCTGGCTTTATCAACTTTTCTAAATCCCCTGTGCTGAGAATATTTTTCCTGTATCAAACCTTGTCAGAGGCACCTTTCATTTTCATTTCGCAACGTGGGAGATTCTCAGAAAATTCAGAACAAACCAGAAGATGGTATTCTGTTAGTTTACATGTTAATGCCAGGCCATTATTAAGAACAGAAGTGGACTGGTGGCTGAACACACAAGACAGTAATTGCAGAAACACTGCTTAACAAAAAAATAATTCAGACTCCTTCATGACATGAAGGGCTTGTAGTTCTTAAACTATTCTAATTGTAAGAACTGATTTAAAACTGGAAACTTGCTACAATATTAAGTAATACTGAATTATTCGTAAACCTGGAAAAGGCTCAAAGGATGCCTAACTCCATCTGAATCCACACTCTAAGCAGGTGAGTATTTTTCTAAGTTTTAATCTGAGCTCTCCTCTCTCTGTGTGTGTGTGTGTGTGTGTGTGTCAACCTTTCTCTTGCTGGTCCTGAAGTGTAGAATTTCATTTAAAAGAACTGAGTCGTAATCAAAATGTGTATGAACAGACAAGACCATACATTATACGCAAATAGTATGTTCAGAGTTATATTCTGTCTTAGGAGAAAGCAGATCTGCCACACAGTTTGTTTCTGTTAGAGCAGAGTTGCTTATAAGCTTGAAAGGAAAGGCAGAATTTGAAAAGCAGTCCAGGTGATAGATGCACCTTGCAAGGGAGGGAGAAACATGGGGAGCAGTGGACACAGAAAATACACAGGAAATACAGCTTAGAGGGGAAAAGTATTAAAATTACAGAGAAAATCAAAATATAGAGAAGAGGAGCAAGGAGAGTATGATAAAATTGAAGACCCAGTGAAGTGATTGGATCTTCATCTGATTTGTTTCAAAACTGTCCTTTGAGTTGTTTGTAACTGTTGCAACTACCCTCATTCTTTTTACAGTCAGACTCTACTCCACCACATTGTATACTGGAAAGAAAAATAGCATGCCCTGACTTGTCGAAGGCTCTCAGTTATTTTCAGCAAGATATATAGATATAGATATATACATACAGAAAAAGGCAATCCTCTGTAATAGTAATTACTAATCAAGTGTAATTCTATTTGAGTGTGTGTTCTAGTAATTCTATTCAAGTGTACCTTGTGAAGCTTTTTGACAAAGGAGCTAACACCTTATACTTTGATGAATTATTAAGATGTAATGAGACTTACAGGTCTGAGACAAGCTGATGTTAGCTGTGCGTTAATTGTTATTTTCTCCTCTGCTTGTAGAATGAAGAGAAAGTTTTATTCCTGGGAGGAATGCATGAACCTTCGAGAGGTTAAGGTACTTATTTCGTTCAATGGTTGATTTCAAATTATATGATCCTTGTAACATTTTGGGATAACATCAAATTCTTCCTGTTTATCAAAAACTCCCCCCAACATAAGCTGTGGCATTTGATGTTGCAGTTCTGATTCCTGAGTCTGCATTTGAACGGAATGTCTTTAAGTCTTATAAAAATGCTTATTAAATTTCTGTAATTCTACAGAACATCATTTGGTTGTGGAGAGCTGCCTCCTCCTTGCAGTGAGCAGTGTGTGAGTGCGAGCGTTCCTGTCACAACACCAGGAGTTGATGGGTGTTTGTTTTTCGAGCTTGAGAACAAGTGCCCTTTTCACAGCATTAACTTTTGTACATGCAGTTGTTTTTCTATAGTTGGCTTGAGGGCAGACATTTAACATGAAATTCTGATGCCAGCAAAACTTTAGGGGTATGTTCTAAAGACTTCCTTAATTTCTAGTCCACTGTTGAAAACATGCAGAAAACGTAGGTCACTTTTCTTACAGTACCACATATTGGTACTGTGTTCCTGCAGCAAAAATGAATCTTGAATACACTGAAAATCTAAAAAGAAGGGAGAATGAAGATCCACATTTGCTAGTTTTGGCTGGGGTAGAGTTAATTTTCTTCATAGCAGCTTGGGTCTGTGTTTTGGATTTGTGACCAAAACAGTCTTGGCAAAACATGTATGTTTTGGTTATTGCTGAGCAGTGATTGCAGAACCTCAGGCCTTCTCTGCTTTTCATGCTTTCCTGCCAGCAAGTAGGCTGAAGGTGGGCAAAAGGGTGGGAGGGGACACAGCCAGGACACCTGAACTCAACTGACCAAAGGGACATTCCATGTGCCATTGTGCTCAGCAACAAAAGCTGGGGGAAGGAGAAGAGGGAAGCATTCAGAGTGATGCTGTTTGATATCCCAAGTCACGGTTACACGTGATGGAGCCCTGCTCTCCTGGATGTGGCTGAGCCCCTGCCTGCCCATAGCAAGCAGTGAATTAATTCCTTATTTTGCTTTGCTTGCATGCTCAGCTTTTGCTTTACCTATTACAGTCTATCTCAACCCATGAGTTGTCTCACTTTCTGCCCTTCTGATTGTCTTCCCCATCCCATTTAGGGGGATGAAAAAGTTCAGCTGCCCACTAGGGTTAATCCACGATACCAAGGAGGACTTTCCAAGGTTGTATTTAGTCTTGATTCTAACCTGGCTATTGCCAGTGCAGGTGCAAGAAGAGTGTTAATTCTGCTGGTAGGAAGTTACTTACAGAGAAAATGCAATTGTTTTGGTGCCTACAGTGTTACCAGATAGCTGGCTTTTGAATGACCAGAGCATTAAATTAATATGTAGACTGTAAATGTATCTGTAATACTTGTAGATCTGGTTCTTGTTCTCAGAGCTGTCTGATTATTTAAAATATTGAAGTTTTTGAAGTCAATTCTTCTGCATCACTGAAATAAAGTGAGGTTTTTTGTCATTAGATTAAGACCCCTGTAAAATCCTGTTTGTCTTTTTTTTAGTCTTTGAAGAAATTAAACCACGCCAATGTAGTAAAGCTGAAAGAAGTTATCAGGGAAAATGATCATCTGTATTTTGTGTTTGAATACATGAAGGAAAATCTTTATCAGTTGATGAAAGAAAGGTATGTAACAGCATCACCCATTCCTGATATATTACTGGTGTAATGTACTTTTAGCACCCCTTTTACTGTTGAAAGGACTTTGGATCATTTGTTGAGGGTTAGATCACTATGGCTTAAAGCTGCATGCTGCAGTAGGAGCTGTGGCTGTCACTTTTGAGCATATCCCATCCAGTTTAATGAGAGTTTCCAATGTCTCTTCCCAGATTAGCCTGGCAGGTAAGTAGGGTGCTCTTTTGAGAGTTAGGAACTGTGGACTTTTAACAGCCCTTACACTGAGGAAGCATTGAACCTAGAACTTCTGACTTCTACGTAGGTACTCCAACCATGCTTTTTCTGTAAGAGAGTGGTTTCACCACCTTTCTTCTATGGCTTCCTCAAATAAATTAATAAATGAAAAGAGGTTGAAACAGTAATCCAGAGGGATCAAATTTTGGATTTTCCTTGCAATTTAAGCTGACATGTCCACATACAGCCCGTTTCATTTGTCAGCATTCTGAATAAAATCTAGCTCTTTTGGATTTGCTGGAGCATTAATAAAGTCTTAATTCTAGCCTTTAGGCCGTTATAACATCCTCCAGAGGATAACTGGGGGCAAAATAGTTCCCTGCTTTGACTAATTCTCTGAGGAGGCCATTTTCTCTCTATGGACCATAGTTATCAGCCTGGTAGATGACAGTGATCTTCCTTGATTTAACAAAGTAAGGTTATTGTTGTAACATATCTCTGTGAATATTGCATAAAATACTTTTTTAAGCATAGAAATACCTACTATGCATGCACAGGTGTAGAACAACATGAATTAAATAGGTTGTATACGGATGCTAATTTTTAATTATATGATATAATGAACTTTGAGGAAATAGCTCAAGTGTTTAACACAGAAACCAATTATCTTTAGGAATTTCTTAGAAGTGCTTGATATCCTGTCTCCTGAAAACAAAAAGGGCAGATGTTTCGGAAAATGCACTCTGCATAATATTCTCTACAGTTTAGCTAGGGCTTGGATTTGTTAGACATTGTATAACTCAAACCTTTAGGAATGTGATTTATTTGCTTAATTCTTAGTTAAATTGCCAGTCTTGGTTGAAGGGACTGTAGAGGAGGTAAGGCTTTCTGCTGTAATTAAAAAAGAAGGGCAAATACGGAAATCTCTAGTAACTGATCTTGCTTCTGAAATATGTGATAGTCAGGTTTTATTTCATAGAATCAGCTGGGTTGGAAGGGACCTCCGAGATCATCAAGTCCAACCCTTGATCCACTACCTCTGCGGTTACTAGACCATGGCACTAAGTGCCACATCCAGTCTCTTTTTAAAAACCTCCAGGGACGGAGAATCCACTACTTCCCTGGGCAGCCCATTCCAATGTCTGATCACCCTCTCTGTAAAGAAATTCTTTCTAATATCTAACCTAAACCTCCCCTGGCACAACTTGAGACCATGTCCTCTTGTCTTGCTGATAGTTGCCTGGGAGAAGAGACCAACCCCCACCTGGCTACAACCTCCTTTCAGGTAGTTGTAGAGAGTGATGAGGTCTCCCCTGAGCCTCCTCTTCTCCAGGCTGAACAGCCCCAGCTCCCTCAGCCTCTCCTCATAGGCCTTGTGCTTGAGTCCCTTCACCAGCCTAGTTGCCCTCCTCTGGACCTGCTCCAGGACCTCAATATCCTTCCTGAACTGAGGGGCCCAGAACTGGACACAGTACTCCAGGTGTGGCCTCATCAGCACTGAGTACAGGGGAAGAATCACTTCCTTGGACCTGTTGGCCACACTGTTCCTGATCCAGGCCAGGATGCCATTGGCCTTCTTGGCCACCTGGGCACACTGCTGGCTCATGTTCAGCTTCCTGTCAATCCAAACTCCCAGGTCCCTTTCTGTCTGGCTGCTCTCCAGCCACTCTGTGCCCAGCCTGTAGCGCTGCATGGGGTTGTTGTGGCCAAAGTGCAGGACCCGGCACTTGTGGGTGTGGGTGGATGAGACCTCAGTATGACCCTGCAATGTGTTCTTGCAGCCTAGAAAGCCAACCACATCCTGATTTTCAGTGTATCTCATAGTCTTAACATGACACATAGTGTTAGTATAATATCATTTGGCAGTTCTGCAAATATGTATAAATTCTGTTGGAGAAATAAACTACATGAGAGTGCTTAAAATATATCTAGCAGTTTTATTGTCACTGTTACCTTTTATCTTTGGTTCATAGCATAAGATACTTCAATCATTAATATTTATTTCTTCCCTTTTATTCCACAGAAACAAACTGTTCCCTGAGTCTACAGTTAGGAATATTATGTATCAGATCCTGCAAGGGCTTGCATTTATCCATAAGCATGGTAGGTTATGTTTTACCTGTAAACATTTTGAATTAGAGACATATAGTGTTTATGGAAGTGTTTTAATGAATACACTAACAATTAAACTATTAACTTCAAGAACAGGAATGATCAAAAGAATGGCACTATATGAGAGGTTCAGATTACTGAGAATATCTATATTTTATAGTTGCCTGATACTTTCATCTGGAGGTTTGCTCAGTTCCTTTTCTGTAGGTTTCTGCTTTCTCAGACTGGCAGCTGATCACTCAAACTTGTCTGATGTCAATGGACAAATTTTGTGATAGATTTGGAGGCCCCCTGAGATTGAGAATAAAGAAGTTACTCTTTTCTCAAACTACAGACAGATACCGAATAAAACACGTTCTCTGTAAGATGCACTTAAAGTAATAAAGTCTGAGTGACAAACAGCTTTTGTTGCATGGCATTCCAACTAATTTTTACAGTAATGATAAAAGCTGTAACTGGTGTACCAGCCAGTAGTAACAAGGCCCACTTTACTAATAAAAAACCCCCTGAAATGAACACCTTATATTATTGATAGCTTCCTCACCATGTTTTGCTGACCTCTGCAATTCTACCTGCTAAATACACTGTAGTGTCTGTTGCTGGGCAGCTCTCTGGTTTATCAGAAGAGAGCTAACATCAGTGGCCAAAGTCCTGGAAGTGAAAGGCTTGTAGGACCAGCATTTCAGTTCTCTTGAAGAACACATTTAACTCTGTTTTGCAAAAAATTTTCAATCTAATAAGCTTTTTTCACTCATTTAATGGCAGTTGGATACTCTGCTGAAACCAAACTATAAATTCCAGTCTATTCTAGTGATATATATAATATGTAAAAATAGAAAAATACTGTGATTGATTTGCAAAAATCTAATCTATCTTTTTTAATAAATTGTCAAATGGATCACAACTTTTCAGAATACCTTTTTTTGTTCACAGACCTGCTACACACTAGACTGGTATTTCTGTCAAGATGTTGCAAATCCATAGTTAAAAACATCTGTAAATGCATGGCAAGCCTGACAGGATGGTCTTGATGGTCTTGTGGCTGACAGTGTAAGAATGGAGGTCCCAAGACTCTCTCTGCCACAGTTTTCAAGAAAATCACATGAACTTTTTTCCCTCTCCATATGTCTTTGTTCTGCTCCTGTATGGCATAGAAATGCCTGTCAAATAAACTTTTTATGTTCTTTATCTATTCAAACTCTTAAACATCCATTCATATTTGAATACACAATTGATTGCTCTTTTTACAAGTTTGCCATGAATTAAATTGCCTCACAAGCATTCTATCAGTGCATTGCATGTCTGTGCAGCGAATACAGAAGTGATTGTACTAAATGCCAAGCACAGCCTTGATTGCTCTGTCTAGTACCTTCCCTAAAGAGGCAGTAGTTCTAGCTGGCACCAGAACATCTACCTAATATCCGTAGGAAGGACACAGTCTGCTGGTTAGTAGATATCTACAGCACTGTGTATTCAATGCTGTCATACATTACTGTAACAAACAAAACTTAATATAGTTATACCGGGCAATGTAGACACATCCCATGCGAATTCTCTGTAGGAGCATATTCAAAGCCATGGAAAAAATAAGCATGTTGGAGCGTCTCTGAAAATGAGGTTGTAGAGCTCTGCTAAGGTGCTACAAAGGGAGCTGTGTATAGAAAATGGTGGTCTCAGAGGCCTGCAAGAAAGAAGCACAAGGATGAATTTTCCAGGCTAATGGTGGAAGCAAATTTCAGAGGCAGAAGTCAGTGATATTCTAGTCCTGGTCTCTCATTTGTATTGGAAGAGCTCTTGCCAAATGCTCATTTGTGATCAGGTTTTGCTGAATGCAGGGAACACTAAAAAAACCCTACTGAGATCCTCTGATAGGATGACGAATAGCTGAGTGCTTGCAGGTTGTTATGTTCTCAGATTTAAAAAGAAATTCAAAGTGAAAAAAACCCTTGTTTTAATTTGTTTAAAATTTGTTTAATTCTGTTTAAAATACCATTTTATGTAATGTATTGATATCTTCATTGGACAGTTTTCGGTTAGAATGAAACTAACATTAAATGGTGTAAATTTTTTTATGTTAAGGAAGTGTCACTTGAAAGGGAGCTATCTTGACTGAATGCTCTGAATTGTTTTAAGATAGTCAACTTGTGTATACTGTTCTTCACAGTGTGACTGAATAACCATTGTACTGACCAGCTCTGTTGACCGCATAACACTTTGATCTCTATGTGGTGCTATTCCTGCTTCAAAGCTAACAACTAAAGCAAAACAATCCAGGTGGAAAATAAAGGTTATAGCAGTGGGTGACATTGCAATCACATCAATATTTCATTTGAATTTTAGGGTTCTTTCACAGAGACTTGAAACCTGAAAACCTGCTTTGCATGGGACCAGAACTTGTGAAAATAGCAGACTTTGGTTTAGCCCGAGAAATCCGATCTAGACCTCCATACACCGATTATGTATCCACAAGATGGTAAGTGCTAGTACTCACCTACATTGTGGGAACTTGCAATCAACCCTTTAAAGTAGTACAGTATTGAATTTGTGCTGGTTGTAATACCACTTTTGATGCCTCCTCTTTATGAAACTTTTATTTAAGCTTGGCATAATTCGAAAACCTTCAGTTAGTGCAAGACAGTCTACAGAGAGCAGCAGCACAGGAACAAAGAGGGAGGTGGTAAGGTAGATGAGATGCTGGGATTGCTGCATGTCAGGCAGAAGAGAGCTTACAGGAGCTTATGTAGGTTTTAAGTAAAAAAAAAGAAAAAGTCATACATATAGGATAGGAGCTTTTTAAGGGATGTTTGCTCTTAACAGCAAAGAATGATGAGGTGAGTGGTTTCGTGTATGTCTGTTTGAATTGCATTGATGGGATTTGTTTCTTCTTTTCCTTTTCTTACAGGTACAGGGCTCCTGAAGTCCTTCTGAGATCCACCAGCTATAGTTCTCCAATAGATATTTGGGCTGTTGGTTGCATAATGGCAGAAGTTTACACATTGAGACCTCTCTTTCCAGGCGCCAGTGAAATTGATAC
The DNA here is from genome assembly GCF_003984885.1 of Neopelma chrysocephalum. Taxonomy (NCBI): domain Eukaryota; kingdom Metazoa; phylum Chordata; class Aves; order Passeriformes; family Pipridae; genus Neopelma; species Neopelma chrysocephalum. Next base: position 42,830 of record NW_020897768.1, on the reverse strand, counting down.
TATATTCAAAATTTGCCAAGTCTTGGGGACGCCAAAGAAGGTAGCTGAAGTGACATTCCACACTGCAATAATACTAGAGCTGTTCTACAATGCACCATGGCACAGTAGCAGTAAGCATAAAAGTAATAAATTTTCCTGCTTACTGCTAATTTATGGTATTGATCTCAGATACAGTAAACTAAATTAAAACCTATTTTCTGTGTAATAAGCATTATTTAATTATGCTATAAAACCTGACCTTTAGAGGAGGAGAAATAGAGCCCTGAACAAAGTCTTTAGACTGATTTCATTAGGTGGAAATTTCATTTAGTCTTGCACATTGCACATTGCTCTGTGGTTTAAGAGGCTAAAAATTGGAATTGTGGCAAGACTCCTATCTGCTGATTCCATTTGCTTGGTCAGGTGTAAAGCAACACTTACCTCTCACCAGAGGTTTGCGGTGATGATTCCCAGTGAAATCTTCAATACAGTCTAGAGTAAGCTGTACACAGTCTATTACTGATAGGAGAATATATGCTGGTGTGCTTAAGCATTGATATTTTAGAGCTGAACTTTTTCTGTGACTGGAAATCTCATTCTTCCAGAACGACTGGCCTGAAGGCTACCAACTTTCAGCTTCCATGAATTTTCGCTGGCCTCAATGTGTACCTAACAACCTAAAAACTCTCATACCTAATGCAAGCAGTGAAGCAGTGCAGCTCATGAGAGACATGTTGCAGTGGGACCCCAAAAAGCGGCCAACAGCTAGTCAGGTTTGATTTTGTTTTCTTTTTCTTACATGTGCACGTGATGTTTCCTTTCGCTGCAAGGCACTGTATACAGACAGTCATTTAGCAGTTGCTTGGGGCTGCAGTTCTTAGAAGGGAGAAGAGCAGAAGCCAAGAACAATTTGCAAGGCAAAGGTTGGTAATTAAAAGAGAGTTATCAGCCTTTGCATGCAACTTAAGTGCTTGGGGTGTGTGCTTAATGATCAAAGGTGTGACTGCAGCATGTCTAAATACACCTGAATTAAGTATTACCGAGTCACTGTGAATAGCAGCAGAGTGAAGGAAGCATATATGGCTGAAGGCTCTGATGCCGTTCTTCATTGCTATTGATACATGCCACAGAATCACAGGAATCTGATCCAAACCCCTTGCCTTGGGCAACCTGTGCCAGTGCTCAGTCACCCTCACAGTAAAAAACTGTTTCTTGATGTTCAGAGGGAATGTCCTGTGTTTCAGTTTGTGCCTATTGTCACTGGGCACCCCTGAGAAGAGACTTGCTTCATCTTCTTTGCATCTTCAAGTTTTTGCATACTTTGATAAGATCCCCATGAGCCTTCTCTTCTCCAGGCTGAACTGTCCCAGCTCTCTCAGTCTTTCCTCATATGTGAGATGCTTCAGTCCCTTAATCACCTTTGTGGCCCTTTGCTGGACTCTCTCTATTATGTCCATCTCACTCTTCTGCTGGGGAGCCCAAAACTGAACACAGCACTCCAGGCATGGCCTCACCTGGAGGGAAGGATCAGAGGGGAAGGATCACCACTCTCAGCCTGCTGGCAACACTCCTGCTCTTGCAGCCCAGGATACTGTTAGCCTTATTTGCAGCAAGGGCATACTGGTAGCCCATGTTCAACTTGGTTTCTACCAGGTCCTTTCTGCAAAGGTGCTTTCCAGGTGTTTGATTCCAGCATGTACTGGTGAATGGGATTATTCCTTCCCAGGTGCAGAACTTGGCATTTACCCTTGTTAACTTGAAGTTCCTGTCAGCCTGTTTCTCCAGCCCCTTGAAGTCCTGACAGATGGCAGCATGACCATCTTGCGTATCAGCCACTCCTTCCAGTTTTGTGTCATCAGCAGACTTGCTGAGGGTGCACTCTGCGCCACCATCAACATAATTAATGGAGGTGTTCATCGGTATTTGCCCCAATATTGAACCTCTGGGATACGCTGATACTTCCTGGCCTCCAACCAGACTTTGTTCCACTGATCACCACTCTCTGGGCTTGGCCGTTCAGCCAGCTTTCAGTCTACCTCACTCTGCTCATCCAGCCCAGTGTTGTCTGGATAAGGCTGGCTTTTGCTGGACACTCTTGGCTCAAGTGCACTGCAGATGTGTCCCAACGTCCTGTATGTAAGCACTGCCCAGGTCATCAGTATTGCACATGCACCAGATGATGGTGGTGGTGGTAGCCAGTACTGTTGTGGTAATAACCAACTAATTAAATAAGCAGAGCACCTTTTGAAAAACAGATGTGATTCTGGATACAAATCTGACTTGACTTCAATAGGACCATAGCTGAACCTTTGTGATTCAATTAGACCTTCAGTATAAATTGTAATTAAAAGCTTTAAAGCTAATTAAAGCAGTTAAAAAAATGAAATAGATTAAGAACTCTCAAAGGTAATGAAACGCAAAAAATGCTATATTAAGAGCAGTAACAAATGTTTTACAATAACATGCAAATGGTGAGTAATCTGAGCTTTTAGAAGCTTTTTGTAGTGAGAGGTCTTTGGGAAGTGAAGACCTGAAACAGCAAGATAGGCAGAGATCACTTGCCTTTACTAACAACTCCTTAATTACTTGTAAGGCAGGATAAAAATATTTTTACCAACATGTCTTTTGGCTAATTTTCATAAAGGTTATGTTTCTTTCACTCGATTCAGTCTTGGAACTGGGGAATGGAAGATATGGCATGTCTCTGGGGCCATTAGAGTTTTGCTGGCTGAATCTGTGATGATAGTGTGTGTGTTTGCACATGTGCATGCACACAGACATGAAGAGACAGCACATAATGAAACATGCCTTAAGATGCCATATACCTGGTTAAGTATCTTACTTCTGCAGAACCTTTGCCTTTTGTGCAAGTCCGCAGAGGATTTGATAACTTGGTATCTGTGGAAACTTTTCTAGTATTGCATCATTTTTCTGAAGTGGATTGTGCTCTCTAAAATCTGGTGCTGAGAGATGAGTCTTCTGATGTTTTCTACCCTAGAAAAAAAGGAATCTAAATTTCAACTGAGAGATAGAACTGGGGTAAATTAAAAACTTTGGTTTTCTAAGCCTAATATTTTCATTACTTTTTAGGCACTTCGATACCCATACTTCCAGGTTGGACATGCCCTGGGTGTTCAGGAACTGGGAAGACAAAAGGAACTGCATAATAAATCATCTCTGCATATTAAGCCTGTCCCTCCAGTACAGCCCCCACCGAAACCTCATGCCCGAATTTCATCAAGGCCTTTTCAACAAAGCCAATCTTCTCAGCACTCAGTGTACCCATATAAGAGAGACAACTCTGGGACTGAGCACAGTAACTACTTACAGGAGGACAAGTCTAACCAGGTTCTTCTGCCTGCAATTCACAATAAGGTTCCTCAGCAGGTAAAGGTCCATCTAGCATAAGATAAGTTTCCTGATATGTTGCGTGATTATTCCTAATTATGTTTCTTTTTCTGGTTCACTTTCAACGTTCTTGTACTTTTACTAAAAGGACAGTGAGCGGGAATAAAAAATAATTACAACTTTCTGCTAGAAACTGGAAGTCTGTTGACATATAAATCAGTTGCTATAAAACAGGGAAGCTGATATCTCATTTCAGAGCCGTTTTATGCTTTCCTTTGTTCTAGAGCACCACTTAAAGGATGACACTATGATTTCATATGAGTAAAAAAGAAGTACAGGGTTAAGGGGATTGATACCAGAGAGAAAAGTATTGAAGTAAATAGAATTGAAATGAGGGGGAGGAGGCTATTGCCTTCATCCATGTAAGGCATCCAGTTTATTGACTGGGATTAATAGTCATTCTGGACTATGCTGGACATAGAAAACAGGAGATTCTTCTTTCAGCATAAGAACCCTTTCTGTTGGTTGTGCAAGGAGACTGGATTCTTAAAACAGATGACGAGAGCAAATGCTGCTGAGAGATTGGACATAAATAGGGTCTGCACTGGCCACGAGTCACATGAGGTTGAAATGTACTGGTGAGCCTAAATGACTGAAGAGACACAAATTTGTACCTATGCTTTCCTGCAAGAGAAGTACATTTTATAAATGTCTAGACACAGGCTTGTGGAAACCTAAATGTGCATGCAGTTTGGTACTCCCAGCATGGGTCTAGAAGTAAAAATTGAGCGTAAGGGCGTTGTTTGGGAGGTGCATATTGAAATATAAATAGAATCGGATTTGAGACCCAAGAAATTTCTTCTTCTGTCAGTTCAAGATACTTTATTACAGGATGAGATGCAGAAGATAAGTAATAATATGGTCTACATAATGTGTTCTTAGCATGTTTAATGAAAGATGAGGATTGCATTGTTACAGCTCTACTACTGAGAAAAAAAGTCCTCTTTGTTCCTGTCACCTGGTTTATGCTCTAAGCATGTGGGTTTGTTTCTTTTCAATCTTTATAACAGAAAACATCTGCTGGGTCTGAGAATATAAATGGTGACCTTAAGCCAAAACCTAGGCGAAGATGGGGACATCTTGCTAGGACAGTGAAGAGTTCTGAAGACTGGGATGACTTGGAAGACCTTGATTTCAGCTCTTCCATCATAAGAATGGACTTGAAAAACAAGAAGAGGCAGAATGATGAAACTCTTTGTAGGTAAGGGTTTTTTTATGTCCATATGCTATTTGGTCTATTTCTCTAGTCTTTTCCTCTTTCTTAATAATGTTGCTCTTCATGCATTCTATGGATCTAGAAACATATATCTGTACAATTCCGTGTTCTTTTTTTTTCCCACTGAAAATGATGCTTGGTTTAAGTCTCCCCAAGTTAGTCTTTGAATATATACTTTATATTTCACTTGTGGACCATTTTGACATACTCCATGCATATAAACTGTTTTGGAGGACTCCAAGCTGCAGTTTCCGTGGATTGTACAGAGTAGAGAAAAACCTACTGAGTGATTTATAAAAAACTTTAAAAGCAGAATATAAGGGAACTAGAAACGCAAATCTGATTTTCAGGGGCACTTGTATGGCTGAAAATATTCCCTGTTGTCTGTGTGTTTGTAGTGTAGCAAACACAGTATAAGGAGATGATTTGTGGAGATGGGATGGAGTTGAGAAGGCCAACTGTGGATAAACATGTGGTATAAAAATTGGACTAAGTGTAGCAATTTTTGAATTATAGATTTGAAAGCATTTTGGACCTGAAGCCTTTGGATGCTGTAGGCTCTGGCGCCAGTGCACGAACTTCCCATGCAACCCTTTCACGGCAGGACACTCCCACATTGCGAGTTTCTGCTGCAAAGCAACACTACTTGAGACATTCTAGGTACCTACCTGGTTAGTAAAACATACTTCTTTCTTTTTCTTCCTGCAATTCCAAGAGCAGTATGAAATGGTCATTGGTACCAAATTATTCCGTTTCCCTATGAAGGATACAACCGGTCTTTTACACTGGAAAATAAAGTCCGGTACATTTATGTCATGAGTGTATAATACCATGAACAACAGGCTAATAGTGGGAATATGCTTTGCTGTAGCTTGGAGTTAAATAGAATGTAGATCCGTGTCTCTATAGAGAATTACATGGCTGTCTTCATGATAACCTCTGCCATACTGAGACCAGCGCTGGTCTGGGATGAAGTACAGGAGGCAGACATGTCTGCCTGTAGTTAAAATGAGGTGTGTATAAGTGTATTCTTTTTTGTAATTTCTATTTATAAAGGCAGTGTTAGCTATTCATTCACTTGTTGTACTAACACTTCAAAATTAATTAAGTAAACCAGAAGGGATTGTGACTGCAAACTCAGTCTTTTTTCCTGAAACAATTGACTTTCAAATTGGCTCACTTAAGTACAGTTTTGGTAGCTAAAACTTGTTTTACTAGAGGAGATTGTAAAACACATTGATCCCAAGCCTGCTTTTCCCTTATCATAAGTTGAGTGCATCCTTGCATGTTACATACCCTGTTTAAATATGGGATGTATATTAAATGCAAATTATAGGTGACATATGAACCCTACTACAAACTGTTTGCACAATCAGTGGTTTCAGTAGAGACACTAAAGAAGAGTACAGTACTATGAGAAATGGAATTGCCATTATTTGCTCTCAGTTTATCTTGTCATTAGGCTTTTATAGGAAGCGTAGATTTCATTTACTTAGCAAGGTTCACCTTCTGTGATTTGAGAATATTTGTGGCCTTGATGTAAATAAGGATCCTGTCCTGGGATATAAGCAGCCATTGATGCCAGTGGAACTATTTACACTGTAATGTTTGCAGGATTAGGGCCTGTGCCTAGTCATAGCATTCCTGGATGATGAGAGGATGAGAAGCAACCCAGAGAGTTACTGAGAGGGAGAAGGTTTTGTTTAAGTTGATCCGGACATCTGCTGTAAGATTGTGCATCAGGTGGAATGAATGCAAGCCTATGTGGCTACAGAGATTTCAGCATAATAATCTTTGCATTTTTTGCAATAGGAATAAGCACAAGGAATAGCATAGTCTCCACTTCAAACAAAGAGTCTGTTCCGTCTAATCCATGGCCCAGTTCTGGTTTGTCTGGCAAAACTTCTGGTTTGGGAGGAAGTATTAACAGGATGAATTCAGGTAAGTAGCTGGGCTTAACACTCTGAGAAATTATAATAAGTGGTGTCTTTGAAATTCCCTACAGCTGTATTTTGGGGTCACCCATTTCTAAAACATTGTCAGCTCCGAAGGTACTTGCTACCTTGTCTTTTCTTTCTGAGAAAATCAGTTATGAGCATTGTTGCCTAGATTAGGAGACTCCCTGAAACTGAAACAGTCATTTCTTTTACTGAATCCCCAAAAGTCTGTTTTGAAGTACCTCACGCATAGAAGGTTGGACAGTTTAGGTCTGTTCAGCTTGAAATACTTAATCTTGCTTTCAGTTTCCCTCTTCAGTTTTCATAAGTCATATTTTCTGGCTTCCAAATTATTTTAGCCCAGCTGGTGCATAAATGACTGTCAATAGAGGAGGAAGCTGGTCTAAATCCACTCTTGTTACATGAATAAAGCGAAGAAAATCTATGATCATGTCTTTTAATTGATGTTGTTTAAAATAATGAAATAATTGTAGCTTAAAAAATTCAGAAAAAAAGCAAAACTCTTCAATTTTTCTTCTTCAGGTTTTTTGGGCATTTGGTATTTCAGGTATTTAATCACTGTTGTTTGATTTGAAGTAATTAATTTGTAGATTTTTACATTAGATCTTACCAGATATACTTAAACATGTTGATGTTTCTAGATTGTATCTGTGTGTTTCTTTAAATAAACCTTTGCTTCAGGTTTTCATGTGATGTTACAGTTCTGCAGTGCCCTACTTATTTTGAAAATGCTTGATTGAGAAAATTTGTATTGAATATTGGCCCAAAGAAACCTTTTGGGGCTTTAGAAACTCTGGTTAAAAAAAAAAAGAAACTTAAAATTTTTGATGTAATTAAATAAAAAATTGTTCTTTAAAGATTCAAGATGGGAGGACGTTGTAAATAGCTAAACTACATGAGAACCTTTATATACGTAGTACATATCTCATTCCTGGCTATTCTACAAGTTTTTGCTGCTTTTGTAGCTGCATAGGATATCGTTAGATTTTTCCCTTTTTTATTTATTACCATCATTTCCCACAATATGCTTTGCCACTGCTCTAGTACATCATAGGCATATATGCAATGGCTCTGGTCTGTGCATGCTAACTTGTTTAGTGTCCCCCTCTGCTGCAACTCTAGACTCTAGATTGTTTTTTCCATTTTCAGTGGCTTATCCATTTGACAGGTCAGTCAAATCTGTTCCTGCTCATCTCAGGGACAAGTTTTGTAGCTGGCTTTACAAATTTGGAATGTGAATCTGTACCACATTTTTAAGTTGTGCTCTCACTGTGCTTCAGTAAGACCTTTGTGTAGCACCAGAGCCCCATATTTCACTGCGTAGAAATCAAGAGTGAATATATTCATAGGACACAGTTGGTGAAAGTCAAACAAAATAATTCTAAGTAAAATGCTAAGTTTTGAGAACTTTGAGAAACCTTGAAAAGGCTGAGATGTCAGGGAGAATTGCAAATCTCCCTGACAGGTACAATTTGTACCTGTTTTCCGTTTGTCTGTAATGCAGCCTGATGCTGACAGTCTTCCTGAATGCAGGTACATATAGGAGCTGTGAATTTCTAGTGTCTTCAGTTAATTTCTAGTGTCTTCTTGTTTTCTTCAGTCCGTGATGAGGCCTGGTCTTGAACGTGACCCATCAGTGCACAGCTTTGTTGATAATGTGGGAGATCCATTGTGTTGAGCTCAGGTGTTCCTTGCCATTTCTTTCAGGGCCCATAGGATCAATCGGTCTAACTAGTGGTTGTATCCCTTCATTTCTGAAGAAGGAAGTAGGTTCTGCTGGGCAGAGGGTTCAGATAACACCAGTTGTGGATCCATCTTCTGGTAAGTATAGTACCAAAGTTCTCTTGGTCCCTTGCTCTGTAATCCATGCTGTATGTATGCAGCACTGAGCTACATATCTTTGCTTTAACCGGAGCTATTGTTTATAACCTTTCAGAATTTCATATAGAGAAGAATGTGGTTTATTTTTACTTCGTTTATTAAATGTTTGGGTTTATCTACAGCATATTTCAGTGGGACCTAGAGGTTGGTGTGAACCAACTGAGTGGCACAGAATTCAGTCTTGTCAAATCAATGATGTAAATACTCCTTGTCTGCTAAGGTTTAAGGCATTGGATCCACTGCTGTCTCACATCAGCAAATTCTAATAAAAAAGGAGGCTTATTTCTTGAAGAAATAAGGATCTGGGCCTGCATCCAGTTGCTGTTCAGTGTGAGAGCTCTCACTGAACCTTTATCTCACATAACTTTCTTTTGTCCTTTAGATTTTGCTTCTCTGACGTCAGTCAGACCCTATCTGGGATGGCCATCCTTCAGTTCCCCCACAAAAAGCTCCCCAAGATTAATGCCTCTCCCACCACCAGCTCAGCCGATCCATGGGCGTGTTGACTGGTCTGCGAAGTACGGCGCTCACCGGTGACTGTGGAAATGCTCTCTGACCAGCGCGTGTGGCCCATAAAATGGTGGCCAACGTGAGACAATTCGATACTGTTTTATATACCTGTACATTTAAAAGAGACAGATCTTCTATGAATGAGACATGTTGAAGAGTTGTTTTTTACTTATTTGCATTAATTTGAATGCAGCCTTGTACCTTTTTGTATAAAAATATTTTGTTATATAATTGAGTCCAGTTATTTTCATAAAACTGATACATTTTGTATATATGGCTTAGGGGATTTGGCATTTTTATAGAATAAATTTTTATAATGAACTTTTAAAAAAATTAACTTTTTTTTATTAGATTGAACTTTTTTATAGAAGTGGCTAAAAAAAGCAAAGTGGTGCAATATTGCAGTGGAAGAGAAGTACTGAGAAAGGGGCATTCATTAGACATTTTCTGAAGTTTATGTGCTAAATGAAGCTGTATAATTTCAGTGATGCCATGTCTCGATGCCATGCTTCTGTTCTATGTTCATTTGCTTCATACTGGCATTAGAGGAGTGAGTGACTAACAGTCTAAACTTTCCTTTGCAGTCACTGAGACTGCTGAAAGTCAGTGGGAGGCACTTTCTTTTTAAATTTATTTTTGCCTTTAAAAGGTTTTTGTTGGACTGACATCCAAATTTACCAAATCTGGGGAATCTTCTTGTTTGGTGGAGGGTAAATACCCTTCTGTAGATCTGTTTTCTGACACAGTGCTCTTTTTTCCTGCTTCAGAGTTGCTTCTTGGCATTGTTCACTATGAAATAGAATGTGGATCTACCCTGTTAAATTCATTTAAATGTTCCAATCATTTTTAAGGAGAAAAATCAGATTCTGTTTCTTCTTTTTCTTTTGTTGTGAATATAAGATCTAAAGACATATTTAAGACAGTATTAACAATTATGAAACTTGTTTCAGAGGAAAATAACATTAGCGATACAACAGCAACAGAGTTTAAGGAAACATATCTATGCAGCTGACTTTTCACAACTGTCTTAAATCACTTTTGGGAAAAAAAAAACAAGAACAACCACCCAAAACAATCCAATGGAAATAAGTCAGTTTAAGCTTACTTAAGTTTTTACTCAGTTCTTCTTCACTTCAATACATATTCATTTACAATGCGAAGAATATGTAAGCTTCCATAAATTAGACCTGCAGGCTCTACAGGGAAAAATAGAACCTTACCTGGTCCTGTTAAGAAAATGTAAAATTCTGGTTGATTTCACAGAAACTGATACAGCCCTATGAAGTGCAGTTTAATTCAGTTTATGAGAGAGTATGAGTTGTATCAGGTTATAGAGAAAAGAAAATAGCCCCATAGTGTGGTTTAATTCTGCTCTGTAAAGGAGTGCCAGAATCCAGCCGTCAGCAGAAGATTCATTTAGGTCACAGTCAGCATTTGGCTGTTTCCTGCACCTCCTTCCACAGAAGGAAAATAAACAGTTCGGTGCTGCTGGAGAACCTCTTTTAGAGCTGTGTTTTGGAGCAGCCGCCAAAGCTGAAGTATGACAGGATGCATCTTCCTGCAGAAGTGTGCAGAAATTCTCATCTTTCTGAGCTCATTGTGTGAAGGCAGATTCTTTATTTATGAGACTTAAATCCAGCCTTAAGGGATCAGAGCAGGTACGGTTCTCAGCATCCAGCTGTTTTGTGGGAACTGAACAGTTCCTGTGTCAGTGAGATCCTCTCCATGGGATCTGCCAGCACGCTCAAGGGGCAGCTGCTGTGGACTGGAGACTGAGAATGCATTCTGGCCTTTTCAGTGCTTCCTATGGAGAATTCAAGGATCCCTTCCGATGGGATTTCGAGGAAACTGTACCCTGGAGTAGGGTGCTGGCTCAGTGCTACAGGGGGAACCACAGGGAGCACTGGTTACTGTTTGCTCTTATGGGCTCAGTCCACAGTGAGACAGTACAAGACAAAGAGGGAGCAAAAGTGTGCATGTAAGACTTGCACATGCCAAAGACATCTTACGTGTCCCTCTACTCTGTTATTTGTGCATAGCCAGTTATTCATAGCCAGTGCATAACTCCAAACCATACCTAACTGCTCCCAAAGCAGTGATGCCAATGCTTAGCAGTAAAGTAAAGCAGCCAGTTTCTAAAGCATATGCTGATGGTGTCTGTGGGTGAGTGGAAAGGGAAATATGTATATTTATGTTAGAACTGGAAAGATAGTTGTTTCTCTTGGTGGAAATAATATCTGTATTTATGTCTACATATAATTTAATTTATTTTATCTCTGTCTCAAGAACGAAAACCCTGAACCTACCCTAAGTATCCCTAGACCTAAGTAGGCAATTTAACTAGTCTGGTCTGTACACTTACTTTCTACGAGTAGGAGAAAGAGATGAACAAGTCATGAGAACAGGCTGCTGAGGCTTGGATTCATCATACGTAAGTGTGAGCTCCTTTGTTATGAGCTGACTCTTTAGACCTGTGGTAAGTGAGAATCATCTCAAAAGAAATCTGTCTCACCTGAGAACATACTACTGCTCTGGAAATGCCTGAGTCTTTCCACTAAGGGTGGGGACAACTCAGAGATTCAAATAACACAGGATGAATCTGTGAACTTGGCCTGTAATCTCTGATCCTTTATCAGACCTGCAGTGATTTTTTTTGACTGTAGCATTCAGGCTTTAGTCAGTCCAGTAAAAAGATTAGAAAAAGAAGTTGTACTTTTTTTATTTTGGCATATCTCCTCCTTTCCCAAGGTAAAGTCTTTATTTTTGGAAAAAAAGGTAATAATCTTGATGTTCAGCATCAATTCTGCCAGTTTTAACTTAGTGGCACAGAAAATTAACTAAGTGTAATGGCAGCACCTGTATCCTTTACTAAGCAAATTTCTACTAAATTTGGAAAAGTTCTTTCTGAGCAGGATGGAGCTGACTGAGTTTATGTATTTTATTGTGTTATCTCAGTGTGCAATACAGATATGGAAAAGATGGAGGTCCTTGTTATACTGAAATCTGGACAAGCAGCATATCTGAGAATTTATGATACGTAACCTACTACTTTGTGCTTTAATATTTAGCAGGATCTTTATGCAAAATGTTTTTAGAATTGTACTGTTTAGGTTTTCTCAGGCTTGGATATAATGTATAATAATAATGACTGTTGGAAATAAAGGAGTCTGACAGTGGATTCATTCACCTCTGTAATCCAGATTTTCCTAAAAGTATTGTGTAAGTGCCATGATGTTAGCCAAGAAACCAAACCCATGCCAGAAAACCCACTTCCATGGTGTTTCTGTATCTTATATGGCTGTTTATATGAGTAGGATGTTCTATAATGTGAGGAGGAAAGTATATACTGAAAGAATATTTTAGAACTTAACGTGGAAGGAGGGGGTAGAATTGTCAAAGTGAGTGAAGAAATAATGGTTCTTGTTTATTCAGTGTTTTTGTCAAAAACATTCTAAATGTTTGTTTCACTCCTTCTGTGTCAAGTGTCCTGCCCAGAATAAAGTTACTCTTGAAGAAGAACTACTGGCTCGAGTCTTGCTCTTTCAATCAGTTTTTAATAAAGGCACTTCAGTTTGCCTTTTGTTTGTTTGGTTTTTAAGTTGTGTGTTGATTGTTTTTTTTTTTTTAATAAACCTTCCCTATGGTGCCTTCTCTGAGGGGCACTGCAAGTTCACTGGCCACACGGTTTGAGTGCATGTAATTTCTGCAATATCCTTTGAGCTCCATGTAAAGCTAATTGCTTAGTCCTCGGATGTCAGCTCCTCAGAAGCTACCTGCAAGGCTGCATTAAAACAGAATATGAGTAACACCTTGGAAGGACAGACAGACTAGATCGTTGTGGGTCCCTTCCAAGGGAAATTTATTCTAGTCTAGTCTATTCCACTCTATTCCACTCTATTCTACTCTATTCTGCTCTTTTCCATTCTGCTCTGTTTGGCTTTCAAGGCAGTAGAAGCTGACTGCTGTTGATAATTTACAAGTCCAGTCCTTCTGTAAGCTCTTTAGGTGGGCTGCAAATCAATTGAATAGGTGAAGAACCTATTGCATTTAGAAGAGCAAGGATGCTCATTTTAACTGATGTGTGTAATGTGAGGAGCTCATGGATTCAGAGGTGACTGGGGAATTGAAGTTGGAGAAGTGCTGAACTGAAATTAAAAAAAATCTGAATGTGTTCACACTGCAGTGAAAGTAGGGATTATGAGCAATTTTCTGAGAGTTAGATAAAGGGGTTTGGCGGCACAAAACAATGGCAAACTGCCCCATGCAGCGCCTCACTTGGATGTGTCTGCAGTCTTGGAAGCTTGACTACCCTACGTTCTCCTACAAATGGACCTTGAGCTTGTTTGGAGGTTCTAGCAGGGGAGCGCAGCTACCGTATACCCTTGACCGATGAACGGTACCGTCTCTATCGGGGAGGTCGTCCTCTTCGACCGAGCGCGCAGCTTCGGGAGGGACGCACATGGAGCGTTGAGGGAGGAAGGGGACACCCGCCTAGCCAGCCAGATCAGCCGAATCAACCCTGGCGATCAATGGGGTGACAGATGTCGCAGCCAGATCGCCCTCACATCCAGAAATGTTGAAATAGCGCAGCGAAATTTATAGCTCAATACTTCGAATCATCTTCAACTCACGGTTTGCCACTGCGGCTGAAAATTCTTTGACATAACCCCTGAAATCAGCGCTATGCAGCGAAAAAGCCTTCCGAAATAGACTCGTAAAAAAGTTTTAACGATTTATTGAGGATTATAGTTCTTTCTAGAGGCCTTTGCGAAATATGCAGATTACTGGCTTCCAATTGGCTCCCGGTTGCCTCGTGGCCGTGAGGCGGTGCTGGGCGGGGGCGGCGCGGGCGGCTGCGGAGGGGACAGGTGGGTGCCTTGCGGGCTCGGGGGACGCGTTCGCGTGTGGTCGCTGCTCTAGTCCTGTGTGTCAGTAATGTGGGGCTGGGAGTTCTCTTCCCCCGATCCCCCGCCCCCCGGAACCCTTGGCTCGCTTGACTCCGGTGATGCGGGGGGCGAAGGGCCTGTGCCCGGCTCAGGTTGGCACTCGGTGCCCGACCCGTGGGTCGGGTCCCGGTCACAGAGCGCGATGGCTCCCCATGTAACAACACGGACCGCTGTTCATCTCGTGTGTGCCCAGAGCTTGTCCCCAGTGAAGAGGGGAAGCCGATGGCCCGGAGGTGCCGCCTGTCGCACCTAAGCAGGGATGTGCCCGGGTTGGTGTTCCGTGGTGCGGGGTGGAACAGCGGCCGCTGTGGACTGACGGGGGCTGAAAGCAGGCAGGGAAAATCGGGCCCTGGAATCTTGAATCCGCGAGACATGCCAGGAACCGCTGGTCCCCTGGGCCTCTTCACCGATGTCCTTCTGGTCCGTAGCTAGTGTGGGAGTAATTGCTTCTTGCACTGGTATTTACGTTCCCTTGTTCCCCCTGTTAGCCCAGATGGCCTTCATAAATCATAAGGGAGTAAATTCAGATCCTTTCTTCCCCAAGTCCCTTTTGCTGTTGAGCAAGGCTGAGAATGGGCAGCAATCTACCTGCGATTGTGGCTCCTGGCTGCAAATTGTCGCTTTCCCTCCTTGTAGTGAGAAGAGCGGGGAAGGGAGAAGTGCTTTGCCCATCCCCAGAGTGCTCTTTTCATCTGATTTCAGTTCACAAGTTGGACTTTCTCTTCCAGTTTTGCAGGGCAGGCTCAGTCCTAGGAACCAGAATGCTACAGTTCTTTCCAAAGCTTGTTGATGCCCCGGTGTTTACATGACAAGCACCCCCTGTGCCTCTACCATCCATTTGCCTTTACTTCGCTGATGTGTGACTTGCTTATGTCCTGTGACCGGCCTGCTGGCGTGCTAGGAGGAGGTCTCAGGAGGGTGCACTGAAGAAAAGTGACTCTTCTGTTTATTTAATTTTTTTAAACTACAAGTTAAAAATCGCCTTTGGCTTTTTTTCTACTTTCGTGAATTTAGCTGTATTACAAGCAGCTCCTGTTTAATTCTATTATTTCACGTAATTCACCCTGATACTTCAGTCTTTTTGTCAGTTTCTCATGAACCACTATATTTATTAGGAGTATAGATACTACTTGGCAATGTTTTTGTTCCCGGTGACTTACCTAAGAGCAGTTGAAGGCCCCTAAACAGACGTGGGCCAAATAGCCTGGTTTGTTTGAATTCCCATGGTGTGATGCAATCTCATATTTTTCTCGCCTGTTGGCTAACAAGCAGATCACATGCACCTCCTGCATGCTGAAGGCTTTTTTTCCCCTCTGCTTATAAAGGAGCTCTTGGAACACTGGAAACTGCAGTTTATTGTTAGCATGCCAGCTCTTTTCCAGTGTTGCTTGAACTGTGGATTGAAGTGACAAGAAATCTCCCTAGAGGAAAAAGAGCTCTCAGTTGCAGCAAGGACTTGCTGTTATGGAGTGCTGCACATGGAATGCCAGTATGGTAACATTTGATTGCTCTCTTGGCTTATGGCTCTACAATGGAATCTAATTCCTGCTGAGACCTAAACACTAGTCTATTTAAAAAATAACAGTTAATAGCCTCATTTATGAAGACATTAAAGAAACTAAAATGCTGCTTGCAAAGCACGGTGGATTTGATCAACTGAGAAGTCTGTAAAGTTTTGCTTAGTAACAGGGTTTATTAATAGAAAGAAACGCGACCCGCAGAAGGATCAGTAGTGCAACACTGAATCTCTCTATTTTAATCTGGATTATTACTGAAGAAACAGGCCATTCTTCTACTGATTCCAGATTGCATACTCACCCTGCATCACCACTGCTAGAAAGAAAAGTTAGAGGCTTGAAAATACAGTCCCATACTCCCCTAAGCATGTGTAGAATTAATAGATACTTTTAGCATTCTTTGTTACAAGGACTGCTAGTTTTGGAAAACCTGTGTGCTGCCCCTTCTCCTCTTTGATCAAGACTTGGCTTTCAGTGGTGATTGTGTAACTCTAGTGCTAAAACTTATATTTCCTAAAAGTTTTAAGGATTTTCTTAGTGGTGGCTTTTAATGTTTTTCAGTTATCTCCTACTTAGCAACTTGATACTTACTTTTCCTGAATTTCAGGAGGATGAAAAGTCTATGAAATAGTCTGAATTGACTGTGCAGCAGTCAAACCAAATCATTTTAGACTGAAACTCTGCTGAAATATTTTGCCAAAAATTAACTTAAATTTTTGTTGTGTGAGTGACCTGTGAACCATTATTCCACCTGCCACAAGATTTTCTTATAATTATTAACTGATTATATTTTATAACTCTTTTAGGCAACAGGAAGTTTGAAGTCATGTCTGGAAAACCAAAACTTTACTACTTCAATGGAAGAGGCAAGATGGAGTCGATTCGTTGGTTGTTAGCTGCAGCCGGGGTCGAGGTTTGTTTTAGTGTTTTTAACTCTTAGCTGCACATCGGTAAGCTTGCCTTTGTGGCAGATCACAGATTATTAGCAGAAAAGAAAAGCTATCCCAAGACAAAGTAGTAAATGAGCATTGGCTATTCAGTGTAATTAAATACTCTTACTTTAGGCACACAAAAGCATGGCTTCAGTGTCTTCTGAGCAGCAACACAGTAAACTAGTTTCTTGCTTAACATAAGAATGTGTAAGCATTAATTAAGCAGTTTACTTACCCAAAGCTGCGGAGCTGATAGATGTGTTCCTGGCCTGACAAGTGTTGTCTGTCCCAAGTAAAACAGCAATTGAATGTACTTTGTCTAGTCTTTCTGTTTTCAGTTGGATGCTCACACAGAGATTTTTATTTTGTTTTTCGCTCCACTGGCTGCATCCTCCACAGTAAGCTGTAGCACAAAATATATTGTGTCTTGCTTGCATCATTTAGGTGAAGCTTAACAGGACAAAGTGAGTAAACTGACTAGTGTAGGGAAATTAGAAATCTCAGAGCAGGACAAAAAATATTTGGGTAAAACAGAGAAGCAAGACACCACTTGAAAATATTTTTTGATGGCATATAGTTTACTTATTCATTTGCTATCTGTCTTGGTTATAAACTGATAATTCAGTTTGAGGACAGAAGGGACTAGTAGTTGCCTTGAGTGTCCTCTTTTATACAGTAAGCTGTTACAGAGCATACAGTTACTCCTGTACTAAGCTGAGGAATACAAGTTTTTCAAAAAGACCACCAGTCTTTGTGTAAAGGCCTTACAGAAGACACAGCTGGATGCTTCCCTGCATTGTTTGTTCCTATGTTTTAAGTCCCTCTCTCTTCTCTTTATTTTTGGTTGTTTTTTTTTTTTCAAATTAAAAAAAAGCTGTTGATGGGTACCAGTTACTACATTTTTCCTTGGGATATTCTTTTCCCAGCTTCTTATCAGCAGAAACCTGGGTTTTGAGTTTTAGACTGTGATCACACTTGCTATGGTTAAACAGTGGCAGTGTATTAGTAGGCCTAATCTTCTGGGGTTTACCTAATATAGCAAGTCTTAGTTATTAACATAAGTGGCACAGCTATTATGAGAGAGGCTGACTGAGCTAGGCATCTAGGGATTGGTAACATCAATAATTTTCTAGTCTCCATGTTCTGCATTGACCATAGCATGCAGACACATACATTTAAATGTCTAACTTTGGTGTCTTAATCTTGAACTCTTCTCTTTAACTACATCATTCTGATCACAGGCAATTCTGTATCTTTTTGTTTCTCATCTTGTGAGTAATTCATCTTTAGGTGTCCTAAACATGCTTCTGTACTAAACTTCCTGCAGAGCTTACAACTATTACATTATTTTGTAAAAGCTTTAACTTCCTAAGAATTTGTTCCTGTCTAGCTCCCAAATCCAAATATCTCACAGCAGAGCTTTTTTTCCACATTCCAGACCATCTTAAGGACAGCTTAGACTGTACTGTTGATTGTTTCACACTGGATTGCCTGTTCAATACCAAACAAACCATCCTCACTGCAGTTCTTGTTGCCTGTTCTTCTGCTAGGGTTGCCTTCAGCAGCATTTATCAAATATGACAGTCACAAGAGATTTTACCAGCACTTCTGTCCTTGGTATTTTCTCCCTTAGAGCCATATCTGGAATAGAAGGAACCATAATGTATAATCTCTTCCTTTTGTGGTGCTTTAAAAGTTTATCTTTTCTAGAAATGTGAAAAGATGCTTACTTCTCCTTCCTCACTCTCTTTGGTCAGTTTGAAGAAGAGTTTTTGGAAACCCGAGAGCAATATGAGAAGCTCCTGCAAGGTGAGTCCACATGGAGTCTCAAGGAAAGTGCGACCAGACTTTAATTAGAGAAGATGTATGAAGTCTTTGAAGACTGTGTGGGACTTTCTTTTCCCCACAGTAAAGATGAGAAGTGTAAGCAGCTGCAGAGGCTAATTTTTTTCCTGTGCAGACAGATGCAATTGAAAATTTAATGTCTTTCCAACATGGAGGGTTTCTCAGCTCTGGATTCTTTTGTTCTCCATTTGTCTATCTGTCCCACCTGGTCCCACAAACTTACCCTGGGCTCGACTAACTTGAAAAAATATATCCTAAAATTTCATTGAATGTCCTGATTTAGCTTTTAAATACTCACCATAAGGCAGAAATTTGTGAATCTGACATTTGCTTCAAATAGGATTCAAATAATGGAACAGTATTTTTTACATTATTTAGAATTAGACACTTTTTACTCAGCTGATACATTTAGCATGATTGTCTCCACTGTAATTTAATTTCAGTATAAAAGCTGCTGTACCCAGACCTGACTGCAAATTCAGTTAAATTTTTTTAAAGAAAAGATGTTAATCCACAGTAATTGTTTCTGCAGTTTAATTCATCTGCACCACTGTAATTTATTGTATGCATGGAAGAACTCCAGTTTAATACAATGACTGCCCACAGCAAGCTTACCATAAAAGTTCAAATCTTCTGAAGACAGCAAGAAATCTGACATGGAGTTACTAAATCAGTTGAGTAATGCGTGTCTTTCCCTTTAGATGGATCCTTGCTGTTTCAGCAAGTGCCCATGGTGGAGATAGATGGGATGAGGATGGTGCAAACCAGAGCCATCCTCAGCTACATAGCAGCAAAGTACAACCTCTACGGGAAGGACCTGAAGGAAAGAGCCCTGTATGTAACAGTTCTTGAATTTATTACAGTAGCTCAGATCTATCTAGAATTAATTGCATACTTGCACACACAGAGAATCATCTGTGTGCCTCAGTGACACAAAACTTGCAGTGAGCCTGAGAGGCCACAGTTAGATGCAAGACAATTGATTTCTTCTAACATTTTTACATAAAAATATTTGAGTCAGGGGTTTACTGTGCTTTAGTGAAAGATTAATACAGCCTGACACAAATATTCGAGAAGTGACAACTATGTAAATGCTGAACTACTTTGGTAAACAGAAAACTTGGGAAAGAAACAGTTTTTAACTTTTGGCTGCAAAATAAGATCTGTCATTCACATTATCTGTGAGCGCGTGATGTTCCACTGCACTGAAAAAAGCCTGTTGTTTAGGTCTCAGGAGCTGGGGAGACAACAGCTAAAAGCTATTGAAAAACTATTGGTTTCATGTGAAATTAAAGCCAGGTCTTGATGATGTGACTGTGAAGAAAAAATGTGATTGCGCTACTTCAATATGTAGCATTTTAAATGTCCACTTCCTATTGGTTTTCAAATGAAGGAAAACTGAAGGTCAGCTAGTAAAGCAGCAACTTTACAGTAACCTGCTATTACATGGTGCAAATGATTGGAAGAATTGGCTGAAGCAGGTTCTGGCAAGTAACAAAAAATAATAAGTATTCAGACGAACCTCAGTCATAGCGTGTAGCTTCTTTGTGTTGTTACCAACCATCATTTCCTGTAGGTTGCATTCCATATATACCTTCTCCTTCAAGCAGAATTCTCTTCCATTGAGTTTTAGATTTAGGCTGGAGCATGTAGATGTATTTCTTTGGTGATTCTGAAGTGATCTGTAACACCAAATTTACTCTTTTTTAACCTCTGTACAATCCTGCTTAATCCTGCCCAATGAAGCAAGTAAAGGGCCAACACCACCACAAATACAAGTGAGACTCAGACTGTAACATACTTTTTTTAATTGAAAAAATAATTTTCATGAGGGGAATGGGAATTTTAATTTTTACTCTCATAACACGAATCTAATAAAATTCTTCTTGTAGAGGTGCCTTCTTATTTTCTGTGTTTTGGTTTCAAGGATTGATATGTATGTTGGAGGAACCGATGACCTTATGGGCTTCATTTTGATGTTCCCTTTCTTATCAGCTGAGGATAAAGAGAAACAACGTGCTTTTATTGTTCAAAAGGCAACAAGCAGATATTTCCCAGTATATGAAAAGGTGTGTAAGAGGGTTATTTTCTTACATTTTTCTGGGGGGATAGCAATGGGAAACTGGGTATTTTACCAAAGGCAGAAGAAACAAAAGTGTCAGTTCAGTACTTTAAAGCAGGACATAATACTGTCTGCAGGCTAGTGAGAGGAGAAGGAGGTCAGAGCAGTATGAGACAAATTGGGGCCTTTTGGTATGTTTTCTCTCTCATGCCCAGCTGAGGAGGGGAGCAGTAGAGCAGCTTTGGGGGACAGGTGGTGTCCAGCCAGGGTCAACTCACCTCAGTTCACACTGCAAAAGCAGTGCTAATTGTCATCTTTGTTTAACACTTCAGCAGCAATACACAGCTATCACTGCTGTCTTCCAGCCACACTGGAATCTACTTAAGCCTGCTGATTAAACCATACTGGAATCTTGGTGTTTTTCTAACTCGATACTTTTTCTAAGTTTGATACTTCGAGAGATGGGACTCAAGAGATACTCTCACTGATAATTAAGATACACAGACAGGACGATCTGGCGGGAATAGCTGCTTCTCTATTTTAAAGACTAAAAAGAAGACAGTTTTTCACTTTGCCATATCTCCTGTAGTGGCTGTCAGAGTGCATTCTGCCCTAGATTCCACTTGTTAAATCTTAGCCCCAGTGTTTTAGGCTGATCGCGTCTTACATTCTCTATTTTTCCACTGAAGCTGTAACTGCATACAGAAAAATTCAAGATTTATTAGACTTGAAAGGTATGAATACCAAGGAGGTATCTAACCTTGTAGTCCAGTACACAGGGTTACATAGGGCTATAGGAAGGAACAATGGGTAAGGAAAACCCTGGGATCATAGATTACAGCTGCAGAATGAAAAGTGATTGCAGGCACTAGGCCCACATCCCCCCACCTAGTAACTGCATGGGACAGAAGGGTGAAAAGGAGACAGTAAGGTCAGAGAAGGTGTGCCTGTGAGTTTTGGAAACATGAACCCCAGCTGGCTGTCCAGATCTGAACATTTTCATCTATGACATTTCTAGGTTTTGAAAGACCATGACTTTCTTGTTGGTAACAGTTTTAGCTGGGCAGATGTTCATCTTCTTGAAGCCATTTTAATGGTAGAAGAGAAGAAGTCAGATGTGCTCTCAGGCTTTCCTCAGTTACAGGTACCTTGCACTAACAATATGCTCATATGTCTGTAAATGTGATAAATGATATTTCAAAGTATGTTATGTGTGGATAATTCCATGAAACATTTGTCACCTTCTCATTGTAGTCTCATTCTTCTTGCTTTACGAAGAGCCTTGTAATATATTTCATCTAGAGAATCTGTTATTTTCTAGAGTAAACCCTGTACACATCTGAAGAAATGCACCCTCCATTTTTTTCCTCTCCTCACCAGTTCTGTGATACCTTTAAGCAGAAGATATTTTCTGGATCATAAGAACTGATTTGAGTAATATACACATCAGAAATCACAGATAACTGTTTCCACTTTATCCCAAGAGGGCTGATTTATTACTGTGGAACATAACAGAGTTGACGTGAGGGGGAGTAAAATCTATCCACTGCTAGAACTGTATTCCCTGTCTAGTCTCCATGTACCACTTGTTAAAGGATGTTACACAAATCAGTAAAATTTTCTTTTCTTGTGTTACTTTCTGTTCTTTAAATACGACATACTTACTGTTTGCCTTTTAGGCATTTAAAGCAAGGATAAGCAGCATCCCCACAATCAAGAAATTCCTACAGCCAGGAAGCCAGAGGAAACCTGTTCCTGATGATAAATACGTGGAGACTGTGAGAAGAGTTCTGCGCATGTACTATGATGTGAAAGCGAATTAGTGTGCGGGGCCAAGCCACAGCTGTGCTGGGGGTCAGAGAGCGGCCAGGCCGCACACAGGCAGTTACACTGCGCAGGAAGGCAAAGGGGTGTTCAAGAGGCCTTTCCATGGGCAGTGTGTAGTGCTCTCATACAAAATACAGTAGGCAGGTATCTTTTATAACACTTTAATACTAGCCTGCTTTTTCCTTCCTTCATCCTGAGATTTTTTCTGCTAATTTTAAGCAAGTGAAATGGCAGCAAGCATGGTGTGTGTAATAGTGAAGAAGAGAAAAATGTGAGCTGACAGTGTGACTGACAGTTTCAGCATGTTCTGCTGGTTCTGAGGGCTTCTGAGATCCAGATCAGATTTTTATATCATGATTGCTTCCAATTTATGCCTTTATTGTTTTTAATATCACTGTCAGCAAATGAAACAAGTGTTTTTTAAAGAAGGTAGGAGGGAGGTGTTTCTCTTGCCAGTTCTACTGGACATCAATGCCTTGCCTGTGCCTTGTGCCTTTATAATTAGGCTGCAATTTTATTACTGACTTAGGAAATAAATGTACTGCCAAATGGTATTTTTGTTTAACCACTGTATCTAGAGGATTTGTTCTAATCAAATAAACTTTTTACATGGTCACATTGTCCTGTTGTCTCATGAATGAAAGTTGGGGCTTGCAAACATAATTTTTACATTTCTTGGAGGATAAATTCTCTATATTTTATATGAAGGGGGTCCTTGTTAACACATATGCCTCATGCAAAGGTGTATTTTGTTTGTGTTTATAAACAAAAGAATGGAGATGTAAAGGAGAGGTAGTAAACCATCACACAAACCTGATATAGTTCCTATCTAAGGCCTAGTACCAGCCAAACTCAAAACGTTGTTTATTTTCCTCTTTTTTTTTTAAGTCTGTGGTTTCGAGATTAAAGTGGTTTTAATCACTTCAATAAATGGCACTTATGTCTTGAAAAGCTGCTCTGCATGATGTTATCTTGGGGTTTTGTATCTGTTATTTATAGTTCTATATTAATGACATAACTTACATAAAAAGACTTGTGCTCAATCCTGAATGGCACTGTTTTATTCCTGTGTTAGCTATGGGTTGAGAAATAAGATCCTGCTTGATATTGGAATGCAGTGAGCACCTCATCTGATATTTGATGGACAAGTTGCCCATGTCAAAGCTCATCAGTCTCCTCAGCTTCAGTGTGACTGAAGTTTTCAGCACTACAAACACTTTTTCCTCATTGCCAGGTATACAAAGTTTGTACTGATCCAGAGTATCTTATCAGTCACCTGCCTTCCTAATGTCAATTGCAATTGCAGTTTAGTCCTTGGTTTAATCTCAGATTAGTTTAATACGAAAGTTTGGAAAACCCTGTAGTTGTTGATCTTAATTCCTTTGCTAAGTGAAATTTTTTTTCAGAATATGAGGAAAGTTGTGGTATAATGCTGTTCAAAAGTTCCACAAGCAAAGATGCAGAAGCTGTATGAGGTGATGCTACCAGTACTTGTTGGTGATAAGCCTAATAGCTGATGGTCATACCTTTTCAGTAAAGGTATGGCACAGCAGCAATGCATGTGAGCAGAAGATCAATTGGTACTGAAGCCTTGTCATCAGCTCTGTATGTGTTTGGGACTGGGTTAACTTCAGCCTAGCTCAAGAGTGGTTGTGTGGACTGAATGTGATTTACACTGCATTTAGTACACTCCTGGAGCACATTTTTCAGTTTAATTTCATCCAGAAAGAATCCAGATGGTACAGTCCAAGATCACACTGTGATGGGAGCCAAAGCACTGTTTAAGAAATTCATTTTAAAAACATATTCCTGTTCCAGACCACTAAGGTAGACATACCCTGTAATGCTCCAGGTCTGGTCCAACTGATGGGTCATTTCCTGATATTTCAGTAAATTGTTGATGAGAACTTCTATTGTGTTATTTTTTATTTATCTTCTTGATTTGGATTGAAATGAAGACACCTAAAAGTGTTTATATATGAGCTAGCGTGTACTTCTCCATTATAATATCTACAGCCATTTGTGCTTATGCTATGATGGCAGGGTTACATGGTGTGATGCAGTGGTGGGGGTTAACCCTGTCTGAGAATGTAGCACTTCTTATTTTAATATTCCAAAACCGGTTTGTCAGTTTAGTTTCTACCCTGTACAGAGGGACAGGTCTACAGACTGTAATTGTGATATTCCAAATTCTGGGCAAACTAGGGACAAAATCAGCTTAGATCTAAGTCTTTTGTAAAAGATGCCCATACTGAGCATCCTTGCGTCCTGGTACAGCACTTTAGAAGTAATTATTTAAGTTGTTAGCTGATTTCAGTTATGCTTTCAGGACACATCAGAGCACTTCAGTTCTGTTACCACCCTTCAAGACAGTAATAAGCAAGAAAAATATACAGACACTTGTTGCTGTTTCTCCTATGTCTTTCGATGTTCCTGGCTCAATAATTCCTGGGTCAAAATTAGTTAAGAATGCATGATAACCTCAGGAATTGTTTTAACTGTCACAAAGACTTAGGCATTAGACAGGCAGTTTTGATGTATTTTCCAAGAAGGACTTGGGTTTGTTCTCAACCCTTGCTCAGGTAAGACATATTTATGTACTGTGGTAGTTTAGATCAGCCTGCAGCATCGTTCTGATAGTCAGGCAAGTTATGCTTAGTGGGGGTAAAGGTTGTGATCCTACACAACCTGTTTTGGTTTAAAACACACTCTGTCTATGGAATTGCAAGTTCATTTCAAGTTAAAACACTGAGATAATTTTTATTGATTTAATAGTGAGTACAGGATATAGGCTTTAGTACAAGTTATGGTTTCTGATGACTGTATGGGATCTTTATAGATTATTCTGCATTATGTTTGCTTATATTTTGGTAGGTTGCAATTAATTCCAATGGAACTCTACTATCTGAGCACCTCTGAAGGTTCAAAAGAAGTATCAGTTATTCATAGGGATTTTGCAGGTCTCCTTCATGCTTCTTGTGTCTCTTCTTCTCACCTGAATATAGCAATACTAACAAAAGAAAGAAAGATGCCAAATTCAGGGAAAATTAGACAGATTGACTGACTGGAGGGCTCCTAACACTGCTTACAGCAGGCATTTGACAGGTGTTCCTATGCTTACTGTCACTTGCCAATTGCCACCATAAGCAAAATAGACTTGATCTGGGGAAAATTAATTCATTACCAATTAATATAGTTGGATGATGAGAAACAAAGACTTGAACCCCTTCCTCCCACTCCTTCCCAGACTTCTTCCCTCCTTTGTTACCAACTCTACCTCCCTACTTCCATCTCCTTTTGATGTTCACAGGGCTGTTTTTCCCTCACACTGTCGTGCAGTGTTTTCTCCCATCTTAAGCACATTTTCCCGAGGTGCTCCCACCTTGGCTGTGGGCTCAGCCCTGCCCTGTGGTGGGTGGGTTGGAGCCAGGTGGAATCACCAGTGTCTGGCACTGAGCTCCCTCACAGAGCCTTGCTGCAGCCCCTGGGGTGCCAACACCCCGTACATCAGTGTCTGGTTTTATGTGGTACAAATAAGCCTGTAAGTCTCTCAGCGGGTTTCCAAATGTGTCGTGGGGATCACTGGGAGCTGCTGGTGTCCTTGGAGCTACTCATGTGTGATGGTCACAGCTTTGAGGTCCAGGAGGTGGAAGTTCATGTTCCAGAGGAGGTATGTAGGAGCTGAACACCTGGTCTCTGTCTGGGCACTGCTGGTGCAGAGGAGTTCTCGGCAGGCTGCACTCGGAACACGAAATTCGGAGTTGCATTAAATCTCGGTCTTGCTCCTAGGAAAAACTCTTCTATTTGCTGCGGGGAAAATTTTCATTCGTAGGCAACTCCTCGGCGTGTTCCCGGGCTCCATTTCAACACCGCAGGAGCTGTGGGCATAGAATTAGCCTGACCTTACTTTTCCTGCCCCCAGGTGGGGCTCTGCTCTTTCGGCAAGTGCCCTCCGTGGGCACTGGCGGGATGGAGATGGTGCAGCCTGGAGCAATTCTCAGCCATACAGCCCGAAAAATACCACCTGCGTGGGAAGGACCTGAAGGACCTGAAGCCTGGTAAAGTAACTTCAATCCTCTAAGCACCAGATGCCCACTTTTTAACTGTGACTACTTTTGTAGTCAACAGAAATAAATAATAGCACCAGATGGCAATTTATCTGGAAGGCATGTTTAACCTCTCAGCTTCTGACTGGAAGCGCATCTGCAAGCAACCTCAGAGTGCAGGGGAGAAAGGCATATATATACATATCACCAGCAGCCCCTTCCAGGCTTTGACCTGTGAAACTTTCCTTGTTGCCATCCCTTGGAATTTCTTGTCCTGCAGCCTGTGCCTATTGTCTCTCCTACTTCCACTATGGTCCTCTGAGGAAAGCCTGGTCCTGGCTCCTCTGTAACTATGTTTTAGGTAGGTGAAGACAGCAATTAGATCCATGGCACTTCACTATTTCACATTTCTATGAAAGGGCTAAACCAAAAAATAGCACATTTCACAGAAGATAAAAGAGGAATTGACTATAGGGAGGAAAGTTGAAATTCAGTGAACGGAATCAATATGCTGTGAATGAATAAACAGGATGCATTTCATCTTGTTAAATGCAGTTTGCCTAAATTCCCACTGATGTGAGAAGCAGAAACTCAGAAGAGAAGAAACTGAAGGACATGGTGCATATTAGCCATATACCAGCTCCCAGAATGGCACTGGCATCCAAAAAAGCTAATGTGACCTTGGTGTATAGTGAAAATTTCAAATTTTCATTGTTGTAACTCTATGTCCAGCTGTAATATTTACCCATGAGCTACCTAGCTATAGGCATCACTTAATCCTAATGCAGAACTGGGGACAACTTTTTAGTTATGTTGCAGATTTGTTTATATTGCTTGCCCTATAACTACAACTTTCCATTTCAGATCAGTTTCTACACTGCAGCAGAACTATTTAATCTCACATCTGGAAACATCATCCAGGAGAAGATGGAATGGAATGTTATGTTTTCTGGGAAGAGAAAAAGAGCTTGACTTCACCCTAGTGCAGGAAGATTAAATTCTGAAAGGCAGATTATCCCACTACTAATCATTGTATGGTTTTATACCTTGCCTTGTAAGCTTGTACCATCTGATTTGCACATACTTTTCTCTGAGGCTGTACCATCTACTTCTAGGAGAGTGCCTTCTTCCTTGTCATCAGCCCTGAGCCACCTTCAGATGAAGCTGATTTAACAGGCTTTTGTTGGCTTATGATTAGAACTTTTTCCACCCCTATTCTTAGTAGTTGCATTGTGTTCAATCTTAGGCTTTTAAAGCAAGAGTAAACAACATTGCCACAAATAAGAAATTCCTCCAGTTTGTCAGCTAACAAAGCAATGATGAATCCAGATGAACAAGCTGTAGCATTAACAGATTTTTTTACCATGAAATGAAGCCAGGTTCCACCTGCTGTCATTTTCAACCCCTTTTCTGACTTCAACCTTGATTTTTGTTCTTCTAGGTTTTTACTATCTTGCACATGCAACAGGAACAAATGAGTCTCATGCTGAAAACATCATTAGAGAAGAAGCCAAGTTACATTTCACAAACTGTTTTACATTATCTACAAGAAAGGTAAATGCACAGTTAGATCATTACTTATAAATGTCATTAAAGCCCAATCGTTTTATAATTTTGAACATGCTACCAAACAGTGAATAAAGAGCATCTTAAAGGTGGGATAATTCTAGGCTATATAAATACTGTGTCACTAATCTTGGTTCATTGACTCTTTTTTATGCTGACAGGTCTGTGTAAGAGGGTTTAGGGGAAGGAGAGAATATTTGTTTTGAAGATATATTAATACTGAAATCTGTATTAGGGTTATGGGGTCTTTTGAAAATTCTGATGAACTCCAGGGAAAAAAAACTTCAGTGAAAACAAGTGTTTTATAGGAGAAGAAATAGACTTGTGGTCAATAAAACCTATTTCTCTTGTCTGAGAAGTATAAATAAATCTGGTTTTATTTTAAAAGTACCAGAACAAGCCAAAAAAAAAAGTTTACAGGATGAGAGCTGATTTTAAATTTGTTCAAGTGGTCAATATTTATAATTATTTTATTGTAAAAAGTATTTTTAATTGGAAAAAAACCAAATTGTTGTCTAGCTTTATAATTGGTCAACAGCAGACAAAAATAGAATTGAAATTTCTGCTTTACTTCTTTATATCTTCTTTTGAAAATAAAAAGATTCTTTAAACCTGAGTTTAGATTAGTAGTAGTTTTAGTTGTAACAATGCACATAAACTGAGAGTCTTAGAAAGTTTCCCAGAACATACCAGAGACCAGAGGAAACATACACAAGTTTTGATCAAAATATGAAGTCATTATAATTTTTTAAAATATTAATTATATTTAATATAATAATAATATTTAATTATAATTACTTAATTATTAAGCTATTTAAGATAAATATTTCACAATGAAATTTGTACTACTGAAGTTATTTTTCAATTGGCTTTGAGACCTTGATCTTGCCTATCTTGTGACTAGATAAATCAGCCCTTTGACCATACCGAGATACTTAGATCAATAAACACTAAACAATCCAAATTGCAACATTCTGTAAACCAGCTCTCCGTTTAACCTCCCCTCACCAGCAGCACAATGGGTGTAAATCAGACTTTTCTGTGCCAGTGGTCTGGCTGCGTGCCAAAGAGCTTACAGAAACAGTCTTGGTTAACCTTGTCTTTGGGCAGCCAGTAAAGCTTCCCAAACAGAACCAGTGCACTCACTGAAAGTTTGCAGCAAGTCCAAGCTTAAGTGATGCATGACTTGTTTTAACTATTCACATGGACTCTAATTACTTTTATCACAGTGGTGGCGTGCTTCAGTTTAGGAGTGCAATAAGCAGCATGGGGAGAATCCTCCTACCTTCCTGTGTTTAATTCTTTAGTGGCAGTTAGTGATGTATCCTGTGCTTACCTCTGAGAGGATGCTGTATTCAGGCATGGTCCCCCAAGCCAGATGCTTAGTGGTTTGTGAGGGTTGCACGTAGGCAAATTTCGAGAAGACTTTGAACTGGTCTCATCTACAGCACAAGGAAGTGTGTCCACAGAGCACAGTGGGAACCTGACATGCCAGGGCATGGTATACACGTTATTTAAAATATGCCTGTGCCCAACCCCAGATCATTTAAGTGGCACCTGGGCCCCATGGCCGCTGCCTGAAAACTCATGGGTGTGGCTTAACAAAGCATGTATAAAAGAAACTTATTTTCTTTTCTTCTCTAAAGGTTCAGAACAGCTATTCAAGTTACAGATGGCAGTAACCTCATTGATATGATACCTTCAGATGTCAAAGGAGCTTTCTAATTACATTATGAAAGGCTGTGCTGGAAGCAAAATAAAAACAAGGTGGAAAGTCCTTCTGTCAAACAGGAATGTGTAGAAGGGAACAATAGTCAAAGATGGGTGTGGACATGTTCAGCAAATCCAAAAAGCGTCAGAATGCTTTTGCTTGACCACTCATCCCTGAACCTCAAATCAAGGACCTCTTCCTCCCATTCTTCTTTGCCGTCAAGCCTTTTGCTGCCATTGTCAGCATCTGAGACTGCAGAGGGGGCCAAGTGACAACAGTCACACACATGCTCTGCTGTGGTCGCTGTTCCTGAACCAGCTCTTTCACTCAGGTGCTGATACCAAAGACCTCAAAAGCAGGAATAGATTAATCTTGATTTAATACTGCCATCACAGACAGGTGTGAACAAATGCTCCTTTCTTAATCAGCTATACCTGTATGTGCCCCATTCCTACTTTAGCCCCATCTGCATTGCTGGTTTAGGCATATAGGGACCACTGGCTGGCACTGCTTCCAGCTAGTGTGTTATGGCATGCATTGACATCACACTCAGACCTTCCAAAATAGGATGCTGTACCCATGCTGCCTGCTAGAAACTGTTTTGGGCATCTGCTGGACTTTTGAACCATACTTGGGAATTTTGTGTGGGGTAACCTGGTGGTAACTGGGTTTGACATAGAAGATACAGAAGCATGCATTTAATGGTATGCTTTATTCATTAAATTATGAACTTGAGAGGGAGTTAAAATTAGGCAAAGTGTAAAGAAGTATCATACAGAGGTTTTTTACTGACACCATCAACCTCTGAAGCACATAAATTACAAATTTGCAAGAAGCCTCTATTGGAAGTGCATCCTCTAGAAGAGACTGCCAGCAATTACCAGGCAGAGAAACCATAATGAAACTCCAGCTATGAAGAAAAAGAAAGTAGCAGCTTTGGAGGGATTTCCCCAAGATAGTTACCTAGAGACTTTTGTCCTGACATTCCTCATTGTGAGATGCTGTGGCTTTAGACAGATAAATACAATTTTGATAACAGTGTGGGTTCTGGGAACAGATCTTCAGATTAGCTGTACTGATGTCTGCTGCAGGGTTGTAAAGTGATGCCCAGTATCACATGTGGGTCTATGCTAGAGGAGAGACCCTGATCTTTGGCACCCAAATCCCATTTCCATCTGCTCTGCCACCCTTGTGTCTGTTTGCATCCACTTTCAGTTTTGGTATTTTCACCTGAAATATACATAGAAGAGCTGAAACAGTTACTTCTCATGGAAACAGGGTAAGAAAATCATAGTTTATTTCATCTCTGAGTACTAGCCATGTGCATGCAATTTCCAAAATTAATGCTATTGCCTTAAGACATAGGGTGAGGTTGTGACAAAAATGGCTTTTATCAAGTTATCACTAAGTAAGCTTGATACTATATTCAAAGTAATGGAACACTATTATCCCATACTTTGGGTAACTTTTCTGTGCCATACAGCACTGAAAGTAAAAAACCAGGATTACTGCTAAGTAGTGAAACAAACCTAGAAACTTCAGTGGTTTGTCTTCAAATACCCTAAATATAACCCAGAAAAATCTATAATTTTCTCAGTGTTTCAACATGTCTTGCTCTTGTATTTGGGTAAAATGCTGCCAAAATTCCAAGAGAGCAGTTCAAACAGACAGCTACCATAGCAACTATGAGGTTACCCTCATGGTCTAGTCAAATCATCAAACTGACAGTGTGTGCCTTGGGTGTCAATTTTCAGAGCCATACGCCTTTAAGTTTAAAAGCATTGGGAGTTTTTCTCTCTAATTGGGTATGGCCGGAAACTCCCCTGGACTGCAAAGTTTAAACAGCCCTGGGGAACCTGCCTGTGCTGGGTGGAGACTGAGTTAGGGCCAGAAGGTAAGTACTGACTTAGAAATTCCTTTTTCTTAAAGCATTTGAGTGATTATTTTAAGTGAAGCTACTTCCAAATTTGCTGGGGTAATGTAAATTTTCTGCTCTCTTTAGTTTGTGTGCCAGATAGACTAAGCATGGCTTGATAGTTACTCACCAGCTGAAAGCTGTAGGAGAGAGAATACCAGAGAAAGACATGTTTTAACCAGGAAATGAATCCTACAGTGCAGTCCAGAGCTGAGCAAGGCAGCCATGAAACTGCTGATGGGACAAAGTGTGGGAGGGTGAAAGTGTGCAGGAGACTGTGTTGGTCTCTTCTGGGTTTGAGCAGGAAAGATGGCCCACTGGACTTTGGTCCCGTCTCCAGGGCTAAAGGGCACTTCATGCTGAATGCAGGTACTGCTGTTTCTGGAAGGACATGCCCTCTTAAATTGTTCTTGCACGCCTGAGATGCATGCCCAGAGAAATTCAGGACAGGTATGTTTTTAAGGCTCACTAGGAAATAGGATGGAAAGACAGAGTTTATACAAAAACAATAAAAACATTTGTATATAGTCAAATTTTTTGTTGAAGTCTTTTCTAGATATTAGGGTAGCGCGTACAAAATGCAGTTACTTATTTGGCTGCAGCATAAATTCCTGTCATGAACCAATTCTTCAGCAGTGTCTGTGCTAGTGCAGTAGTCCCAAAATGCCCTGTATTGTGATGCATTTTTACTGTGAGAATCAGGTATTGCTTAGGTAAAATAGGAAGGTTTTCTGCATCTGTTCTCCACATTCCCTGGGAAACTTTGATTGGTTCTGTCTTTTGCAAGAGTCAATTTCTTCAGCAGGAGTAGTCAGACATATCTTTTCAGGGGCAAACAACACCAGCTCAGACCACTGGTCTGCTTGTAAGACAAGTATTTCATACGGCTGTGGTGTTGTATCTTTAGCAGCAATATCTCTTAGACCATTTTCTAGATCTTCTTTTATCCTTCTGCTGGCATGGTCTGGCTGGTGAATGATAGTAAGTTTCTCTGGCAATTTTATAGCTTTTAACAGTTGAGTAATTTGTGAAGCATTTGATATTTTATTTCCATCAGAAGTTATAAACCCACACAGCGTTTATAACTGCCCAGTAGCATGGCATACTCCAAATGCACATTGAGAATCAGCATAAACATTTAGTCTTTTCTTTGTACAGCTAATAGACATTTGTTAATGCAAATAATTCAGCTGTTTGTGCACTCAGCCTCAGACTGAGCAGTGAAGCCTCCACTGCTTCATTCACAGCAGTTATTCAATAACCCAGTTGCTACTCAGATAATATGACCATCCACCAACAGTTCCAGATTAGGATTTAGAAACAACACATCTGTTAAATCAGCTTGAGCATTTTATGCTTCATGGGTTGTTACTACACAATTGTGATGTGCAGTTCCTTCCTCAGGTGAAAGGAGTAAGAGTGGCAAGGTTCAACGTTAGTTACCATCCCTGAGGCTATTCCTTACCCTTCTTGTGCATAGTCTGGTAGTCTATGAAAATTGCAGCTTGCTTCAACAGCTTGAATGTTTTTACCTTGTTAGTTGTCCATTGAATGGTTCTCCATCATCTTGGATAATAATTGGTATCAGGGGTTTTGCTATTTGCTTGAAAGATTTATCTGGGGTGGCAGAATCCTACAGCTCCTAAAAAGCGTTTGTTTTTAGTGGCTGGTTTTGGAAGAGTTTGAATGATTTTAATATGGTTTTCAGATAAACGCTACTCCTCTTGCTGAAGAATTTAGCAGATAACCCAGATAATTCTACCTTTCTCTTATAAATGTTGTAACTTAAGTGGAGACACCCTTTCCAGCTGAGACGAACAGTAAGGAATGGGTGACAGCTAAACAAGATTGCTTCGTTATTAATAAAGCATCAACATACTCTTATCAAAAATGGATCAACTTTTTTAAACACTTCATCCTGGAAGTCTTTTACTAAAACTAGAAAAATAGTGAAGGTCTGAGTGAAGTCCTGAGGGAGCCTTGGCTATGTCAGCTCAACACTCCCCCAGATGCAAAAAGGCATCGAGAGTCTGGATGAATAGGTTTGCTGATTTAAAGTAGAAAAAGTTGCATGGTTTCCAGTAAGTCAAGGGTTGTATCTGCTGACCTTCAGAAAATCTCAAGAGTCAGTGGTCACATAGAAATGGGCAACTAAACCGAGCTCTCAGGCAATACTCTGGTCCAGACCCACGAACTGAAAGTAGCTGCCTGTATGTGAGCTACCAGTGTCAGGTCCCTGTACAGTCAATGGAGATACATTCAGTCGATCTAAGGATTAAGGAGACTTTTAACCAAAAAACAAGGGGTTTTTTCCTGTGTTGGAAGCTCAAGACAACTAAAATCCACTCGGAGCTGACAGAGTTACTCTTAATTAAAAAAGAAAAAATAATCTGATGACAAGTTTTAATTCTCCATTTGTCTTTGCTCTTCTCATATAATTTAAAACCCCATAGAATTTCTTGTTCATGTAAAATGATACATAAAGCCTTTTACTCCCTGCACTTTTGTTCTGCAAACAATAGGTAATTTTTCCAAGACGTTTAAGTTTCATATGCTTGATATTGCAGTCATTGGCTTTTTTAGTTAAAATAAAAGTTTTATTTACTCTTAAGTTTCTGCACATTACAAGTTGGGGCAATTTGTGTTGAAGTGATATGGATGCAACATATCTGAGAAGTATGATAATGAAAGAGGCATTAGTTAGTGGTTGTGAACTATGTAGATAAGCTGCCCTACAGTGAAAGCTTGTCACACAACGTGCAGAAATTAATAAAACACTGTCCTAGAGGCAACTGTAATTAGAAACAGCTATTGACACTTTAAAACTGAACATTATGCTTTTTTCCTTAAAGTGTATTTGGATTATATTTTCTAAATTACCCAAAATATCCCTAGTTATTCTAGTAACATGACTCTGTTCTACTGAAATTGCTCAAGGGAGAACTCTTGATCTTATTCTTTAAAATCAAGTATTGGCAAAATATGTTCCAAATGTACTTTATTTTAAGTACACTTACAAAGCACTATGACTTGAAGAAAACATAAACTAGAGTGTACCGAGCTCAATTCAAATGAGAAATGTCAAGTGGATGCAAAGCGTGGCAGATGTAATGTTGCAGCTTTGGCTTTTAGCTCTGAGAAAACTGGGGTCATCTGTAAAATTAGGGCCATTAGGACATGATTAGGATGTCTATTTTAATGGGTTTTTTTCTTCCAATCATTAGATTGGATACAAACATCTATGTGAAGGGGACTGCTAGTCCTGTTCTTTTGGTAATTAGGGCAATGAAGCACAGAGAAATGAAGGCCTGAATTTGGAAATACTTATACTGAAGTATCAGCTCAGATAGTCCAGCTGATTGTCCCTACATATGAAACAGCTCAATACAAGCACACTGTCTCTGCTGCTCACTCTGAGAGAGGTGATGCTGCAGCAAGTGTCAGACAGCCTGCATGTGCCTGTTCCCTGGGCATGCAGGTTCCCCAAGCCCTGGGGAATACTTTTGGGAGCATCTGAAGCCAGTGCTTCCAGATTTGGCTTTGAGGGACACCTCAAGGCTGCCAAAAGCAGCAAGGAGACAGGCTGTAGCTATGCAGGATGGCCAAGGAAGCTCATCCTGTTTCATGGAATAAAGGAAATATTAACAATTCATTTGCCCCTATTTGAGGAAAGAAATGGACTGCAGTTGAAGCTGCAAAATGCATATATGGCTAATAAAGCTAGACAAAGTCCAGCACACCAGTAAAACATGTTTTCCTTGAACTTCTTTTCATCTTTTCAATGAGGACTATGTCAATGAGGGTGAGTAACCTCCCTGAAGATGTGGTAGGATTTTCAGTGCCTTTGTATAATTGTCTTAAAATGCAGCAAGATTTCCCCTGTAGCTAGGGACTTATACCGCTTGTTTAAACATGTCTGTGTTTGCTTATAATCATAACAAACCTCCCTAGTAGCACTGGGGAAGCTTTATAGGTTCACACATCTTTCCTTTCCTAACAGAGGTGGTATGGAGCCATCGGTCCATCTCTCATTTTATGTTTTAAAGCAGATGAAGTTTAAACTTCAATAGGCATAGTGAGAATAAAAGGTGCCCTCTCCCCTCAAAATAATGGTGCTTACACCAGTTTTAAGAGGTACTGTTGTCTGCTTAGCATTTTTTTCAGGGAACCAGGAGTGCAGAAGCATGTCAGGGAAGCCCAGGCTTACCTACTTGAATGGAAGGGGGCGAATGGAGCCCATACGATGGCTGTTGGCGGCAGCCGGCGTGGAGGTGGGTTTGCGTTTGGTACAGTGTTAAAGACTGGTGTTCTCAGCTGGCTTCACTGAGGAACAATTTAACACAGATGTGGAGAATAAACAGCCCCATGAGGGTGGTGAAATTCATTTGGCCAGTGGGACTGCATTTTTGTAACTACTTTGTTTGGTGGTTAATACTTGGGATGCAAACTCAGCTGAGCTTAAAGTTTATTAGGGCTAGTATCAATACTCTTAAGAAATTACTGAAGGGCCTTTAAATAAATCCCCATTTTGACCCATTATGCTTAACCTGATTTTTCTAGCCATGCAAAACCACCTTAACTCAGTCTTATTAATTTGCAGTTACAGTGTGTCTAATAGAAGAGTGTTGTTGACTGGGGTGGGGTTAGAAATATTTAATTTACCTTGTGCTTTCCTTGGCATTGGCTCCAACCTGTCTTGTTCCTGTAGATGCCTGCTCTCTGTTTCTACCTGCATTTAGGTTATTTCTGAATCAGTGCCCTGATGCAGAAGTGGCCAGGCCCTTCTGCTCCCCATCAGCTGTCAGGGTGTGCGTGGGATCCTCAGGACATCTGGGCTCATACAGAGCAGTTGAAGATCTGGCCCATTACGTTTTACTTGACTCTGTGCTCTGTGCATGGTTATGTGCAGTCACTTAGAGAAGAAAAGTGTTCAAATACAGCAGTGTAACACTATTCTCTCTCCTTTTTAGTTTGAAGAGGTTTTTTTGCAAACAAAAGAACAATATGACAAGTTAATCAAAGGTAAGAATCCCAAGACCTGAGTTCTGGTCCCTGAAAATATTTCTCCAATTTAGCTGAATGTGTGGTTTAAAAATAGTTTATTTAAATGAATGCAAACTTCTAAGTGCATACCTTGAGTACTGCAATACTAGTTTTGAATAACCTGTTATTTCCAGTGCCATATAATTCCTATAAGCTAAAATACATCTTAATTATCTATGCTGTTGAACTGTTAGCATGGTTCCTGGCACAATTTTGGTCCATGGCAAATAGCACTTCCTAAGCAATTTCTAGGCATCATTTGGGAGTTGTCTTGGACCAAGGGCCATTTCCAAGATGTCATTCAGAGGTAACCATCATACTCTATAGGCAGAGAGGGTGGAGTAGAGTGAATGTGGCCAGCCAGCTGGCCTGAGCTGTTGTTGAGTTGATGAGTATACATGTACCTCTGTGTTGATTCTGAATGCAGTTAGATAAGCCTCTAAAGGAAAGGCTGACATGGCCCCAAAATCTCCAGGAAAACCAGTTTCTGTTTCTGTAAGCTCTGTGTGAACACCCTAGTGACAGTTCTAAGCAGAATAAGCCTCAGATATGAAGCTTCCCCTAGACAAAAACATGGAGCCAGCGGAGGGACCTGTGGAAAGCCTGACATGGTCAAAGCAGCAAAGACTTCGTGTCAGCCTTGGGAGAGATGAGATCAGTTCCTAAACACCAGTGCATACCCCCAGGCACTGCCCTTGATATCTGGTAAGATGAAATCCAGCAGTGAACCCCACCGCAGCCACCCTGGAAGAGGACCTTGCTGCCAAGGTGGGGAAGGAGTTGGGACTGTGAGGAGCATTACAGGGTGCACGTGCCCCACAGTTTACCTGCTGCCCAAGACACATGAGAGAAACCTCACAGCAGGCTGAGCTTGCCAAGACATACCAGGAGACTCAAAAGAGGACTTGATGGCATTCAGTCTGAGCTCAGAAAGGATTAGCTGTGTTTAAAGAAATTCTGACAGTAGAGCTAAAATGAACAAAAATTAAAAAGTGGTATCAAGTAGATCAGAATTTAATTTGCCAGTCCATTTGGCTGGGACTTGGACAATGTGGGAGGGCAGTGCAGTGTAAAGAAACCAGTTATAGCTCTAAATATGATAGCACAGGTACTAAAAGCCCAAATGAAAGCCCTTCTTAGGATTTAGGACTAGTAATCTAGACAGAGTGATACAATCCTGGATACAGCATCCAAGCTTATTCATATCCAGGGAGAAAAATTAGTCGTGAAAAGGATAGGGAAGTTTTTATAAAGAAGATCAAGCATTTTATATCTATATATTGAGCTTTAGAGGGTGAGAACACAAAGAAAAAAGTGTGGTTTAATATAATGGGTTGAAGAGAGACAAATTAGTCATCCTGATAAAGGGACCTCTGGAATGTTGCCAGTTGTGCAGGACAGGACTCAGCAGAAATAACTCCACATTACTTATCCCTCTAATTTTTTTTTCCTCTTCCTACCAACACGCTTTTTGTCAGGGTATCCTGTGTTTAGATATCACCACATCATTAGACTGGTTCAGGTGTGACTTTGGCCCATACCAGCTGATGATCCTCTAAGCAATGTCCCCACAATATCAGGAAGATGCCTGGGCCAGGGGCTGTCCCTAACAGGCAGCTTGAAGATAGACAGCTCTTTTGGAGGCTGAGTGTTAAATAGCTTTGGCCGGGCAGACCTGTACCCTGAAGGATGACAAGTCTGGTGCAATCTGTGTAGCCACAGGTTGCCCAGGTTGCTACCTGGATCTCAACAAGCTCTGCTGGTTGGTTGCAAATAGTAGGTCTAGGTGACTGGTTTTTTATGTATGCTCTGCAGACTACCTTTGGACAGCACAATGCAACCCCTGAAATTACTGGTAAACTGCTTTTAATCCTGCATATATATATTCTATGCAGTGATTATATGGAGTGGTTCATCCTCACTGCAAAACAAAGGAAGAGAAGCAGTCCACTACTGGTTTTAAGAGGGATTCCTCTTTTCTGTAGATAAGAAATAAACCATGTATTCAGTTCAGTCACATTTGTTGCATCACTTTTTGTCAAGGGCCAGAAAGTCAAATTTTATTTTTCACTTCACATCTTCCTGCTGAAAAAAACCCTTGCAGAGCTGTTAGTTTTCTCATTCTACTGTTTCTGCTAGATAAATACCAAGTAATGCTTCTTCTTTAAGCTGCAGAGATGTGTTCTGGAAATACATGAAGACATGTGATTTTTCTGTGAATGTTTACAAGAAACAAATACAAGCTATTTGTTGCTGCAGAGAGAACTACTCTTTGAATTGCAACTGTAAATTAATAATATAGAACAAGTGAAGAAGGCTTATTAATTGTAGCCTAGTGAGGTATTTTAACAGCTCTGGGGAGAAAAAATCAAACAGATGTGCCTGTTAAAATGAACCTTTACACCTGAAAGAATTCACCAAACAGATTAAAATTGAGCAATTAAAAGATGTCATTAACTTTTGAGCAATGCAAATTGACATTTGCCTCTTTGGATTTGGAGTTTTGCTGTGATTTTTTTTTTTTAACAGGGCAGGATTGTTCTCTGGATGCCCTTAGTATGTAAATGGAGGAGGGAGTATCTCCAAAGACAGTGAATTAGTCCAGCAGAATACTGGTCTAGAATAGACTGACTTTGCAATGCTAAATCTCTATGTCAACTTAGCTCTCAGAGATGCCTCACTGAAGGCTCAGAAAAATGCTCCTACCAGCACCAGTGGAAAATGGGATTACAAAGATGTTTTTGAATAGGCCTAAATTGTTGTGGAATGGCACTGAGGCCAGGCCTATAATGAAAATCTATGGGGACGCTCCAACTCTTGTCCTGCAGTGACTATGTAAAACTTACTTAAACACCAACAGCTGTCACAACCTCTGCCCCTAGATCTGTAGCTTCATGATATTTAAAGTTGCCTGACCCCTTCCTTTGTTCCAGAAGCTTGGTGTTGCTGCAGTACTAGCCCTCTCATTCTTTCTACTCGCTTGTTCCTGACAGGGAATTGATCATCATTCAAAATAATTGGATTTTTTTTTAATTCAGATTTAACATATATCTTTATTCTCCTCTTATTCCTTGGGTTGAAAATGCTGGTTCAGGCTTTTTCTGCCAGCATGAGGCAGGGTCCAGAAGTGCAAATGAGCAGGCACTGTCAGCTCCCAGCAGCTAGTGAAGCTCTGGTAAGGCTGTAAAGCCAGGGCCCAGCTGCACTGCAATGACCTAGCTACAGAAGTGTGATACAGGCTATTTGATCTTTCCCACAATGTTACTTTACTGCATGGAGTTTTGCAGTTAGGGCAAGACATCAGTGGTCTCCTACACTGCAAGAGAAATGTGCTTAGTCTCTTGCTCTCCTGTCCAGCTTGCAGTCTAGGAGGAACTAACAGGCTAACTCTCTACCCTAGATGGAGTCCTCCTGTTCCAGCAAGTGCCCCTGGTTGAGATCGATGGGATGAAGATGGTGCAGACCAGAGCCATCCTCAGCTACATAGCAGGGAAATACAATCTCTATGGGAAAGACTTGAAGGAGAGAGCCCTGTACGTAACACTGCCTTTCCCTTAATGAGCAATCTGTTATTTGATAGCTACATTATACAAACCAAATTCTATCCTGTAAATCCAGTATAAAGGTATGAGAAAAGCTAACACAGTAAGTTTTAACAACTGCTTCTGAAATGCTCCTAAACAGAAGCAGGCTTTTATTCTTTTTAAAAAATATTTAGGTTTAGTTTGTTTTTAGTTTTGGCTGTGAAAATTGCCACTATATTGGTGGTATAAAATTCCTCTAAGTTGCCTTAGTTAATTGGAAAACAGAAAAAATAACTTCTGTGCTCTTTTCTACTGTCTTCTCCTGATCAATAGGATTGACATGTATGTGGAAGGAATATCAGATCTGATGCAAATGATTTTGATGTTTCCTTTCTCTCCACCTGATGCAAAGGAGAAAAATCTTGACTCAATTAAGGAGAGGGCAACTAACAGATACTTTCCAGTCTTTGAAAAGGTACGTGAAAACAAGGATGCGTTTTCATATATTGTATTTACAATTATAAAAAAGTTTGTTTAAAATAAGAACTTGTCTGTATTGCAGGTCAGTTCCAAATCCTCAGCTTTCTTGGCTATCTCAAAGAAGGGGAAATACAGCAGCATGTTTTCATCTATTTGTTGACTTGTGTTGTCAGGGCTGTGGTATTTGAACATCTACAAAGGAAACAAAGCAAAATGTTCTCAGCTATACAGCAAAACTTTTCACTGAAGTAAAAGCAAGCACACATAATTTTTTTTCCTTGAAGGAATAGTTCCATACTTTTACATGTTTAGAGCACATCTCTCTGCTATATTTAATTTAATTTGGAACAGTTTCATTGGAAGAATGCAAAAATCCCTTGCAAATAAATTAGGTAGAGAGATTAGGAGTACTTTAGTAAAACATAGTCATAGATTTCTGCACATCCCACTTCCAAAAACAACAAACCAAACCCATATTATTCATGCATCTGGCAACATTTCCCACTTTGGTAACATTCATCTAGTTTTGATGGAAAACAATAATAAAAGATGAACATCATAGAAGTTCTTATGACCATAATAACCTGTTCCCAAAGGCAGGGATTTTTCTTGGCTAGCTTTGTAATTCTGCATTTCTAAGTTTGCTTTCTGGTATCAACATTGGACATAACTTTAGATAAAATAAATGGCAGTTTTATAAGTTCTCTAAGTTGCTTCTTAGTTCCTCGATTATCCCTATTTCTAACTTTATGACTCTTACTAGGCTACCTAAGCATATGATTTTGTCTCTGTTCCCAGTGCCTATCATCATTCCTCGTTACTGAATGACCAGCGTTTGTAGTCTGTGTACTACAACATGAAAAGAACAAGAGTTCATTTTTTCCCCCCAACAACAGAGAATTGATTTAGGCTCACAGCTTCCAGCTGAAAACTCCACCCTGAAATTTCAGATATAATTGCTGTTCAGCTCTACAGCTGTGCCGTGAGGCTCAGCTGCTAGGCAACATATGTCCCATTCTCATCTGCAGCCCACATTCTCCTGTGTTCTCCAGGTTTTGAAACAACATGGCCAAGACTTTCTCGTGGGCAACAAATTCAGCTGGGCAGATGTTCAGCTAATTGAAGCAATTTTAGCAGTGGAGGAGAAAATTCCTGCTGTGCTGTCGGGGTTTCCTCAGTTGCAGGTAATTTTGTTATTGAGCATGCATATATTCAGGAGCTAGAGGGAAATCCTGATCATCTCCCCGTGCTGTGTAAATCATGTTTCTATGTGGTGGAATTTCTGTCTTACTCTGGTTTTCTTATTATTTTTAGGCATTTAAAACCAAAATGAGCAATATGCCTACAATTAAGAAGTTCCTGCAGCCTGGCAGCCCAAGGAAACCCCCACCAGATGACCATTACGTAGAAACTGTGTTGAAGGTTTTTAAGAGATGAAAGCCTTGCCACCTTTGGTGAGACCCAGAATACTGGAAGAAAAAAAAAAAGGCAAAACATCAACCCCAGCTCAGTAAATTAGTATTGTGGTAGTGAAAAACAGTGCTAAAAAACCAAAACAACCCCAACCAGAAATAAAGCAATCTATTGCTCTGGCAACATAACAGCAGCTTTGTCTTTATTGATATATCAAATGCTTGGCAAAATATGAAAACAAAGGAGCATGGAAGCAAAGAAGTATTTGTAATGTAGGGAATTTTTTAATTTCAAAAAAGATCAATGCAGTGTTAGTATTGTCAGAATGTAACTTGTTGGAGAAGATATTTCCTGCATGCAAATAAGCTTCAGAATAAGAGCTAAAGAAGAGAAGACTCACTGCATCACTTATCTTTTAAAGACGTAGACTTGTTTAAAGGTAACCTCTTTAAGGCTTGTGGGTGAATTGGATTTTTTAAGATATCTCTGCAATGTTTTCC
Source organism: Neopelma chrysocephalum (assembly GCF_003984885.1). Classification (NCBI taxonomy): domain Eukaryota; kingdom Metazoa; phylum Chordata; class Aves; order Passeriformes; family Pipridae; genus Neopelma; species Neopelma chrysocephalum. The sequence continues at coordinate 551 of NW_020897768.1, read as the reverse complement.
TTGCAAAATTGATTATTTTTCCTCATAAATTAATTATTTCAAACCCTGTGTATGATCCTACCAGAAATTCACTTGAACAAAGTGTAATGGAAGAAACAACGCAATCTGTTTTTCAGAGCCAGGTAAGGCAGAGGTGGTTTCTTTCTACACATTTAGGACAGCACCAGAAATTCAGGTTCCATTGACTTTCAAATAAAATATGAGGGCTTACATACACTTACAGCACATGATAACAGCCTTGTGAAGAGGCCTCATGCAACAGACAAACATTTGCATGGAAGGAGACTTTGGTCCAACCAATGTTGGTAACAAAATCTGATGCTTCATATTGCCATGATGTAAGTATAGAAAAAAGAAAATTAGAAAAAAAGAAAAGAATTGGAAAATGAACCTGGGAGAGAGAAAACAGAAGAACAGCATATTCCAAAATACTTTACAAGCTCAGTGAAGGGACATCTCCAAAAATCCTGCTAAATTAGGAGACAGACGGTATTAGACTTTTTGCTTCTAGAGTTCATTACGGCCAGGCCTACAAATTATTAATCCAGCCA
>NW_020897767.1:6666142-6971436 GCF_003984885.1 Neopelma chrysocephalum | reverse complement strand
TGCTCAGCAATAGCCAAACACTGGTTTGTTACCAACACTGCTTTAGTCCCTGATCCAAAACACAGCACCACGTGGGCTGCTTTGAAAAAAATTTACTCTGTCCCACCTCCAAAGCCTCAGCCAAAGCAGAGGAGCCATATGCACTTTCAGCTGACTAAAAGATGTTTTCAGGGACAGCACGTCAGTGCTGCCAGCGTGTAAAGGAAACACATGAAAGTTGTCAGAGTTTAATTAACTGAAGGACTGTTATAAATCAAAAGTGCATTTTGAAAATTTCAGAATGGTCATGATTAGCCTCAGAAACTGAAAAAAAAATGGGGCTGTCAAGCATCTTCTGTATTTGAAAGAGAGATTGCTTGGTTTAAAAAAAACGGGACGGACAACAGGGCCAGCAGAGACACTGTACTACACAGATGCAGGGCCTGATGGAACCGTTAACATCCATGGATCCAGCAGCACTCCCTAGATTGATCATGACTTGGGGGAATCTTTCACAGGACAAAGAATGCCTTGGGTTTATATGCCAGCAAGGCTACTCAGTGAGAGGGCACTAATGACAATAGTATGATTTTAGAGCACTTCTAGGAGCTCAGGATGCTGTTTCACATCTCAGTTTGTGCCAAAGAGCTGGGGAGTAGGGGAGCAAAGCAGGGATACCAAATAAAGAGCAGGCAATGGGTTTGATCCTAACTGTAACACTGAAGATTTAACTTGCATCAGTGCTTTCTGATATGTATATAACTGATTCATTAACAGAACCCTAGAACTAGATCAGTTTTTAAAATAAAATTACCATAGTAAGCAATATTGCAGCACATACATCTTTATACACAAAGTCTAGAAGATACAGAGGCTTGCTGCTGTCATCTATTCATATAGCACTGTTTGAGAGAATGATACAATCTTCCTGCAACCTAATTTGTTCCCCATTTTTATACTCATACTCTTTTCCCTTTTTTTTTTTTTAACTCTTTCTTGAACCATTTGCTCAGTTCAGGCACTTAACTTTCTCCACTGGAACTGTTGTTTTATGTTTAAAAGGAAAGCATATAGGGAATTGATGTACAGCAGTTCTTTCAAGAGTATTCACAGTCTGCTTTGCAAACCCTTTTGGAAGAATACTCACTACTCCCTGACCTTCTTCCCCATCCCCATCTTCTTCTGCATATATACTTCCTTCAGCATGGCCCACCCAGAAACACTGCCTTATCTCTGTCCCATAGAGTGACTTACCTGCCTCAGGGGGCCAATAAACCAAGCTTTGCAAGGGGATTCCCCTCCACAGAAGGGAAGCTGCTATTTCCCCTAAGTATTACAGACTGTGTTACAAAGAGGTTCAAGAGAAACTGGAGTGCTAGTGCACAAAGGCAAATTATTTGCTGAGATGTAAAGAATTTGTTCTCGCCTAGTCTAATTTCATACATTCCTTTTGTCTCACTATTGTTCCAAAGGCATAAATATAAATAAACAGGGATTCACTTGTGTGTAAGTGTATAATGATTTTTATTAATGAACGCTTCTAACTGCAATAAGTTCTCGCTGCACCAAATTCAGGCATATTCTTAGAGATGCACTCAGTATGTGTAGTTGAAAACCATAGAAACCATTCCCTGAATTTAAATTTGTAAACATGAATTGTGAAAATTTCACTGACAATTCAGACCACCTCTCATTTTACCTGAGCTTTAAACTGGTTTTCACTTCTTGATTTTTCCTCTGGTTTTATATTTATAAAAATACTTCCTAGCACATCTATAACATATTATGGTACATACTCAACTAGCATATTCACTCCTTCCTTAATAACTGATACTTTAGGGTTTGCAGAGGTCTGAACTGCACTTACATCCATAATACAAGAAAGCACTAAACCAATGTATTCATTGAGATAATGAGACAGGAAAAACAAACAAAAAAGACACCACTGCTGTAGCTGATTTCACTTTTAAAAGAGTCCACTAGATGTCTTTTGGCAAATTACTTACACAGTTATTTAAGCCAATGGACAGCTCCGGGAATTGTTTCTGTGCCTCTTAATAGAATTCTAAATTTCTTTGTTTGATTTCTTTTATTGCCATTGGTTGCATCAGACATCTGGGAACAAGTTAAAGGAAACCCAACAACAAAAAGGAAGCTTTTTGACACTGAGGTCAGAGAATAGAAGGCTACACTGAGAGATCAAACCTACCGCAATGAAGAACGTGTATCCTGCAAGGAAAGGCGGACCCATTTTTTTTTTCCCAGGGCAATACCATTTTCCTATGTGATTATACAAAGAGCTCAAATTATTCATGCAAACACTTCCATTAGGGTCAATGGGAGTGCAGTGAGCAGGATGTGTAAGAGCATTCCCTTGAAATCAGCAGGGACCAGGAATTCTGTTGTTCTAGATATGGTTTATACACACTGAAAGGTCTTTTAGGCTTTTACTATCTAAACTGTAAAAGGTAAGAAGAAGAGAGAAAGAGAGGCACAGTGCAATTAACACCTTGATGCCCCTTCAAATAAATAAACATCTGTTTCTAATTGCATAAATGTTTAAATTTTTGCTGGACCATGGCCAAACTGACTCCACAAAGGTCATATATATAATTTCTGCAGAAGAGTTAAGCATTGAATTCCATTATTCTAAAATCCAAGATTCATCAGTTTTTAGCCCCAGGCAATTAATCCAGGCAATAACGTTACGCACACTGATTTCTGTAACGGCAGTTTTACTGTATCTTTGTAGAGTGATAAAAAAGATTAAGAAGAATAAAAAAGTTCTAACAATATATTAGAAGATTAATTTTTTAATTTAAATGGTGGGAAAAATCCAGAAAGAATAAAAGCAAACAGATCAGATTCCTCAATAGTACCTGTATATATTATTCATGTACCTAAATTATTTATAATGTGTAAAAACATTCATTTCAAAATAAAGATTGTAAAACTGTTTCATTTACTATCATTTTAAATGTACTTGCCTGTAAGGAAAATGATAATGTTTTCTATGACAGAAGAGAGTTAACTTTTTTTTTTTCTTAATGAAGGCAAGTGTCTGCTAGAACAAGTTAAAATCAAACCCTCCTCTTCAGCAGTATTTTCAGTATGTAGCCTTTGCAGAACCTGCGGCTGTGTGCTGTGTTTGGGAAGTCTCTGAAGCCATGGTTGGACAACATGACAGGATGTAGCATGAACTGTTTCACTCAATCAACAACAATGCAAAAGGAAGTAACAGATTGTCACATCAAACAGGAGGTATGTGATGGAAACCTCTTGTGACAAATTAGAACCTTTTTGGTCTCTGAAAAGTGGGTACCAAAGCAACACCCTAAATGATACTCACTGTGCGTCAGTCGTTGTATTTGCAATATTTTTCAGGCAGTTTATTTTTGTTGTTTCTTCATTCCGCCTAAATCAGCTCCTTAAGGAGCTGCCAGTCCTTAAGGAATGTGCTATCTGACACTGGATTTATTTTGTTCTGTTAATAACAGAAATGGATCATTTCAAAAGTAAAATCAGCTACAACAGTGATGTCCTTTGGTTTTTTTAACATTTAGAGCCCTTGCAAAACTCTGTCCTAAGAGCCGACAGGACCTTACAACACTCATCATTTCACAGAGCTCAGCTCTTCAAACAAACAAGTCGTCCACACATACATATATGCAATTACCTTCCAATAACAAAGACTGTTAACAACTCTTACATAGAGAAAACCAGCCATGCCCACCAGTCACCACCCACATGACCAACTTCCATACATATCTTTATGCATTTGTGCCAGGAAATTCATTACTAAGGACATGCCAATTAATTTTTCTGGATTCTAAGTATTATTTTACGAAGTACTCGGAAATTTTTACCATTTGTATAACTGCAACTAGTATGTGAATCACTCCAACCCTAAACACTTTTGCAGTTTAAGTTTTGCCTCCCTAAAAAAGCTGCTTTATCTTTACCTCATATAGCAGGGCTTTCTCATATAACCAAGTAAATAAAACTAAATAACTGAACTCTAGTTTTTATGGTAAATTGTCCTACATAGAGCTCTGCCATTTGTTGCCTTGTTTCCACAGTGGTGGTTCACTGCATACTGACAAATGAGAACTGTTCCTTTAGAAATCTCTTTCCGCATGCCTTAGTCTTCACTCACCAACAACTTATTTTTTTATTTTTTCAGTATAGACACTGACAGGTCACATATATCAGAACATAAAGCGTTGTCATTGCAGATCAGACTACTGGGCCATCAAGCCCGGTAGTCTGCCTTTACTACATCTCAGAGGAAGGTGCAAATTCTCACAATGCAATAAGCAATTATGTAATGGCACCCATAAGGGCAATGTTTCTTTTGCACTTTTCCAATCAGCCTGTACCCAGAAGTGAAGGATGCTATCATCCTTTATATAGTTTCCTATGCTGTGCACGACAGACTCTCTTCCCTTCTGATTGATATTCAACAGGACACTGTCACAGTTAATAGGCTCAAAATCTAATTTGGCCAAAGAAGAACAAGACTAAAAAGCAAGGTTAGCAATATAACTGTGTTTCAAAAATGAAGACTGAAACAGAGGGGGAAAAAGCTGGAATCTGTAGCATTAACTTTGTTGAAGTTTTATGTGAAAGCTGTTTGATGATTTCAGATTCACACAGATGACTAATGAGGAAGACAAAGCAAATTTTGAGATCATATGTTAAAGGGCCATTTGGAACAGTCATGGAGTCCATGACCTGGATTTACCAGCTCTTCTATCATAAACTCTGAATAGTAGTCTTTAATGGTAACAATCACTCCTAAGAAGATACTGCTTTTATTCATATTTCCTGGTGGTATTTTGCATGAATAAGCACTGAAAAGCACTGTCCAAAAGAGCAGCAGTGATGTTTTATGGAAACTAATCAAAGCCTATAATCCCATTATCCTGTGATTCTAGCATTTCTGGACCTACTGCTCAACAATCTGCTGAGCTCAGAATAACTCAGATTTCCAGTCTAGTTTGTAATTATTTTGTGTAATTGACAGCAGATTATGCAGAATATCCCACAGAGATCATCAAACCATCTGAACTCTCTCTAGCTCTGAAAAAATCATTGAGATGTCAGAGGACTGTGAGTTCAGATTTCCTTTCCCATAATGGGTCATATTTCTATTCTTTCAAACCCTTATTTTTATCCAAAATCTGACATCTCCCTTGAAGGTAGTCAGCTACTAATCCCTGCTGGCATTTGAACCTAATCAGTGGGAAGAAAGAGAAACAGAAGTAGAAAAATAAAAAAGAATATCCAGACAACAGTTAGGAAAAAGGAATTTGTATAGAAATTTGTAATAGATTTTTTAAAAGTACGTTTTCAGGGGCAAATTAACAGCCTAATGAAGGTTACCAGCTTTGTATTTTATATTAAAATGTGTTATTTCCCAAAACATTTGAAAGATCAAAAATACATGAGTGGAATTATTCTGAGTTATGTAAATGGAAACAACTGAAAGTGATTACCTTAAACTGAAAATGGAGGAATTAATGACATAAGAGCAAAGAGCTGTTAGTTTCCAGAATATCAGTTAAATATGATATGTCAAGCTAAATAAAGTATAAGCATATGGAATGTTCTTAAAAACAGATAAAATGAAACATTAGCAAAACAATGCACTGTGTGAGAAAGGGAGATTCTGCATTTGCAGCAGGACAAACATGCCTTGACTGGTCTTTTCTATTTATAATTGCTGTAAGTTTGTACTTGTAAGAACATGAAAATTAAAAAGTTTCTGAGTTTTTTTAGTAAGTACATATAAACGAGCATATTATGATTAATTTTCATGAAAGCAAATTCAGTACATATGTATTTCTAAAAAAATACATGCTGTCCAAACTGGAAACGCCACAAGCTTCTACATTTACAAGTGTAGATATCGTTTGTCCAGAATTTGCTGTTAAATTAGTTTCTATTTTAGCAGCTGTTTTCATACAGAATGTTTTCATCAGAGACGGTTTTGTTGGGGATTTTCAGTGATATAAAAGTCTAGGAATGTCGATATAAAGCAGACAACTAAAAGTTGTGTGTATATCCTCAGAAGGTACTTTACTGTTTTTAAGCAACTTTAGTATAAATGAGCAATCTAGAGCTTTTCGGAAAATTATGAAAGACTCACCAACGCATCACAGAGCATCTAAGCCTCTGGGCTAAAACTGTGGTCACTTTACAAGTTCTTCCTGAAGGAAGAACTGGTTTGAACCTTGCTTTATGTCTGCCACAATCATCTGTAGTTACATCTGTCTGAGGATGGGTCTGGTAATTACTACACTATTGGTACCATCCCTCCTTTACAACTCCAGCTCCAGCTGGCAAGGACAAGATTAGATTTATTAAAGTCAATATTTCATCTACCTAATCTGACAGACCGATGTAACTTAACCTCCAATGACTAATGATAAATTAGCCAGCACATGAAAAATACCTGATTTCCTTCAAGCACCCTGTATCTCAGTGATCTACCTCCCTGTAATATACATAAAAAGATGACATTTCTTTCTACACTGGCTCTTCTGATTGAATATTTGTCTTTGTTGCTTGTCAATAACCCCAGGTCCTAATGACTTTAAAAAAAACAAGACTTCAAATGCTAATTTGTATATTATTCAGCCAGATTTTTTTAAACTGCATGCATATCCTAAATCACTTGCAACTCTGCTAAACCACATAGGTAACCTAAAAAAAAAAATGTGATCACACACAGTAAATTAAAGGTAATTCACTGCCACCCCTAGACAGACACATTTTCCAGCTTGCTAAGATCTAAATGATTCTGTCTAGGGCCTCTACCATGAGCAAATGTGAGGCTGCTACGGGTCAGTGGGTTATAACCTGAAACTCTCAGTCACACCTCTCCAACCTGGGCTGATGAAGCTTTTGTGCAGTGATCCTTCTCTAGCAACAAACGAGACTTAGAAGTTTGATGCTGAAATAGTATCTCGGCTGTAAAACTGGTCAATATCCAGTTCCACACACTTGGATGGAGCCACCCAACCTTTCCCTGGATCTCACGCTTGTTAGGCATATATGTCCAAGGAGATACAATTACCATTGAGAAATATATTCTAGAATGTGTAAGGAGACCAGGGAGGAAAGCCATTGGAAGCAAGGGACCTAATTAGGAACACATTAAAATTCCAGGCTCTCGGTTGTACTAGGAAACTCAAAGCATGTCTGCAGCTGCTTAACATTGGGATGTACATCCAGGGATAACCAATATATCTAAATATTTCCTGTCCACAGAGACTGGTATGGGTCAAAGACCGGAATGACAGGAGAAATGGATTTGGAGACTGTCCTCTTGAATATTCTTGAGACTGTTGATTTTTTTTATAATCATGGCAAAGAGCAAGGGAAAAAAAAGATATAGGCTTGTTTCAGTGTTTGGACAATCCACAGAGGATCTGAATTCCAGAAGAAAAAGTATCTACCCATTTCCTACCAGACTTTTCACATAGAGATAACATTGGTTAAACTGGACAAACTGCTGCAAGTTCAATGCATTATATTCCACATTTGATCCCAGTTCCTTTCTGACTGCAGTTCAAGTTGATTTTTGTCACATTTACAAAGCCTTGAATCGATCTGGGATCTTGGCACATTAGAAAGTGATTTCCTTAAGTGTCACTGTAAAATATTCCACTGATGACTGGTTTTATTAATTAATACATTAAATGAACAATTACATATATTAAAATAACAAGATTTGTGAGGAGAATGAAGTCAATGGTAGGACAGAGAATATGTGATTATCCTTCTAGTAAGTAATGAAGACAATTTAATAAATTATTTTAAGAGTCAAATTAATAATTCCATTGTATTTTGAAATTTCTAAATATGTTAGATGAATATTGACTTTGGGCTAAATTTTGCATAGTCAATCACCAAACCCATAAAAACATAAAATTAAAGGTGCAATAGGAATCCTATTCACGGATACTCTATTTCCAGAAGTGTTCAGTAACAACAGGAAAAGACTTACAGGTCACTGAAGTTCCAGATGGATAAGCATTCCTCTGTGACTTTCACAGTGCTTGAAAGTTTGCACGTATAGTCTTTGTTGTACAAACTTTGTGGGACCACAGATTGAAAAACACCAGCAGTTCCAGACAACTGAAAGCAGCTAAAAGATTCTCACCAAAGTCAGATTAGTTTTCCAGATAATACTTTAAATCTGTTTCAAGGAGACATCATTTAGAGTAACCTACAAATGACATTTATCATTTAGCAATTAAAATTCCACCAAAACTTCCATTTACCACCAAACAATGCAAACACATGCTCAGTATTGTTCAGACCTTAGCCAGCCTGAATTTTTTCTTTATTAATAACACTAATAAAATATAAATACACACAACCCTGTATTTCACTGACCACAGGACTCTCAACCTTTTCAATTTTTAAAGTAGATGAAAAGGGACCTACTAGATCTGCTTAACCAGCCAAAAGCCTAAAAGTAAGCACTCATATGTGGTAATTCCACAGTCAAGAACTCCCATTTTTATTGCCAATCTTGTAAATAACAGTCAAGAATTACTGTAAATAATTTTCTGGTGCTGGAAGATATTCCACGATTTCAGGCATGGGATACACTGCGGTGAATCAGTACCCTACGTAAGATTTCCTTCATTTGAGGGACTGAGGAGAAAAGAGTGTTCAAAACTGATGATCTATATCTCACAGTGTGAGTTTGTTTCTAATAACAGCAGCTTCATCTACCGCCCGTTGAAGCAAGACACTCTTGTCACAGTTCATAAACTGCTAAAAACAGTTTCCTTTTCTGTGAAGTTTTATAATCAGTCCCTTTTAGCTTTATAAAGCAGACTCCAGTTTAATGTCTTTTATAAATCAAGTGCCTCCCACCTTCAAACATTAATTGCCAAAATAGTGACAACAGTTCTCTTTTAAGTAGATAGAAAGTAAACTGAATCTGTTGTTAATGCTCTGGTTTAACAGTTTCCATAAGTGAAATGTCACCTGGCTACTTGACAGAGAAAAAATGCCAATTTCAGTGGCTGCCTATATGATGTGTTTTCTTCACCCTTGTGTGATAATGCATTTATTGCTAATGGAGAGTAAAGATAAGGTACATTTCTGAGTCTGTACATACTTCTGAGTTTCAAATTAACAAGTTAATAAAATATTTTAAAGAAAAAAACAACAATCAAGGATCACTTAAGAAAGTTACAGGCATGTACAACAGTAATATCCAGATTGGGAAGTCTGTCAAAAGTTCTGGAGATTTTAGGAGATAGTGTATTTCCTAGATGTGTTGTTACTTAAAGCAGTTGGCCCAATGCTGAAATCACAACTGATATCCCGGTTCAAACTGTAAAACCAGATTCAAAAATAAGGATTATTTGGATCCTAGTGTTTGCTTTGGGTATCCAATAACAACAGAAAACCAGATACTTAACTAAGTTAAGGCTGAAAAATGATTAACTTCATAATTTCATTTTGGCATTGACCTGGAGTCCTTTGTTACACTTGTGATAATGTACCAGAGATCTAACTAGATACTCTCTATTCTAAATTTAGCACTACATTACACTGGCCACAACCAACACTAAGGGCACTTATCAGTTAAAAATTGGGAATTTCACTCTTCACAATCAAGATTTTCCAGATTTTTTCCATGAGACACAGTTCTGTGAGATGCAGTACAACAGCCACAAATGGGGGTAAAGAGACACGGATATATGGATATATACATATACACATACGTATACACATATGTATATACATCTGTTTATATATATATGTAAAGTTCATCTGGGACACAGCAAAGTAACATTTCCAAAATTATTTAAAACTGTTATTTTGAAGTCATTCCAGTTCACTGTTCAAAATATGCCAGGACCTGCATGGGACCTATAAAGCCAGAAAGAAGAATGGAGTCTACAAATTGTTAGGCCTTCTTGAACTGGAGCAATTCTGCACCTTGAAGAGGTTGAATTTCATCATAAAGGAAAGGCATTATGTCCTATTTAGGTCATTTCTTTTAAGGTGAGGGATTCAGACCTTAGGAAAGAAGCATATGCCCAGATGAATTGGCAAATAAAAGGAAGGAATAAGGACATTGTAGCAGATGCGCTGAGGCAGATGAAGGACCAGCTGCTCAGTATCTTGAAGAAAGAACATGAGGAGACACTTAGTGTGTAGCAGTGTAAGAAACAGGACAAAACCAGAATGATGCCTCCCAGGGAATGTTTTCCCAGCTTCCTATCAGTCAGAGACTAGAGGTTTCTTGAAAGTTGCTACCTATTTAATGGCCGATAAAGGACCTCTTATCCTTGAACTATGTAACTACTTTTTGCATCCATTTATATTTTTGGCATCCAGAAAATCATGCAGATTCTACAATTTAATTTAGATTTTGCCTGGATGAGTATTTAATTTTATTTATTTGAAATCCACTATTCCAAATTTCACTGAGTGCCACAGATTTTTTTGCTTTGACGAACACTCAACAATTCCACGTCTTTCATCCTTGTATGATCTGTGATTTCATAATCTTATTTTAGTAAATCTTTATCACTTCTTTCCCGAGCTGTCTTCTTCTCTAATTTCTAGTCAGGTTCATCTCTTCTCATATGATGTAATTTGAAGCCTCTGATCACTCCCATCATCCTTCATTGCTTTCCTATATATTTTTTGAAGTAGGGAAAGAGAACTGATGGATACAAATCAGAGTGTGCCATAGATCTTTACAGACAATGGGATGTTTTGTTTTTTTCACAAATCCTTTCTTAATAATTTCCAGAATTCTGTTTTTGGATCACTATTGAACATGGAGCTGATATTTTCAGAGACTCTTCAAAGTAATTTCACAATCTCATTTCTGATTAGTAATATCAAAAGTCCCTTTGGTTATATAAGCAGTCACTTTTCATTTTTAATGTAATTTTGCATTTATCATGCAAAGCACTATCAACATTAAATCATATATGCTCTTTTATTTTCCTATCACATAGTATCATAGTATCCTTCTGCAACAATTTGCAATCATATTTAGATTTTATTATCCTCAGCAATTTTACATCATGTGCAATAGTCATCTCAATATTCATCCTCTTTCCAGACCATTTACAAATATGCTAAAAAGCAAGGTCACAAAACAAGGTCCTCCGAGATTCCAAAGACAAACTCCATCCACAGAGAAATGATTCCATATTTCTAGTTCTACTTTTGTTTTCTGTCTTTTTCTACTCCTATATTTTTAAGTGCCTTATATCCCATGAAGATGTCATTCCTTTAGTGACACCATTTGCTCTGTTTGCTCAAGATTTTGTGAAAAAGTTTACAGGTATCTGAACAGAGACTATTATCTATACTAGAACAATGCTTAGTAACTCCTTCAAATAATAAAACAACCTGTGAGCTTATTGGTTAGCTCTGCAGATGAGGATCATGTATACATATTAAACTGTCATACATATGCTATCTATAGACAGCTTAAGTACATTTTCTGCAGATTCATTGAGGAAGAAGTGAGACTAAACCATCCACTTCCAATTTTCAGAGTTAACACTACAGGTCTTTTTGAAATTGGTGCTTCTGATAATTACAAAAGATGTTGATAAAACAATGTAGCAGAGACAACCACTCAGAAATTTCATACATAAGTTGCTTCAAAACACAAATACCATCAAGTCCTGGTACTGTTAATTTTACTGATTCAATCTAATAACTCTTCTATTGATTCTTTAGTTTGAGACAATAGCTTCATAAATATAATACTGCAGGGGAAACTTAGGAAATTACTACCTCCATAGTGAACACCAACACAAATAACCCATCCATATTTCCTACTATGTCCTCACTGCTTTTGTTCTTACTTAGTCTTTCTCCTTTTTATACCTTAATAATTTATCTGCTGCTCAGTCTCTCTGGCAAATCTCCATGAATGGCCAGTGACTTGGTTTTAATTCCCCCAGGTCCAATGAAATCTGTAAAGTAAATCATGATGGAATTTCAGTTTGCATTTGAATGAGAACACAGAGTATCCCTTGTACCCTGAGCTGTCATTCAAACCTGTATGACAGGTGGATGTAAAATAACACCATTCTTATTAATTACTACAAAGTGAAGAAGACAGTGGATAATCGGCTCTACCAGATTTATAGTGGGCCTGTGAAATTTTAGAATTACATGCCACTTTGCACTGAAATGTTACTGTGATAATAATTTCCTGCAAATGGGGAGTTCCTTAGTACACTTACCACACACATTAAATACTTCTTAGAAATGTCTGGTTTGGTACCTAAAGCCAAGAGTTTATGTCCTGTTTGATAACTCAGTGCAAAGGTAATGGAATAGTACAGTTTATATTTACAACATCTGTGGTAATGGGTAGATCTGTTGCAATATCGATCAAAATTTTCTGGTGGAAAATTTTATATCCCAGTTGTTACATTTACGGACAGGGGACAGAATAAAATTTTCAAAGGCAAGAGTCAAATAATAATTTATTAGTTTGCTTTACTTTTATTGGGTTTTTTGTTTGGTTTTGTTTTGGGTGGGGGTTTTTTGTTTGCATTTTTTTTGTTGTTGTTGGGGGCTTTTGGGAGTTTTTTCTGTACTGGGCAGAGTTAATGATACCTTTTAAAAATCTGACTTTTCAGTATCCATAAAACCTTGGTGAAAAGGATGCAGTTAAACTGCAAAGTCTTACTCATGTTAAAACTGGTGGTGGGGGAGGGGGGTGTTGGGGGTGTGCCTGAATATGGGGAAAGGACAGGAACATTTTCTATTTCCTAATATTTTTATATTTAATCAGAGTTAAACCAAGGTTATTCTACAGCAACTTTGAAATGTGATTAAGAAGCAAAAGAGAGAGAGGGTGACTTTTCAAAATATCACTTTGTGATCGGAATATTACTAGGGTTGAATATGGCAGCTCTTCAGAAGTATATTGTACTGTATTTCAAAAAATATAGATGAGGTCCTTAGAAATCAGAGCAATCAAACAAAAAAGCAAGACGTTCTTGAACAAGAACACATGAGTTTTCTGATCTCCAGCACAGAGGAGACTGTGCTGGCTGTTGAGTCAGTTATCATTTTGCAGTAAATTCAATTGTATCAATAAAGCTGAGGGAGACATCAAACAGAAAGCTTTAAAAGCATATCTTGGAAGCCTCAAGACATGCTTATTGTGTTTGGCTATGATACTTTTCAGGAAGGTCTTTTTTTATCTTATCTCTGGTTCAAATTTCAGTTTTACCTTCTTCTTTTTCCTCTTCTCCTTTTTTGTTTTATTGAAGTCATGTTCAACATTAATAATAAAATATTCAGCCCACCATCAAAGAGTCCACTTAGTATCCACTTAGCTAATAACCCTTTATTCAGAGGAGCATATGGGGGGGTTATAAAAGAAGGAAAGAAACTGAATAGAGGGAGGGAGACCTTCCAGAAACCAGGCAAGGGGGCTTTAAAAGAGATGAAGATTATAATGCAAATGGTCTCTAGTTCCTATCCCAGGTGCTGTAGTGATTAGTGCTGTAGCAATACAAGTACAACATGATGTAACACTGTGTCTGTCTACCTGAGACAAGATGGGGATAAGAACCAGAACAAAGGCAGGTATGTTAGATGTAGTCCACCTCACAAGAAACAGATTTCTATATTAAAAGTATTTTCTCTATCTATATTCTCTAATAATGTATATTAACAGATTTTTCTACCAGGAAACGCAAACTATATTTTATATATGTGCTGTAATTTTGTTATACAGTGTTACAAGTCAAAGGGGAACACAGCTTTCACATACTTCGCTAGGGAAAGGTTTGTGAAGGTATTGCCTGTCAATAATTACAGAATTCTTTTATGCTCTAGACACGTTTCTCCATGTTACAGTAGTTCATTCTTTGAACAAAAAGAGATGGAAAATTCAACAAGTATGCTATTTTAAAGGTGACATTAAGCAAATCTGGAGTTAGCACTGGTGATTTCTGTGCACTTACATTTAGGTTATCATCCACTGCTGGTCCGTAATCAGAATTTTTCAAAATTCAGTATAGAGATGTGCCAAAAAATTGGTCTCTCAACATGGAAAGACTGAAATGTGTTCAATGTCTTCTAAGGATCACTTCTGTCCTTTATGTTGAGTGCACAGTAAGCAAGCTGAAGTTACTATAGCTGTGACTTCTTCACCTCATCTGTTTGAGTTCTCTACCACTCCAAAGCTGCAACTGGCACAAAATCAAGGGAGGTTTTGTTATCCACTCAGGGCAGGGCTTTGTCCACAACCTTTGGACATGAAAATTAAGCAGGAAAACAGTATCAGTAGCTGATATATTGAATGTCTCTACCAGAATATAATTGTTTTCCTCATTAATAAGATACACCTCACAATAACCCAAAAGTTCTCTATTAACAGGTATAGCTAAGGGGCTCAGTCCTAGCCATATGCTATGTTTGAGTGTTCTCATACATCAGAGGTATCAGCCATCTTTAATCACTTCAGTAATCATTCCTCTCTGCACCCAAGGATAATGGGATCAGTACATGGAGTCTGGAGCTGGAAAGATGCAAACAGGCAAGGTGAGATGCCAAAAACAGGGTCCTGATTGCAATAACAGGCCTTAATGGTCCTAATCACCCTCACCTGGGGCCTCCACCCACACTCTCTCCCCATGGGCAGGGAATGAGCAAGAAGATGGGTGAAGCTTTAAATGTGGGACAGGCCTGAGACAGCTAAATCTGAATAATTGCTGGCCTACTTGTCACACACTAAAATGAGGAACAAACATGTAAGTGCTCAACTGCTCTCAGATTCTCCTAAAACTTTAATGCTGTAGGGGTTTATGTTCTCTCTTCTTTCAGTCTCTTGCTCCTTATGTTGCAAGAATCCAATCTTTCTCAAGAAACATTTTGTGAGCAGGGAGCTCACTCACCTACACAGCTTTCACTTCCTTAATCGAAGTACACAGTTTGCTCATAAACGCCCTTTTTTTTTCTTTTAGCTATGTCAGATATGAATACTGTGGAATATTCAGTGTAACTTCCTATTCTTGAAAGGAGGATCTGGTTGGTATGATCCAGTTTTAAAACTGTTGGCTAATAAGGGCTGCTGTTCCCTTCAGTAAGAGCTCTGCTAAGAGACCACTGTTGATATTTTCTGATATATAATATTTCTATATCAGAACATATAAAACTCAAAAGTGACTGCATACGAGCTATGTAAATTAAAAGCATAAAGCATGGAAAGTGCTGTAGTTGCTGTTATTTTACCTGCTTTGTTTCCTTGTGACAAAAGCCTGTTCCACAAGCCATAGCAAAGAATTTTAAAAGTTACCCACCTCACACAGAAAGATATCCAAGGCTTTGATCATTCAACTCCTTGTAAAATTTTCAAATCCCTAACCTCTCATTAAATGCCAGCAAGCATTTCCAACCAGGAACAGAGCATAATGCTGGGTGAAAACTAAAACTCCAGATTGCACAGCATTATTGCAGATGCTTGTGGGTGCAGACGAGTGTCCTTCAGCACGCATTGTGTACATCACCATTTTCTGTCCTGTGTGGAGAAACCCCAGATGAATAGCACTGAACACCAGCTGGGATTTTTGTGAGTTGTCACCAAAACCATACTCACATGATTTTTATTTTTTTTTGTAAACATTTTCTGATGATTCACGGCATGTGAAGAATATGTAACAGACATTGATTAGAGTTCTGCATCTGATTATAACCTATACATATCTCCCTTTAACTTATATTAGGCTGTGGAGGTAACCAGAAACACTTTTTTTTTTTTTTACTTTTATCTTGATCTTCTCCTAGTGAAAGAAGCCTCTATCCATACCAGAGAGCAGGATTGGCCACGAGATGTCACCCAGCTTCTATTAGCCGTTATGCAGGCTTGGGAAAATAGACCGCTCTGAAGCTGTGCTAAATAGAGACCGTCTCGCCACTACAAAATAGAGTCATCTTATTGCAAAAAACAGTAGCTTTTTTTTGCGTTAATGGCTCTGAGAAGTGAACTTCCAGGAGCTTGTAGAGAGTTCTTAAGACGACCTAAGTGGATAAATAAATAAAAATACCTGTGTCTAACGCTCAGTAAAACGCTGGCTGATGCAATGCGTCCGCTTACCGCGGACAAAACCGCATCGCTGCCAGAGTCGGGAGCCGCGCCTGACCTCGTGAATTTGCGGAGGAGGACGAGCCGGGGGGAGGCAGCGGAGGCCGGGAGCCGCCTCCACGGACTCGCCGCGGCGGGCGGCGGCTGCGCACGGGTGACGGTGCCCCTGCTCATCCCCATTCCCGGTGCCCATCCCCGTGCCCAGGAGGTTTTCCCCTCGCCCCCGCGCCGGGCGCGCACTTTGCAGACGCTCCCTCGCTCTGCCTGTGCCTGTCACAGGCGTTTCCGCTCGCCCGCCCCTCCCTCCCTCCTCCCGCTCCCCGAGCGCGGCCGGCACTTTGCAGACGCTCCCCGGCGCCCGCCCGCCCCCGCCTGGCCCGTCCCCCGGCGGGCGCGGCCGCGCCTCCGCCCGCGCTCGGCCATGGGCGCTGCGCTGCGCTCGGCGCGGGGACCTGCGGGCACCGCCACCAGGTGAGCTGAGACCCCGCCGGGTTGCGGGGGCTGCGGGGACCGGGGGGGTGCAGCTGCCGCCGCCGCGCCCAGCCCCGCTGCGGGGGTCGCCGCGCCGGCGAGGGGGCCGCCCGCCCGCCCCACGCCCAGCGCCGCGGTCGCATCGCCCCTGGTGCGGAGCGGGAGGGATGGAGGGCATCGCCCCGCAGCCGCCCCGGCGCGGCGGGGCCCGTGCTCGCCGCGGCCCGGCCGCCCCCGTCACCTTGCGGAACGACCTTCGGGGAGCGGCGGCGGCGCCCCCCGGCCCGGCGGGGCAGGGGAGGGGGGTCTGCGGAGGAGGGGGCGGCCCCGGGAGCCCCGCGGTGCCCGCCCCGGGCGCGCCCCGCGGGGACGGAGCGGCGGTGGGAGGTTTTGGCGAGCGCGGGTGGCGGTGCGGTGGGTGGGAGGGAGAATGAATCCCGGGCGAGAGTCTGTTGAAATCTCTCCCCCTGACGATGCCATTTACCAGCTCTCGGTTCCACCCGGTTGCTGATTTTGTTCCCTCTCCAATGCTTTGTGAACCTCTAGGAAGTGAATTTGAGAAAAAGGTTCCTGAAAGCTGTCATCTCTTTGCCAAATTTGCCTTGGGCTGCCATGTCTGCTACTTTTTTTTTTTTTTTTTGCCAGAGATGCATTGAGCTTTAGACTGGAAATAACAGTGCTTTTCATTTGCCAGGTTCGTTATTTCTTACACATCAACATCATATTGTGGTTTGATCGCAGGTCTTGTCTCTGAGAAGCAGGGACTGACCTGATGTGATTGTCTAGGTGTGCGGACCTACATTAAACAAGTATTTGTGGGGTCTGTTTTATTGTCTCCCTTGAGTTTTAGCAGCTGTTTAAGGTAGACTTACTTTTTAATATATTTAGGGGAGAATAAATATCACTTAGTTTTGAGGAACTAAATCTAGGTAGAGGCTTTTCTCCCTGTTAACATAAGGACTGTAAGTTCCATCTTTTCTAGATGTGGTACAAAATCATCTCATCTTTTGAGAATATTTTTTTCTTTCTGGTATTGTGGTCAGCAAACCTGAGTAAATGAATTCTCCATTCTTGCATTACGTCTTGTTACATCAATTTCTCTTGATAATTGCACCAATGATAGAATACTCTTTAAATGAAGGCTCACTCTTAAGATTCTTGTTATTATACGGTCTTATTTGTCTGAAAAGCTCTGTCACCTTGTCCCCATGAAATAGTATGATAGCTTTTTCAGCATGACTCATAATCCTAAATACAGGAATGAATTTTGACTTAGTGCTGTGCAAATGCTTTATCTCAACAAACAGCTTTGTGTGTAGAAAATGCAAGTAGGGTGGAGGGAATCACTGGTACTCAGTCTGCTAATCTTTGTCCTCAGGAGGACAGCGTTTGAAGTCGTTTGCAGGCTGTGGGTATGTCTTTGCTCCTAAATCAATGAGGTGATCTCGGTTCTTTCAAAATACTTTCGCTGTTTCATAAAAAGCTTTCAAAAAAGGAGGAACCGGTTCGTTCTTGTTTTTTATTATTGAAACCATTTTGCCTGGGGACACGAAGTTCAATTTAGTCTGAATGGGTGATTTACCTTTTTCTTTCTTCATCTCTCTGTAATGACTCTGACTGTACTTCATGAGAAACTCTCCTTACTGCAGCACCCACAGTTCACATAATTAGTGCTGGTTGTACCAAGCCTATTAGTAGGTGAAGAAAAACCTTCACCTTTTTTTTCTGGTGGTTTTGTTACATACAAGGTAAATTTCACTACTGCTTTCTGATCTTTACCTGTATGAGATGATGTAGGGAGTAGTTTACTCTAAAAATAGCCATGGAACAGTATGTTTAGTGAAAAGAATGTCTATGCTTCATGATTTAATGTGTGCATACTGTTTTCTGTTGCTCTTCTGTAGAATATGGATTTATTTTGTACGAACAGAATAAGGATTAAATAAGAACATATGCTTCTTCTTTTCTGGGTGATAAATCCATCTTGCTGTCCCGGAGGAAGGCAGCTTATACAGCCTGGACTGAAAAGATGCTGAAAGACAAAGTGACTGAATGCTGAATATAAGAAGATCAGGTTGTTTAAGCTCCCCAAACTAAACTGCCTAAAACTTGGGAAGCAGCCAGCAACACTGGGTGGAAATCATGTAAAATCCTTAATCTACTTCATGAAATAGAATCTGGCAAAATAATGAAGTGCTCAGAATTCTTAAAATGACTTTGAATAAAGACAATTGCTCTCCAGTTTTAAGTCATCTCCCTCCAACCAGATTCCCTTCTGTTCCCTTGTATAAAAAAGAAAGCTTTATACTGTTAACATCTATGCTTGAAATAATATGTGGGATTCTATTAGTGCTCGTTTCCCTTCAACTTTGAAATTATTTTTTTTTTAAATCATTTACAGAGTTACATTTTTGGTGTTGTATGCTGCCATCATCCAACAAGTTCACTCTGGTTTTGCTTCTGTTGAATAAAATAGCTTAGTATGCAGTTTTCTTCTTCATCGTGGCTTTGAAATTTTATTAGAACTTCAGGAGTCGTTGTTGTTGTCCTTCGCTGATATTGTAACTTGATTATTAGCTATGTGGTAGGTGTTTTGAAGGCTTATGTGAATACAGTGTTCATGTTTTGAGCAGATTGAGATCGAAAGGAGACTGTCTTAGTGTTTCATGAGAGGATGGGAGAATTAGTTCAGTTTTTTTGATAGGAAGAGCAGTCATAAGGGAGATCCAGTGGCAAACATTATGGTTTGTTTGCCAACAGATTGTCTGACTTAGTGTTTGAGTAGCCTCTTACATAGAGGGTGGAAAGAAATACACTGATGAATATCAGAGTGCTAGGTGCTGATAGTATTTTCAGTTATATTATTCCCAAAGTGTCTGCTGAACTCTTCTGCTTAGCCTCTTTTGGAACCAGAGCAGTACTCCAGCAGCAATTCTTGGTAACGAACATCGGAAGCATCTGCTGAAGGAAATGAACATGCTGCACACTGCTAATCAGCTGGGAATCTGATGAGTGGAAACTTTTTCAGGAATCAGGCAGTTTTGCAATTACTGCATCCTCAATTTCAAAAAATTCTCAACTGGAATGGAATAAGGTCATTCTTTATTCCTCTCTACTTTGGCAAAGTTAGTATTTGTGCATCTCCGTGTTTCATATACCACATATGCACATGAACTTAAACAAACGAAAAAAACCCCACCAAAACCTAACAAATCTCGTCTTCCATACTTTAGAAGAAAAAGTGGAGCTTTGTATTTGCCTCTGTGTGTATGCATGCACACTCAAAACCCTCTTGTTTTCCTCTTTAAGCCTCCTATTATTGGCATAGAATACTGAAGTTTCACTTCTGAAGTTCCTTATGTGTTTCGCTTTCATTTCTTGAAGAGCCCAGACCTGTAATATAATGAAGTATAACTTCTGTGAGGAATAAATTTCATTCAGATTGTGTTTTAGTAGTGGTTTGATTTCCATCACTTCTATTTTTTTTTGACTATTTCTGATTTGTTCATGTGAATCGATAATTTACATATTGTAATTTGTGGCTACAAAGAGTTTTGTACAAACTTAGGCTAATTCAGTTGAAGGGTTTTGGATACTGACATAGGCTCTCTTAATGGGTGGCATTTGAGGAGGAGCCACCATAATGATGAAGAATTGGTGTCACAAGTGCTGACACAGCCTCCCAGGTAAGAGGCAGTGGCTTTTTGTGACAATGCAAACCTTTATCGGAGTGGATAGCCTTATTCTTTTGTTTAAGCTGGAATGGTTCAGCTGTCTTGAGATGAATTTGTTGGGTTTTGTTCTTATCTTCCCACAAGGAGAAGTCTAGTCTGCTTTAATCAGGTCAATCCTTCAATCCCAGGATCTATCTATGCACTCAGACGAGGGTGTAGCTCCTTTGAGAAACTTCTGCTAAAGTGATGGTGTAATAGTACATCTGTGTCGGCTTGTGTACTAGGGAGACACTGCAGTGAACAGAGAAGAGGAAATTAATTTGGGGGACAGGGATTCCCTCTTAGAGTACTCTTAAGTAGCAAAGTCATTTTCATGAGGAAAGCTTAAGTTAATGGTGTGATTCATTTGATTTATTATTTATGGTTTATATGAGTTAAAAATCCTGTGATCCTGGCCCTTTGAGTCTCACAAGGACCTCTTATTCCTGTTAGCTAACTGTATTTCTTCATACATCCCACAGGCATTCCAAACTGTTTAACCTTGGTTATTAATCTAACCTACCGACGTTTGTCTTACTGATTTTTATATCCTAATAAAAGCCTCTAATCTTTCAAAGCTATCAACCACGTCTTTTGACCTTGTCCTTGAGACAAAGGGATTTTCCTAGATTGTAAGTAGCAGACTGAACCTGATTTTATTTTTATTGGTAAGTTGCTTATGGGTCATGTAGTTTGTTACATTTATTTATATATATAATTTTTGACATGTAAAGTGCTCCTTTATGTTTCCCTAGAATAGTTTACAATTAAAACCTTTTTTTTTTCACTCTTGGTAGAGTACGATAATGAAGTTTATTGCTGCTTGTTTTCCATTGCCTGTTAAGGTTGTGTTCCTCTCTTCGTAAATGCACCATGACTGGTTCAGCTTTTTATATAGCCTGTATTGAGGTTCTAGCAAAACACTCTCAGAAAGATACTAATCAAGTAGTAGATTGCATGGTAGGAAAATCTCTTCACCAAAAGGGTTGTCAGGCACTGGAACAGGCTGCCCAAGGGACTGGTTGAGTCAACATTCCTGAAAGTATTCAAAAAGACTTTGGACTCGATAATCTCAAATACCTTTCCCACCTTAAGTGATTTTATGATTTTAAGTTGTCATAAAAGGTGCAAGGTGCAGTGAATTATCATGCCTGCCTAAGATTATATTTTGTGAGCTGGATGTTTTTTTTCTGAACCTTTGGACTCTGCCATATTATGTGATAGTCCTCTTGTCTGCAATATGTGTGAGCAGGGTGGATTAACACACTCTTACAGGAGATCCTTGTTAACACAAAGGCATCTGCTTATATTCACTTAGGCAGTAGTTCTCTGGAGTTTAAAATGCTGTGTCTTATCCCTCTCTTTTTTTTTTCTGTCCCCTCCCTTTCTCTGTCTGTTTGTTCCTCTTCTGCTGAGAAATAATACAGTTCAATGCAGTTTTTGGAAGTTTCCCTTGAACTCTGCAGAATGTATGTCATTTACTTGGAACATAATTTCAAATATTAAGGACCTACATAACTAAACTTGTATTTTCTCTGCTATTTTGACCTTTTCCTTTTTTTTTTTTTTATTTTTTGGTAAAATGAAGTGTAAAATGTGCAGTCTATCAGAAATATTTCATTAGTCACATAAAACTTGTCTGCATGGGATACATGAGTTAAAAATATATGTAACTCCTTCATTCAGTGAATTTGAACGTTGATATGGTATTCATAACAAAAATATTTGAACAGATTATCTACCTCCTAACAAGCTTTTTAAGTAACTTCCATGAGTTAGTTGATAGGCCCTGTTCAAGTACAGTTTGTGCAATGACTTAATTTTCTATATTGCAGATTAAGAAGAATGAAAATACTAGTTCTAAGTTGCTGGAGAAAGTTTTATGCTGTACCACTACACCTTTGTATCCAATTCAGTCATACCAATTCATTACTTTTTTTCTGGAAGTTTAAAAAAAAAACCCACAAACCAAAACCTGGAATAGATGTGAGGAATGTTTCTAACCTGGTGGTTATCCAGGTTTGACATTGTTTATTCATTCTATACCAAAGCACTGTAATAAGATTGTACTGAATGCTGGGTGAAAGTGTTTGCATGACCTAACTGTAGAATGAAAGTCCCACACTGTTTCAGTGCACTGTAGTGTGAAGGCTCTTTCTGCCCAGAAGAAATACTTCCAGTACTAATGCCCCTAAAATATTACTCCAAGTAACATGAACATGAAATAGTTTGCTTCTCACAATGTGGGTTTGATATGCTCATTTCTATCTTGATGTAGTTGAAACTTGCTGATTTTAATAACTAAAATAGCAATATATACAGAAAACATAGAATATGTCTAGAAACATTCATCAGACAGCAGCAACTAGATATTCATCACCTCAGATTCTCGGGATGAGTTTTCTTTCTGTCTTGTGTTTAATATGAGTTGTGCATAAAAATGGGCCCCCTTTTCTTAGAAGGAATATAGAGTATTGTGTTGCTCTGTGTTTATTTGTTTGGTCAGGTTTTTTTTACCTGATCTTGGAATTTCTGCGCCACCTGGCAAAAGAGCTTTCTCCCTATAGTAAAAAAAAAAAGAGAAACTAAGTAGACAGATGTATTTCAGGCCTAGGAAATACGTGAAATATTCTTGACAGAGGAACTTCCACACCTATTTGGCAAACTCCTGCTGTAAAGATGAAGGAGCTTGACCGCAGTGTTCTCTGTAGGTTCTAATACATTGTATTGGATACAAACTTTCCTACCTACTTCAGACACGAAGGCATACACACACACACACAAAATAAGGCACACTTCCAAAACCTCCAGCCTCTCGGCTTTTGAAACACTCTCACAACCCTGACGAAAATGCATTTGGCCAGTGATAGACATATAGCGCATTCACAGTTGATTTTGGCAGAAAGAGGGGCTGCAAGATGAATGGGGCTATTCCTTGGCTAGCAATAAGATGGTTAAAAAACAAGTAGGAGAGCAGTCCAAAGAAGACAGCATTGCAAGCAGTGAGAAGGAGCAGAAAAATGATTATTTCTCAGTTTCTGTGTGTTGATGGAAGATAAAGTAGGAAATGTTAAAATACTTACTTCTATTGCAGGGATCGTGGAAAAAAGTTCCAGAGAGATCAGGAAAAATCTGAAAAAAATATTTGGAGTACTGAACAAATTGAGTTGTTTAAGAAAGGCTTTTGAAGTACCCAAACTGTTTGTCTGTAAGTCAAACTAATTTAGATCTTGGGCATTAAATTTGAATAGACATGTAGCCAAATTAGAATATTTAATGCTTTATTTCTTCTTAGATTTAATTAAGTGTTGTCACTCCTGTATTTTGGCAAGATTTAGTCAGCGAAATTTAGTATTTGTGTTTCCTGATCTGACAGAATAGCAAAAGGATGGAAAACACTCTGTGGAGTGGTAAAAAAAGATTTCTCAATTTTGCCACTCAGACTTCAGTCTAGGTTTTACAGGATATTTGACCACATTATTAAAATTGCATTATTACAATCAGTCCCTTAGCACATTGATTTGGTTTTCTAAGTCCTTGTAAAAGTGAGCAGTTTACTTCCCTGTGTTTCTTTTCATGAAATGCAGTTTCTCAATCAGTATTATTGATCCTCCAAGAGCATGGTGAAATGCAGTATCATTCTGTTTACACTTCATATCTATTTGTGTTATACAGCTGCTTTTCATTTACTAGAGTGCAAAAAAACATTCAGGAGGAGAATACTTCCAGTCTTTTTTCTGCTCAAGCTAGCAACTATTTTACTTACAGATAAAATCAGCCAGTTTTGAACACTTAACCTAATTTTAAGAGCCTGTAATCAAGTTACCATATGTTATGGTTATACTCTAAATATGTTTATGGTAATGCTTTAAATTAAAATATTAGGTTGTTATTTCTAATAGGCATTTTGTTAAATACCAATAGAGTTTATTTATAGGAAAAAAATTCTTTGTTTCGTTAGCATAACTTATCTTGAAAGATAAGTTCTACTCCTTATAGGTAAGTTAGTAACCTGAAGTTCTTGTTAGAATACTTTCCCTACTTTTTTTTCAGTAGCTTAGCATTCATGTGTTCAAGAAATTGAATAATCAATAAAATAAAAACTTTCTAATTTTTTAATGGTGTGAGAAATGAAACTGGGTTGCGTGAATTTTTAGGTTGACTAAAGGATTTGACATATGACTGAATCTACATCTCGGCGGTGTGAGACCTCTTGGGCAGTGCATGAATCTCATTTTTTTGGCTCCAGTTGTTAATCTTTCTGAAGTCTTTGAGTCTCTGAAGTGACTCTCCTTGGGTTCTGGATTGATAACCTAATAGGGTTACCCATTATTCCTTTGGGGAGAAGGTTACAGTAACTTTCACCTGACCTGCCATACCAAAATTCTCACCAAGGTAAGTTAAAAAATATTTGAGGGAGCAAGGAAGAGCTTCAGGCTGGAAGACGCATGAGGACTTGGTGCCTCTGCTGGAGTCCATTAGAGATTGCTGTATACTTGCATCTGAGATGAAGTTCTGTGAAAATAGTACCTGCCCACTGGAAGTTTGGAATTTCAGTTCAGTAGTTGATCCAGGCTGGCTCCTGAATGTCCAATAGGTGAGCAGTTGTTTCAGCACTGTTGATAAATTACCAGCAGGGATTCAGTTTGCCACCAGCCTATGGTGAAAGGATTGGATTTTTACAATGATGTAACGAGAGTTTAACTGCAGCGGGTAAAGTTCTGTACTGGTGTAAAAGGCATATTACAGTTTACTTAAGCTCTTTTGGAGCTGATGCTATTTAAACCTCTGGCTCTGTATGTTGAAACTAGTACAATGAGGCCCAAGTGTGCATTTAAACTTTCCTTTGAGGGCTGTACTGGCTGATGCACAGCAAATGCTTGTAACAGGTTTAGCTTCTGTTCAGCTTCTATTAAAGTCCTTGCACCTTGATTCATTTCCTGGCATCGTAGTTTCCATATGTACCAGTTGCATAGCTTGTGCACTGTGTAATGTTACAGAAGAATGCCACTGTTAAGTTACTTCAAACATGTCTGAGAACACTTTCTTACTTACTGAGATATTGGCATGTAAGTGGTCACATCTAGAGCAAAGAAAACAGTGAGTCTTATAAATGAAAAAAAAAAGATTAATTTTGTAAAAACTGTACTTGAAAAATAGTATTGTAATTTATATATATGAGGAAAATTGTTCTACATAAATTTTGTGTTACTTAGGCTTAAAAAGGGGGTTTAGATGGAGATCTGAAGAATCTACTTGCTCATTATTTGGGGGTTAAAAAAATATAAATTAGCAGGGGCATTTTTTTTCCCCCTACATTTGAAGTGCAAGTTTTCTGCATCCCATGTACTTAAGTATGGATTTTTTTTTCCCCATCCACTGTTAGTATTCAGTTTTGTTAAAATTATCTTGATCTCCAGTCAGACTGTTGTTTGTACCTCAGGCCTGTTCTACCCTTGAGTATTGTTCCTGGTGGATATGGCAGACTTGATTTCGGTTGCCCAGCTGAAGGCTTATTACTTCAGGATATGGTGTTCAGAATACTCTGTGTAACTCAGTAGTATTATAACACTCTTTTATAATTTGTACCACCTTATGCTAATCAAATATTCTGTTCCTCTAATGCAGGAGAATTAACACCAGCACTTGGTGATGCTTTTATATGGGAATATCATTAGTCTTCCTGGTCTTCACCAAACTGCGGTTAGATAAAATTTGTTCCCTCACACCAATCCCTCCTCATTTCTTATCAATGCATTTACATGCCAGTGCAGTGACCTGGCTGACAAAGTATTGTGGCTGTAAATGGCTTTCTTGCATTTGGCTGTTCATATTTGAAAACAACACCATTCCTGTCTTGTCCTCACCTTCCAGCCATACAGGCTGGCCAAGGAGGCTGGAGGAGGATAATGATGCAGCTTTCAGTGACAGTACTGGCTTGGGGTGTTTGAACATCAGTCTAATTTAGAAGATTGTGTTCTTATTACTTCTTAAAATGTTAGTTTAGCTGATGGTTAATGTTGGTTCATGCTCTGTCCAGCAGGTCGAATGGCCTCAGTTTTATATAGCAAATTAATGTGGTGTTTGTTGTTTTGTTTGGGTTTTTTTGCCAGAAGACTTAGTCTGTGTCAGTATTTTCAATATACATTTTTATGTTTGTTTATCCAAATTAAAAAAAAAATCCTTCTCACTGTATAAATTCCTAATATACAACTAAGATTTCACACTATTGATTTTGGGTGTGTATTATGAAAATAGTTTTTTAATGAAGGTGTACTCTTGCCCTTTGACAAGCTACAGAGTATTTTTAAATATGCCACCCACTTTATTCTTTAAATAACTAAAATTTGACATTTAATTAAAAAGGCTGCTGATGCAGCATTGTAGTTTGGCAGAAATTACTCCAGGAACCTTGCAGTGTCTGCCTTGCCTGTACTATGGGGATCAAGCCTATTGCTCAGGATAAAGATGTTTGTCCAGGCCACAAAAATGCAGAATTAAAACCTTTTAATTGTTTATTTTTTACTGACGGGATCTGCCATCCTTGCATTTGACAAATGGAGGAAGAAATCTGTCAGATGTTGTTATTATCCTTTTTTTTTTTCTATCATAGTCTCGCTATCTTGGGTGTGTGGCTGAGTGCACTGCTAATGGTTGGCCAGTTTATTATGATGTTAAGGTCTTTATTTCCTTAATAAGATTTATTTAGACTGTCAGGGAAAGTACACCAGTGTTTGAGCTGTAAAACTGGTTAAAAAAAAAAAAAGAATTAAAAATGAGGAGTGTTAGAAATGGACCAGAATACTGTGTAACAGGTTTCAGGGTTCTGGACCTACCCTTTCTTTCTATCTTGGCTTGTGTCTGTTGCCTTCCTTCCCTACTTGGTGTAATTTCACAGAATCACACATTTGAAGCATGTTTCTTTGTCACTGCTACCTAATTATTGCTTTTCCCACTGCCTTGGCTGTTCCACACCCTACAAGACTGAAGGGCTAATCATGTTGTGCTCTCTTTTCATTTGGTCTTCAGGAGCTATGCAGGCAACAGATGTATTTTCTGTTCTGTTCAGCACTGGAAGTAGCCTTTTATTAGGCTGTGAAGATTTCAGTGTATGTAATCTCTTATTCAGAAGGTGTTTTATAATTCAGCTATGTCTCAATTAATTTTCTTATTTTGGCTTTGGCATTGTGTTGTTTTTAGCTGTTGATCAAGCTGGATTTCAGTTATGTGTGAGGAAGGCTTTTTGTATTCTATGCTGTGCGTATCAAAAAACCTGTGATTTCCGTCTCAGTCCAGACTCCTGAGTGACTTTTGCCTTTTTACTCTAAACATCTCATCTTCAAGGATGAGATTTCACCATATGGCGTAAAATTTTTTAACACACATTACACATAAGCTTTATCTCATGCATTCCTTCCCATCCCCGAAAGTGTATTTCTAAAATTCTTTTTCAGTTTATTCTTTATTAAACCAGTTAGGAAATGTCTTTATTTACTGAACTCCTTGACTTCAAGTGTTGGACTAAAATAGAACCCCTCATCCTGCCCCACCCACCCAACAAGCCTGGATGGATTTTTTTTTTCTGTACAATTAAGTCAAACTTGATGAAGTCTCTGAATGGTGTATGTGCAGTTGTGCTGAATCTTTGTATAATCAGCTAATAATAGACACAAGATAAATTCAAACCTTTCTGTTGGATTGTTCATTGGCTATTTATGAAAACAGGTGATTTCCAGCATTGATTGCATGCCTTCAAAGGGACAGTTGATCTTGCATCTTTTTCTTTGTTGCAACAATAACTTTCACACAGATCCTTTTTCTCTTTTCTTTTTTTCTGATGGGGCTTTTTCAACTGACCTCAGGAGCTGTCTCTAATGACTGAGGCCATTTTTATTGAAGGTCTGACTTGCAGCCTGTGTTCAACAAGCTCTGAATCTCCAGAAAATGAAAGGAGCACATTGAAGAAGTGGGTAGTCCATGAGTATCCTGTAGTTTGTCCAGATCTACAGATTTTTTTTTTCCCTTGGGGGTTATTTGCACCAGAATTAACTTTCATATTTTTTCCAATATATTCAATATGTTATTGCAATAATTTATTTGGCTTGATTATTCTAAACATATGTATAGGAAGCTTATCTAAGGCTATCATTATACCTCCCAAAAAAGCCAGCCAGGATAAGCAAATGAAAGTATTATGGTGAAAATGTAAGTTTGACACCTTATATTGTCTCAATGGTCTGTTAGAATGTAGGAAAGCCAAGCAGAACAAGGCATCAAATAAATCTGAATTTAAAAAACTTTTAAAATACTATCTTCTGAAATGTCTGGTAAGTCTATGCTAACTTTTAATTTCATAATTAAACTGCTTCTTTTGTGAGCTGACTATTTTGAGTCCCTCCTTGAATTTTCATTGTAAACAGATTTTAGGTGTCTAATGTGGAATTGTGAATGTCATGGCAGCTAGATACTTAAAACCATGAAGCAATAATTGGTTTTGCTTTTTATTTTTTAAACGAAATGAAGGAAAAATCCCTCCAATTCTAAAGAATTTTACAGGGTATTGTTCTTAAGGAGTCATTAAATTAACTGGTCAGGTACTGCTCTCTTTAACATAAAGCAAACTTGAGAATGAAGAGCAGGAAGAATGCAGTTAATTGGAGAGAGGTTAGGAGTTAAATTAAACCCTTAACTATGGGAAAAACAACTTATTTGCTCAGCTGTCTTGAAGGTCAGATATTTTCTGAGCTTTGGAAAATAAAGTAGTTAAAAATTCATATACCAAAATTACTTTATACAATAATAATTTTGGATCAAAATAGTTATTATAAGAATATAAGAGATGACTTCTAAAGCACTCATCAGACCTAAACCTCAAGTCATGTGTTGAGTCCAAACTATAGGATACGACCTTTCTCATCATTAAAACAGCAGCCTAAATTGGAGTAAAGTCTGGAAGCTATTGATAAAAGCTGTAGAAAAAAAATCATATTCCTCTGAAATACAGAGGAAAATTTTACTGAAAAAAATTTATTCTTTATTTTGTCGGGCTAGTAGCTCGAACAGTTCTTCTCTTTAAGACCAGACCTCATAATAGAATGAATCACAGAATGATTTGGGTTGGAAGGGACCTTAAAGCTCATCTCATTCCAGCCCCCTGCCGTGGACAGGAACACCTTCCACTATGCCAGGTTGCTCCAAGCCCCAGCCAACCTGACCTTGAACTCTTGCAGCCACTGAGTCACTTGAGTGGCCCTGTTGGGTTTCGGTGTGTACCCCCACAGTTAGAGGTACTGTTGTCTTCTGCACACACGTGGCTCAAGTGCACATTTATCTGCTTCAGGCAGGCGTAAGCCATGGGTTAAGATATGATACACAGATAGGATGGTCTGTGTTGGATCCTGCTAGTTATAATAATAATGGCCCATCTTCGCGAACGAAGATTTGGGGAAAGGTCTTTTACCTTTCCAGCCTGCGCAATGGATTTTTTAGGTGAGACACAGCCTGCGCTGAACTGAGCCCACCCTTTAATCCTAAGGTTCATCTGCCGGGGCCAAGCAAGCTTGGACAATGGCAGTGAGGTCCTCAGGACGTAGGTTTGTTTAGAGTGTCCTTCTCATAGATGGATGGCCACACAGGGCTAACGACCTCCATCAGGCCAGGAGACCGGGATTTGAACCCGTGGTCGCAGCAGTGAAAGTCCTGCATGCTAACCACTAGGCCACCAGGGGTCTCGCTAGTTATAGCTTACAAAGCAAATGGACTGCTCTGGATGTTGAAATGTGCCAAGATAATGCCTTGAATAGTTATTTACAGGTTATGTGTCAAATCCTGGCTGTTACAGAGATATATCAATGTAGCCCAGTGATACACGGCTTAAAAGAGGAAGGCTTTTTGTATCAAATTTTAAAGATACATTTGCCAGCACGTTTCCCCAGTGAGTGGAAAGGGAAGAGTATTTTCATAATATTAGAAAATCTATTCCTCTATCTCTACCTATCTTTTTCTCTTCATTAGGTTTGACTAAACAGTAAAGAAATCCATTCATCTGTGATAGGTGTCAGTGTAGTGGTCTCTGGTTTACTCTCTGCTGCTACTATGGTACTGTTTCAAGACCATTTAAATTCTGCTCAGAGCTGTAAGTGATCTTTTTGGCAGCCTTGTGCATTTACATTAACTGCTGGATTTTAGTAATTTTCAAATGCATTGTCTGAAAGTGACTTTATAGATGAGTATTCATGTCTCAGGATTGTAGGTTTATTTCATGTCACGTGCATTTACCTAGCTAATATGAACTTGGTTCTAGGAAGAAAATTTGGATCTTGTTATATCAAAATACACAGTTTTTCACTGTCACCATTCTAGAGATGGAAAATATTGTCTATTGAATTTCCTTTCTGATTCTGGAAACCATATGGCTTTGGGATGCTATTTAGGAAGTATTTTTTAATTTATTTTTTTTAATGTTGTGGGGAAGGAGGAAGAAAGCCTTCATGCTTACATTTATATTCCTATAATGCGTCTGTATAGTTGAAACACAAGAGAACTAAGCTAAATACTGACCTAATGTGTTTGAATGGACCTTGGAATTCTGACTTAACTGCCTTGTAAATCTTGTCCCTATTATTCATATAATGTTTGATAAATATGTGGATATTTCGTTGTACATGTGAGGTGTTTTCAAATTACATTAATGTCTATCTAGTGTGTGAAGGAGCTTTTAGTTGGTACGCAGCAAGAATTTCTCTTCCATCCGTACAACTATGAACAACATCTAGACTGACTTCTGTTGCAGTGGCAGAGATTTGTACATACTAAGTTTTCTGTGCCCTTTTTAGAAAATACTTACCAAAGTGGATCTGTTTCTGCTTGTTTTTGGAAAACCATTTCATTTAATGACAGTGCTTCAGTTTATAGCAAGTGTTCTAAGAACTGACTTGTGTTCCCAGCATTGGAGGGAGAAAAGCTCAATATTCATGCTTGAGAACATGCTGAAGAGCACACACGGGGGAATTCCAGGGCTGCTGAAAACTTAAGAAGAGAGTAACAGGTATTTAACATAATTACCTAGCTTCAGATTATATAATCCTTGTACAGTTCAGCCAAGTGCAAAATTACCTCATCAGGTTTGTCTTTTTTTATTTAATTGGTTTGAAAAGATGGAGAGAGGCTGTATTTCTTTAACTGAGAAAGTTCGGAAAACTGTGGTAGGCAAGTGAGGTAAATAACCTTCTGATATGGTTCAGACTAAAAAACATAAGATTAAATCCATGACAAGGCAAATATAATCTCATTTTATAGTTACATAAGACTATTTAAAGTGGGTCATTAGTATTAAAATTAAAACATGTTTTAATTTTCTAGGGTGTTTTTTTTTTTCCCCTCCACTTCCCACACTAGAAGGAACGCTTTTCTCTAGGGACACAGATAGGATGAAGCTAAATATATCACTTGTCTACTTTATTTTCCATCATGTTGCTTCAGTGGTAATCACTTGTTTGAGATTTACCTTCAGAGGTTCTGCCTGACATATGGTGATGTGCATAATGAATATATGCAAACATATAGCAATTTAAAATTCATTCTTTATTGCACTTAGGTTTTAGTTCACAAATTGCTGTAATAATTAAAGGGATTTGGTAAGCATTAATCTATGCACTTAGGGGAAATTTCACCTTAATTATTTATTATCTTTGTGAGATGGAAAAAACCATTTTAAGACCTGGCTTGACGGTTGGGCTTCTTTTGTTTCCTAATTTCAAATGATATGCAGGCAGATTAAGTGTCTCTTCATTGAAAGTACCACCCTTTTCAGAGAAGGAGAGGAAGCTGATAATTTGAGGGGCATGACCTGTGTGTTTGTTGGGTTTTCAGTTTCCTGAAACACCTGAAAAAGGCCAAACTGAGGAAAGAGGAGAATGATTGCATGTTTCTGTAGGAGAAGGAGGCCAGAGAGATAACAGCTACAAAGGTAGATAACAGCTACCTTATTCTGCAGACCTTCAGAACCAAGAGATACAAAGGGAAGTACACTTAGGTGTCCTCTAGACGTCCAAAAATATAGACATCAAAAACCTGGTTCTCTCTCAAACTCTTTTTTTATATTGTGTTTTGGGTAATTGGGGAAAGAACTGAAATGTTCAGTTTCCCATTCATGGTGGGAACCACGTGATGATGAGGAAGAGGTACCTACTGCTGCAAATGATGTTGGAGCTATAACTCTTCCTATGATACTCCTGACTGCCAGAATTGGCATAATTGCTTGCCAGCAATGGGAGTTGCTTGCAGCTTGTGATGATTGAGATAATTTACTTTGAATTTCCATTCAGCAGCTAAGTCCTACTAATCCAGCTTCAAGTTCATCCTGTGTTTCGATTCTTTATAGGAGTTGACAGCAAAATTTTTCAGTTCCTGCTGAAAACTGCATGTTAGCAAATAAACAGGTACCATTATAACACATGAAATGAGCATCTATTCAAGCTTTATGCGGAGCCTTTGATCAAGTAATTGACAGTGAGTGGTAATGTCAGTCAGTATGCTGAACCAGAAGAGGACAACAGAATGATTTTAGGAAAGATTCCTGCAATCTTTATGGAAGGGCCAGTCTGTACAGCTTGAACTATGCTAATCAAAATAGCCAGACCAGCTTGGTAGATGAAATAGCAAATTAATTATTGCCCAACTTATTTTGACTGAAATATCTAAGGAACACTCAGGTTAATTCCATGGGCAGATGTGAGGGGGCAGTGACTTCTGGTTGGAGAAGTCTGCTAGCACAGATGGATCCAGAATAGCTTGTGCCTTCCTCTCCTCAGCCTGTCACAGTGAGAGATTTAAGCCATGCATACTGAATCACGTGTCCTATGTGATTTACATTTGTCAAATCACAGAATTATTTTCCATGTCGATCTCTCCACTATTTTGACTTCATTGCAATATTTACTGTTACCAAAATGGCTGCTGGTAAGTATGAGGGCTTTTGTGTTTCCTAAATATTATTCTTCATGATCAGAAAGTAAGAACAAAAGAGAGAGCTTTGGACGAGTTATGAGCAATAATGGTTCCCTGATATTAGCTGTGCTGTAGATTATTGGGGTGCATGGGGAAAGGGAGAAGAAGGGATGAAAGCAAATCTTAATCTGAGTTTAGGAAGCTCAGGTCCTTCCACAGTCAATAGAGAGGATAAGGCTTTTGGGGCTGCTGCTTTGAATCACTCCCTAAAAGGGGGAGAAGGGCTAAGCTAAACAGTTCCTTGCTACTAAAAGATACGGTTTCTCCTTTTCATTTTCACAAGCTCGATACACACCTGACCCATCTGTTAGACAGCTTGGTTTGCAAAACAAGCAGAAAGCTAATGTAAGAAAAAGGCTTCTTTTGTTTTCATGATCTGAATCAGCTCATCGAGGGATCTGTGGATTTGGCACATCTAGCACAAAGGAGTGTGTGAGAGTGAGCGGCTTGGAGCAGCAGGATAAGTGGAGAGATATTAGCCTGTTCTCTGCTGTGAGCTGTTGGCTCAGCTCAGCTGTCTGCTGTGGCTGGACCCTCTCCTGTGGGTCCCAAGGCCTCCAAAGGCCCCAGATGTCTTCACTGACTACAGAGGGACAAAATGACCTGCAGCTTCCCCTTCTGCTCTGGTGGCAACAGAGGCTGCTGGTGTCATCTTTGAATGTTAACTTTTCCTTCCTCTTCTTTCACTTCTTTCACCCTGTGTAATTTTGATTTTTTTTTTTTTAAACAAGAGATATGGTAGTCTTAGTAAATCTTTATGCCTTGTTAGGTGTAAAGTCAGTAACCAACTGATGGGAGGGTTTCTGGGGCAAAAAGGTGCTAAATTTAACTTCTTGATTGTTTTAGTAGTTTCACTGCTATTTGCACTACTGATGCCACACCTGTAGCCATGTCAGAGTTCAGTGCCAAGCCTAGTGAAGCTTCCTTTCACTTGTATCACATCTGGGTTCTTTGCATTTTGGCAAGCAGTCAAAATCTGATTTAGCCCTTTGCAGGAATTAAGCACTACACTCAGACATCGTAACTCAAAAGACTGTGTCCAGTGTATGGTGTGAAATTAATCAAAAGGAAAGAAAATTAATGACCTGCTGTGGTGCCATCCATCACGATATCGCTCAGCAGGTGTGAAATTAACTTGCCTTGGCTGTGGATTAAATTTAACGGCATGACGTAAACGTACAGAAACTGTTTCTGTTATTACTAGGGAGCAAGCAAGTGTTTTTAAAGATTCCAGCTTAATGAACTGCTTACGCCATACAGTGGATAGTCTTATGTTCATTTAACAGCATGAGTTTAGATTATGTTCCCTAAGAAGATCAAGTATTACTGTATCAGTAAAAATTGTTAAAGGCAGGCCACAGAAATGTGGTTTTAATTTCTGTAATTACTGTGCACCAGATGGTGGATGTATACTTTTTTCCAACCTAAGTACTTCAACTCAAATATGAGCAGTTGTGATCTTTATTTACAACTCATCAGATTTTAACCAAGGTGATCACAATTCCTTTGTTATGGCCCATTATGACGACCTTCAAAGAAGTATGTAGACAATAGACTTCACTATTATTTGATATAGTTCCAAAAAAGCCTTTTTTTTATTTTTCCGGGTTTTAATTATGATGATAGCAAAACTACCCACTAACTTGTTTTGGAGTAAGTATCTAATATTAGAATATGTAATTAAAGCATTTGGTAAATCCTACTTAACTTAAGAACAATATTACAAAGATGCAAAATACGTTATGGATTGCTAACAGCTCGAGAGAAATGAGGAAAATGAAGGAAATGTATTTCCCAATTTGAATCTGAAAATCTTGATGTTCTGCCAACTATTTTCTTCTGTCCTGTCCTATTTCCTTATGTGTATGCACTTTTTCCTCTATAATTGCCCTGATTTTTTTTTTTTTTTTTTTTTGGAAAGGAGCTATTATGATTGCTGTGGAAGCTCTCTTTGACTCCTAAGTTCTTAGTGGATTTTTGCTGAATGTGCTCAGAATATCCTCCTCTAAAATGTTCAGAGTCATCTCAGTCCTTTAGAGAATGCCTGATGTTTTTTGCCCTTGGCAGAAAATAAGTCACCTATGGGGCTTTGTCTCCACCCCTTCCCTCTTAAACTCTGAATACGCATTTCCAGGAGTTAAGGAAGTTGTGTGTTTGTGATTAGGAAGACTTAGCTACTGTGCAAGTCATAACTTTCTTTGAAGTAGGACTGGCATGCAGCTATTAATATATTTTCAGGATAAGGTGTCCACAGTACACTGGCACATACTTGATTAGCTGGCCTGTATAAGCCGATTCATTTTACCTCCGTGCTTTGTCAAAGCAGTACTATTTTGTTTAAATATCATTGATAAAGAAGGTGTTAGGCTGGTGAAGGTCTAATTAATTCTTTATAGTTGTAACAAAGTTCTGTGGATTTTTTGTCAGAAGATAATTCTGACAATAACATTAGTAAAATTGTTTTGATTCACAAAAGACATGATGTAACTACTGAGAAATGTTAGGGTTGTTTTAGAGTTGTCCCACTCAGGTGCTCTGTCACTGACAGTACTTTCATCAAGGGATAAACTCATGAGCAGTAGCTCTAGGATCATGGGATCTATACTGTTCTGGAACTGAAGAGCTCTGTAGTTCTTCTGAAGAACATTTCTTTGGCTAGAGCTGACGAGATATTTTAGATGTTTCTTCTTTCGTTGCAAAGCAACATCAGTCTTTGTACCCATTCATGGAGGCCTAATGCTTTGTAACGTTACAAACCTTAACAAAGTCCACCAAGCTTTTAACAGTGAACAAAGGTTAGATGATTACTCAAACAGACATGTTTCAGCTGGAGCTTTGATCTGCTTTCTTTCCTGCATTAGGAAATTAATATTTTGATATGACTGTCTAAAGAAACTTGCTCTTAAGGCTTAGATTGTAACATGATGCTCTTGCAACCTTGCTTATATTGAAATCAACCCCTGGATACTGTGTTCAATTGTCTGCCTGAAATTTGGGGTTTACATTACTGTCTTTATTTAATTGTACTCATTCCTCTCTCTTGTTGATGGCTTTTATAGTTGCCTATCCTTTTTTTAATAATTTTTAGCTCTGGGGGAGGTGGGGAGAAAAGAGGAAAAGAGATTAACTTTTTTTTGTGGAACTTCTCCTCTAGTTTTTGAAGACAAGTGACAAGCCAAGCAGGAGTGCTCTCTGACAGCTGTGGCAGCAAGAAAATTTAACTGTCTTGGCAAACCTTTTTGTCAGCCCACTTTGCCAGAAAGAACGCCTCACACGTCTGTTTTCCACGACAGGCTGTGTAAGTTGGGTCGCACAGCTCTTCCTCGGGCCATGCATCCAAACTGAGTTTGTGTTGGCTGTTTTTGCTTTATTCTCCCATATCTATAATGCTGTATCACAAGGGAGCATGAAGTTAATGTTTCTTCACTTCAGGGTTTGATTGTTTTTTATGCATCACTGCTAGACTGTGGTCTGAAGAGAACTCAGATTTCTCTACGTTGCCTGTAGCAAGAATATGCAAACTTGGTTTGTCAGCATGCTTAGAGTTAAGCAGTGTGATGTTATATATGCCTGTGAGTATGGGTTCCTGAGAAGGTATTTGGATTTCTCTTGATCCAGAATGACTGAGGACTGCAGCTAAAATTAGCAGAGATGGTCCATTGCAAGCAAACTGATCCAAGGCAGAGAAAACCAGAATGAAGTAAAACAAAACAACTGCTTATTCGGTGCCATTTGTACAACTGATATTATGATACAGCTGTCTTCTTGTCGCACCCCATGTCTACAGAGCACTGTTCATATGCCAGGTTGTGCTGAGAATACTTTAGTTTCTGATGGGCTCAGAGCACATGAGGAAGGGAAGCTTGAGTCTGTTAGTGAGGATGAAGCAGTGGCCACTGGTTAAATCAGTGGGCAGGATTTGGTCCTTGGGTTTGTTTTTGTTGGTTTTTGGTTGGGGTTTTCTTTGAGGGGTGGTTTTTGGTGGTTGTGTGTGAGGAGTGAATACTTTGTTTGACTTTTCTCATGACATTTTCTGTATTTTCTCAAACTGCAGTCGATAAATGTCCCTTCCCAAAGGAGTTTCCAGTCTGTAGACTTGTGATAATCATTGTAACTCAGCCAGGGATAGACAGAAACTTGTTATATAAGAAGTCAAAAATGGTGATATGTAATAAAAGGTCTATTCTGCATGGCACAAATTTAAACTATTGTTTAATTAGCAGTCACCTCTAGTTTGTTATGTGTTATGTAGGTTTATGCCACTGATTCATGTAGCTTATTGCAACTCATAAATGTCATCATAAAATTAGTCAAAATAAGAGTGTTAAAGTGACTTACTGCCATTAGTTACCCAGTTGGTTTAGTTTTGTTGTCAAGTTTGTAGATAAAGTGTGAATTTTAGAGTTGAAGATGTCATAGGAGTTGGATAGCATGCAGCTTCTCATTATGGAAAGAGGCAGCCTATATCTAAAACATGTAGCTGAAACTTGTTCTCTGGTCATAGCTGCTTATTGCCTCTCTTTATCAGCTGTGTCAGCCAGTGCACTGCACCAACTTTAAAAGCCAATAAAAATTGTGATAGTTGTCAGTAAGTCAGTGATGCCACTTCTGGGAACACAGTTCCAGTGAGATGCTTTCATTGAATCTTTGAGTTCCTTGCCCAAATGGCAGTCGGTCAAGATGTGGAGCTTAACGTGAGCTGACGTGGCCACTTCTTTAACATACAGCTAATGATTTCCAGATGCAAATTATTGTAATATGCTCAAATAGTTCACATGGTAGGTAGGATCCCGGAGTCTGCATCTTAGAAGACTGTTGTCATTGTGAAAAAGAGACCAGGATATAGTAGAGAGAGTGATTTTTTGGTATGGATTTACATCAATAGATTTCAAAGATTTGCAGATATTATATGCTGTTTATTATATTTTATATATAGAATATAAGGTATGGGAAGGTACAGGGATAGGAGGCCATTGCAGTGTCAGAAGTACTGCTACCTGACCCCAGATCATTTTAAGGAAACTAAAGCAGTCTGTCAGATAGCCTTTTTTGTTTGCTTCACAGGGTACATTTAGAGATGTATATCTTAAGTGACTGAAGATAAACTTTCTAATATGTCTTTTTTTAAACTGTAACATTAAACTAGATTGTTATGTTGGGTTCATCTCTGTTCAGAGGCAGATCTCTGTTTTTAATAATTTATGTGGAAACTGTATGAAAGATTTAAAATGTGACAGCTCTGAAATAAGAAGATTGATGCTACGCTAGTGTGATCTGATTTGGATTCTGACCTAATTTCTTTTAGTTAGTGATTGGTATAAGACTTTGTGGGGTACTTGAGCTTATGACTTTTAGAGATTACTGACTGATATTTTTAGGTTACCAGCTAATCCTGTTTAGGAATAGGATTTTCATCTGAAAACCAACAGGCCCTTAAATTCTTCCTGTTTTACTTTAGAATTACAACTGGAAAGTGTACAGAAAACACAATGGATTGTTTGCTTATTTCACACTGTCTCGTGCTGTGGCTTTCTGCTACATAATGATTTTCTGAGTGCATAGGTTTAAAAAATGCTATTTTTCTTTAATGCTTAAACAAAAGTAAAATCTTCCATTGAAGTTGTTAATTTTGCACACTATCTAAAACAGGTGTGGGAAAGCATTGTGTACACATTGCCCCAAGAATGTTTTGAGTCTTTCATTCTGGATTTTTCTTACTTTGCCTTGTGGCAAAGCAGCCAGACTATAGATAAGCTAACAAATGCAAATGCACCCTTCCATTTGCTTACTCAACACCTGTGTTCCATATATAAACACTATCTTCCAGATGTTTTCTCCTTGTTAGCAGTAGCTTTCATGTGCTTGTAGCGTATGGCAGAGAGAGCCCTGTTCTTCAATTCCACACTTGGTGAGGAGTTGCCATCTGCTTTGTGTGTTAATTCGGAAGGTAAGCATTTTGTCACCTGTTCCTGCAGATTGAGACCATAGTGCTTACTGGTCCTATTTATGAGGTCACCTTTGTGATTTTTTATTAAACTTTGTGAAAAGTGTAAGGAAGCAGAAAAAATGTAGCTTTAATGGAATGTTATATGTAGGATTGTAGCTCCTGTAGCTGTTTTGGTTCCTTTTTCTGTGCCCTCTATGATGGGAAAATCGAGGTGGAGAAATGAGAACTTACAATGAAAGTATAAAGTTTATAAATAACACCATATTGTACTGACAATGTTCCTTAAATGCTGTGGGTTTTTTTGCAGTTTTGGCCTACTAATATTAATAGGTTTTGCCCTTTTCAGGGAAAGGACATGTATTGGACTGAGCTTGCTGTAAACTGCTGTGGGTCAGCCCCACCCCAAATTTTACTGCCTCAAAAGAGCCCTTGCAATACACACTCTGTAGACTGAAACCTCTTCTATTGCCATTACACGGAGAATTCTCAGAATGGCTTGGTGAGATCTTCATGTCATTGGTAATGGGGGCTGAAGTGAAAGGGAGGGGAGTAGGAGGATGTCACGTTCACATGGGCGATGTCATGCCTTATGTGACATCCCTGCATCCTGGAACCCACAGTTACAGTCATGCTCTTGTCTCCTGAAAGAAGAAAAGGCTGCAGTTCTGTGGGCACTGTTAGCAATGAAAGGCAGCAACCGAGTCCCAGGAGTTCTCCCACGCAAGTCGAGACAAACTTTGCAGATCTGCAGAGAAGAGTGGTTCTTATCCCTTTTTTTTTTCTTTTTTTCACCATGTTGCCTTCCATACTAGCTCTAGAGAATTATTGAGGGTGTGTTCAGTGAAGAAACTGAAACTACCATCATCAATCAGCTCTTGGGTAGATGGAGCATTATCTCTCACTGAGGCTTTCTGTGCCTCTTTGGCCCTTCAGAACTGCCTTAACAACTGTCCACGTCTACTTCCTTATCTTCCTTTTCCCTCCTCTTTCCTCTTCAGTTTCTGTATATCACTTGTGGACTTGTGGTTTTTATTTGCTCCCACAATATAGAAATAAATAATATCAAATACCTGCAGAACTTGATTAATTTGTGGGGTTTAAATCTGAAAAAGTTGAAGTTGTAGAGATTTGGTAAACTTATTTAATCGTCTATATGCAGCTGATCTGAATATTGTATAAATCACATGGAGCTTCAGCTTTCTGCTCTTTACTTACCTGGTTTAAATATACTGGCAGTAGTCACATGGAAGAGACAATGCTGCCTAGACACTCATGTTGTTTGGATAATTTTTATTTTATTTTTAATCACACAACTCAGATTGTGAGGTATCAAAAGGAGGGTATTTGTGGGAATAGTTTTTACTTTATTTGTATGTGTTTGCGTGGGTTTAAGCACATCTGTTATACTAGGGAATATTCGTATATGTTTTAAGAGGTCCTAGTGAAGTTCTTGCTCACTTTCAGCATATTCCTGAGGAGTGCATATGTGTATGCTTGGGAACAGATATTTTAAAGGAGAATTTGAAGCCTTATTCATAATGCAGCTTATCAAAGCCAGAATCCTCTTCTGAGGATAAAGTAAGGTGCCATTGAAAAGAGTCAGTGGGAAGATTGCTGTTTAGAAAGGGACCTGAAATAAGGCAACACTAGAATACAGTGCACCTAAACTTAAATATGAGAACTTATCAAACTAGTCCTTAATTGATAAGTATTAAAGTAGATCCTTTTCACACACTTGCTTACAGATACTGTGCAGTGTATTCCAGGACTGTCTGGGAAACAGAATGGGCTCTGTAGTAACCTGCATAAAATTTCATTGATAAAATGCCTAATTATGAAAAGCTGTTTAGTGAAGTAATGCCTATAGCTATCCTTTCTTTCATAGTGGAGATACAGTGTTTTCAAAGCAATTTTAAAAGACTTGTGCCATTTACTTGGTTACAGGCAGCCAAGGTTTTTGGTCAAAATACATTTACTTGCATGTGACGCTTGTTAGAAATTGTGTTGATGAAGGTATGCTTATTGCTTAGGGAAAAAAGAAACAAACAAACAAACAAAAGTTTTATGAGATTTTAATGTCTTTTTCTAGTGAATGTTTGCAAGAATTTTGGTATTGGCTCCAAGATTCTTTATCTGTATGGGTTGTTAGTAAAAGCCAACTGCGTGGAAATCAAGTAAGATTCTTGGAATAGATATTTGAAGCGTGAAACTGATTAATTTATTCTTTGAAGCTTTAGTAAGCCTTTAAAAGCCTGTACAGTATGCCAGCTTGGAACTTTGGACGGTGTCTCCAGTGTGTATGTTCTCACTTGGTTGATGTTGACTCCTGCTGGTGTTACTGAGTTTAGTTACATATAGACTAATATTGATGCAGTTCTTTGGTATTTACAATTGTGTTGAAAATGTTTCACTTACACCAAAACAAGGCTTCTGAGATGAACAAATACAGACTTATGGTTGTAACAGTATAATTCTTCAAATAAGTGTGAGAAGCATTAAAATTCCTATTGTTTTTTAAAACACCTTCACATTTAACAACACAGTTGAAACTGTAAATTGTCCTTAAACTCCGAGTCATTTTATGCCTGGCATTTCATGTTATGGTGTATCTAAGTACCATTTCTTTGTGAAGAATAGTATTGATGCCATGCTAAACAGGAATATTAACTAAATTCCTTCCACAATGTTTATGGATACTTCTAGAATTCCCATGTTAATGTACACCATTTTGGGAGGTGTGTCTGGTTTGAAGCGTTCAGGTTTGAGTGGGTTTCAAGTCTGTCAAAATGAGTTGCCTTACCTACTTAACTTTTGAGTGGAGAAGTTATGCCTGTGAAGGGACTGGAGAATCTGGCATGGGAAGAGAGGCTGAGAGAGCTGGGACTGTCCAGCCTGGAGAAGAGAAGCTTTGGAGGAACCTTATTAATTTTTATGTATGAATATGAGTTGCATGGGATTTTTGTAGTGGTGGCTCAGTGTATCAGTAGACTAAGGCAATTAAATACTTAGATGGGGCAAGGGGAAGCCAACTGCCGTTTTAAAAACTGGATATGAAATCCTTCATTGTCAAAAGTGATCTTGCTTTTATGTAAATTAACACTTAACAGGTGTTTGAAAACAAGCACACTTTTCGTGGTGAGAAACACAGTATTCTTATTCAACCAAATAAGTTTTAAAGAAGTTAAAAAGACTAAATTTTTTTTCCTAATCTTATTTTTCAAAATAAGAAGTTCAAAGACTTACTCAGTCACTTTGCAAGGCTGTAACAATGGGGCCTCGCTAGGCACTGCAGTAAGAGTTAAGGATGGTGGAGAAATCAGGCATAATGTTGAAAACATAAATGTAAAGAGCGAAATGCTGATTTTGGATCATTCTTTTTCTTGTACTTCTGCAAAGGAGTACATTGTTAATGATTTTTTATAAAAAGGGGCTGAAATGCATTAAATGGTGAGTTCTCGAGTGTTGTCAGTGTAACCACTCAGTGGTTATATTTCATTTTCCTAGCTGAAACTATCTGCTGCTTTCATTGTTTAACAAAAAAAAAGAAATAAGATGCTTGAGTGGAGATGATTTTATAGTAGTCCTCATTATCTCAGTAATGTAAACAAGTGCACTTTCACTTGGAGTAACATCATTGAGGTGGATTTCTGAATTATGGAAATTATGCCTTCTTAAATTGCTGCAAACCATGATTTATTTTTTTTCTGTAAATGGTATAATCCTTTTCCTTACACCAGCTTCTAATTAATGTAACACTGCCAAGTTCACCTCTGAACCACGTCCCTAAGAGCCATGTCTATGTGACTTATACATCCCTGCAAGGATGGTGACTTCCCCTCTTCCCTGGGCAGCCTGTGCCGGTGCTTGACCACCTTGTCAGTGATAACCCATTCACCTGCTTCCACTGTTAACTGAATCTACTTCAGTTTGCAAAGGATAAAAGGATTTCCAAGGTTTGTCTTCTCATGTTTTTTTCCTTACCTTGACTGCAATCTGTGCCGGATCCCTCGGGACTGTCACTGTGTGGCATCAGCTGTGCAATTCTAATGAGCTTCAGGAAAACACAGCAGCATCTCTGCCTGGTGCAGCCTCTGCAGGGTTGTTGTCAGTCTTGTCCTGTTTTCAAGAAGGTCACATTTCTTAGTAATGTTAAGTGTAGGAACAGCAACAAATTCTCATGCGGAGCAGCTGATCAGCATTTTGGTGTAGAAGTCCTGGCTGTAATATCTAAGTGTTATTGAATTTATTAGGAGTCTGCAGGACTCAAGGAAGTTACAACACTGTAGGTCTTCAGGTTTGAGTGACTAACCCAGACAAACTTTTTCTGAACTAACTGGTGCCGTGTTTCTACAGTGTGCCCGTGGGTTAAATGAGTCCTGTGCTGGAAGGTCAGTCTGTCCTGCCTATGAGCTACATTTTTGTTCCATCTGTTAATATGAATGTTCTGAAGACATTGCCAAGAAAGAGTTTACTAAATATGGGAATAGGTAGTCCTTGAACTGATCAAATTTTCCTGAATACCAAAATTAAACAGATTTTGACTACCCTCTCAAAAGACAAGCGGTGGAAAATTACTTCCCGTGGCTTTCATCACATATATGTATATACTTCCTTTCTCTTTAGATTCTTCTTAGGTCGTGATGTTACTC
The DNA here is from genome assembly GCF_003984885.1 of Neopelma chrysocephalum. Classification (NCBI taxonomy): domain Eukaryota; kingdom Metazoa; phylum Chordata; class Aves; order Passeriformes; family Pipridae; genus Neopelma; species Neopelma chrysocephalum. Next base: position 6,927,555 of record NW_020897767.1, on the reverse strand, counting down.
TGTATTAGAACTATTTTTGCATTCATTTTTTTAATATACAGTATATATTATGAATGTATATTCATAGCATGTAAAATATAAAATACATTACTATAAAAATATCCTAAATTCAGGAGATAAACTGATACAATATAAAAAGCAGAGCAGTAAACTATGATTTCTTGTTATGAGGATAATTAGGAGCATGTAAGGCTTAAAATGTGGGTCTCTTCTTTTTTTTCAGTGTTTAAGCAAATCCCAAGAAGCAGTTGAAAAGCTGGCTTCCAGTAACAGTTTTCAAATATCAGTAAAAGCTTTCTTATTCTCATGAATTCTTGTTACAGCTGTGATTTAAATTGACTTTCCAAATGTAGCAAGTATTATATGCCAAACCCTAAAGAAATTTTCCTTTCTTTTTTTTTAATTTCCCTCCTCCTTTAGCACATTAAGAAAGATGGTGGAGAGAGGGAAGGAATAAGCTGGTGCTGAAAAATTCAGACCTCACTCCTACTCTTTTATAAATTGCTGTTAGTATTCCTGTCTCCATGTGTGAGCCCGAGGTCCAGGCTTGAGGTTTAAACTATAAACAGAGATGAGATGCTTTTATACAAGAATAAATGTGCACAGATGGAGATAATCAGAAATTACCTAAGTGTGTAGGCTTTTGTAGAGGTGCCAAAAGCCCACGATACCAAGCTGACATTGATGGGGACTGCAGGTGTGAAGTATGCTCAGACATATCCTTGAGTCTGCTTTGCAGAAGGTGTTCAGACACCTACAGGAGTACTCAGGAGTGTCTCATTAAGTGCTGTGGGAGTTGTGTATTTGGGCGTGTTCATAAATCTCTTAGACGCCTCTTTGCATATTTATTGAGATTTCTTTAAAATTCTTGCTGTGCTGTTGACAGTTGCTATAATTAAAGGGACTTTTTTTTTTTCAGAGCTTGCCTTATAGTTCTCAGTTAATTAAAAGAAATCCTAATGTTGTGGGCTCAAGGGTAGAAACAACAAAAACTTTCAAGGACAGTACTTTGCATAACATGAAGGATTTCTGTAGGACTCTTTAACCTATTGGATACATTAAAATTCAGGAACAGGACCTTTTGTGCTTTAAAAGTTCTTAATGATAAATGCAAAAAGAAGCCTTTTTAAAATAAAAACACTTCTGTCGTTACACCTCTAGGACATCTATTCTTTGAAATTTAGAAGGAAAATATTTTAGAACCCGTTAATGAATTCTGAGCTTTTTTTTATTGACAGTCATCTGGCATGACTGACAAAATCCCCCTTATTTTTCTTTGTGTGTTTCCTCCATTTAAGGCACACTTCTGTAGTAAAGGACAATGTTGGTATTGGCAGAGATTCAGAATTTGTTCTTGTTCCTTAATAGACATAGTGATTAAATGTGGGAAGTAACAGTGCTTTTTTATTTAATAATAAAAACTGTAAATGACTGTTATTTTTGCAATGACATACTCTTCTTACATGTAATTCCTATATTGCACAGTAAAGCTCCATTAAGCTAATAAATCAAACTTCATGTTCTTGAAACCATTTTCATCTCCATTCCCAGTCTTTCCTAGCCACAGTATCAGCCTCTCTTTCCAAATTGCGAATGTGAGAATATTAAAGAAAAGAAAGAGGAAAAAAAAAAGAGCCTGAATCTTGCAGTTTTGATATACTTTCTGTGATATATGGCCATTTTCATCCTGTCATGTAACATAAATGTTTTAACAGGTGAACACACCTCCCCCCTTTCTAATCTCAATTTAATGTAATAGGATTTTTCTCTGGGCTGACTGTGCTGAGAGCTCTCAAGTTCTGTGTTTTCCTGTACATACTGGTCTGACTGTGTCCCTATTACCCATCCTTCCACTCCTGTTCCCCCCACTGAAACATCATCTTCTTCTCTTTACATTCAGACTCCCCATCCTACTCAGCCATAAGGGGTTGCTTCCTACCTCCCCCTGGGCCATGTGCTGCCCACATGAGGCTTTCCTATAGATAGAGACTGTGAAAAGGCATCTTTTTACTTTCTCCTTCGTTCCTCCCTACCACAGTTAAGAATTCTCCCTTTTAATCTCCACAAAACTACTTCACCATCCTCAGATCTCTTCTGAAAACTCTGCTGTGATGACTAGAGGATCAAAAATGAAATGAGACTCTCAGTCTCATTAGCTATACTTCCTGAGGTTGGTTTCTTTGTGTTTCCAGTCTGTCTAGTCGTTCTTATCATCTCTGTTTGCATGGTTTCATCACTGGGCACAAGGCAGATCTTTGTCCTTGGTACTGGAGAGACCAAGGTCTCCTAATCCCTACGTAGGATTTACTGTAATGCAAATACTAGTCTGAAAAGGGAGGTCTAGATATAAAAATTCTGACATATTCATTTTGTACTGCAGTGAAATCCAACCACTTGGCTAGGAGGTAGCAACTGTGGTAATTTCTATTATTTTCTTTTTTTAAATAATTCTATTGCTGTTCTTCAGCCTGTACCATATTGTCCAGTTTGATACATTTAGGTACCTGGCATTTTAACTTCCGAGACAGAAAAATGCATGTAGGGCTTGCAACTTGACTTGCAAAAAATATGATCAGGATTGTGGGTTTTTTGTGATTCACAGGAATTTCATTTATATGTTTATCTTATTTTGTATATACATTTTACTTGAGCTGTGCTGTGTCCTTTTGTCCTTTCATTTTATATATTGACTCAAAACCTCTTAACTATTTAGCCTTTAACGATTCTGCTGGATGAGCTAGTTTCTCCCTCTTGCTTTAATTGGGAGCTTAGGTCAGGTGGAGATGAATGTATTATCTGTCACTGGAATTTGTAACCAGCCTTATTTTTTCAGTTTCTTTTAGTTCTGTTTTTTGTTGTAAGTGGTGCATAAGGTAATGCAATCTGTTGAAAACTAGGGGTTGCTACTTTTCTTCCTTGCTTCAATTCACTCCTTTTTAATTTGGGTTTTGGTTTCTTGAAAAATTGCACAACAGGTATTTAATTTAATATTTGTTCCAAACCTGATCTTCTGAAACGTTCTTGCCATATTGCAATAAAAGAACTCGAGCAGAGGAGGAAGAATAGGAAATGTTAGGGAATATATTTTTATTTTAGATAAATTGAATTCAGTGGATGACTGGTTTTTTTGTAGTTATGCAACGCTAAGTTTAGAAATCTTGTCAAGTTCTTGAATAAAAATTGTGGGATGTCTTGGCGCCTTTCTCTTTTTGAAAGGGAAAAACTATCTGCTCTTGTTCTTTGGAAATGGGTTTCTTGGAGTTGGCTGTAGTGTGGGGAGGGTTTTTTTTAGTGGTTTTGCTGACACTTCCTTAAGGCTTGCTAGCTTGCATTTTTAATCTGCCTTATGGCAAGCCTTTGCTTGCAGTGTTTGCAGTGTCACTTCAGTTTTGCTCATAAAACTTCTTGGACATTTATCTTTCACCCTCTACTAATGTTAGATCTTTGTTATTTTTGGTTCCTACTTAGTCCTTTAAACTCCTTCGTTTTCCTTATCCCCTAAAAAGACTGAAATCTTAAATGCCAACCTACCAGGCTATCTTTTCAGTATCATGCAGTCTGAAGGGTTGTTTACTTCTGTATTTTTGTAAAGCAGATTTTATAAAAGTCTTGTTTAGTTTTTTGGTTTAAATCTTATGTGCAACAGTTGTGTGTGTTTGTCAAAAATACATTTATTGATTCATTTTTTTTATTTTTTTCCCCACTAGTTATTATAAAGTGATGAAAGTGTTCCTTTTTGATTGTTGAGAGTTGCCTCAGAGATGTCTGGCCTTCAGTGAAGAATGAGGTTTTTTTTTAATTAAGTTTTGCCTCTAGTACATTATACTACTCAGAAACCTAAATAATGACAATTCCTGCTTCTATAAAAATATGCCAAGTACCAAGTATTTGGTGGGTTATTCTTTTGCTGGATTTTGAGTTTGAAGTTTGGATGTCATATAAGCAAAGGGGAAGAGGAAACATGAGATATTTAAGTCATAATTCATAAAGAAATGTGAAAAATCTGATGTGCACCACAATCATTCTGTTCTCTGGCAGTTTGTGCTTCTTGGTATGTGCTTACATAAAAATGCAAAAAGGGTGTTATGCAAGTAAGTGTTTCTTTGCTTGACACTCACTACGCAGCCACCTGTTAAAGCATAACGGTGTGGATGATTCCCAGTGCAAGATATGAAAGCGTTGCTGCCTGTGATGAAGTATGTTTACTAACCTTCAGAAAGCAGATTTTGTTGTTAGCAAAGTAGAATTTGAAAGCCTGACACAAAGGGAATGCATACAAACTTTGAAAATAGGCTGGAAGGTAGTGTCGTGCTAGTAACAGAGACAGAGCAGCCAGCTGACTCCTGGAGAAAACTGCACTTAACTGTACTTGTTAAAATACAACTGTGGACAAGGGTGGCTTTAAAAACATCTTTTTTGGACATCTTCAGATTTAATAGTGTCAGAAAAAAGCCTCATGACATTCTTGTGTAATATGTAATGTGACAACACTTGACTAATGTTCTAACCTCAGTGTCAATAAATGTAATTAATTATGCATTGTCAGACTGTTGGGGGGAATTTACTCTCAAAATAAATGTGGAGGAACTAATGGAAATTACCAAAGTCTCTAAAAGATGGTTAGTTCTATCTCTTCTGTCACCTGTGGTTAGCTCTGTGGGTTTACAGTGTTTCTTAGTATTGCTGCTTACGTGACTGTAAAATGTGTTAAAGAGGGTGGTTATTCTAGAACATTTGAAAGTATTACTCTGAATTTTCACTGACCACGTAGAAAGATGTTCATCAGTTTATTTAAGTAATTAATGTGACCCTCGATCTTGGAGTTCTTGATCTGTAAATGCTTAATATGTAATTTATACCAAATATATTCCTAATCATGAATGTAGATCTTGAATATGTTCTTGCAGCGTCTGTGGTTTTATTTCCTGTTACTGTCTGTCTCCAGCATCCTCTTACTGCCTGTGCAGCAACCTTAACATAAACCCATAATGTCTCATGCAAAGATAATGTTACATTTTGTCCCTGCTGACTCCTGACAGCTGTAGAAAATATCACACTTGTGAATGTGTATACATGTAGTGGAACATACCCTATTTAGTAATGTCCAGATCCTTATGCTGTGAGTTGATGCAAGTGTTTGGAAGATATATTGCACAGAGAGCTGACCCTATGAGAAGTTAATTTTTTAGTGAAGTTGATATTTTGGTAAGACTAATGGTAATATTGAGGAATAGGAGTTCTGAAGGAGTTTCCCATTACCTTGAATACGTTATTTAGGGAAGGTCTTGAAATAGGAAGTTCTATTCACTGTTTGTGGCTTTCTCCTAAACTAAAAACTCCACCTATTTCTTGCTCAAGGTGAAAGTTTTAGCAGCTTAAGTGTATCAGGAGATAGCAATAACTCTTTTGACAAGCAAACTGTTTCCTTTATCAGTGGTCACAGCCCTGTTTGTGTATGGAAAATGATTAGTTATGCTTTACCAGTTGCACCTGTAGTCCCCTTTGTGTCTGTTGGCATATCACTCATAATATTGATTTAGTATTGTTTAATGTTCTGAGTTTTCTTGATCTTGCCTGACCCAGTGTATTCAGCTGATCAGTTTCTCTGTCAGCTGCTCTTTCTGGTACCTTTTCATTTTGTTTACTTTCTCTTAGACTTGCATTGAAATGTTTTCTTACCTCATCTCCTCACTCGGGGTATTTGTTTTTCTTCCTCCTTCCTCACATTTCAGTTTAGTCTCACTTAGTCTTGCAGTGATTTCCACCACCCCACTCCTCAGATTTTCAAGTTGGTTTTCCCCCTTCTTATTACCTGTTGTTTTCTCTACAACTTTCTTCTCCTGTCTGTTCTGCAATTTCATCTATTACTGCGTCAATGAAATGCTGATGACATTTGCAAGTTCTTGCTCATAATTAAAAGGAAGACCTGAGCTTTGTTTTCCTATTGATGATATTATTTATCTGTAATCTATTACTCACAGAATGTGTGAATACAAAATTTCGGTGTCTTTGATCTTGTTCTCTTCTAATTTCCCAATGAAGGAAGGCTCTTTCAATCATCCAGTTTTGTGCTTCATACTTTCAATTCCCGTTGTACTTTCAGTTAAACTGATTGTGAAATTTTTGCAAGCTTCCTGTGAATTAGTAGCTGTCTCAGAAAGCCCCTGCTAGTACAGCAAGGAAAGACATGGAATCAGAAAAGTTGGTGGAAAAAAATAAAATGCAAAAAACTGATTTGCTGCTGTTCTTTGAAGTATTTGCATTTTGTTGCAATTGTCAGAGGGCTGTAGGTGGCATGGGCAGCCTTAGCAGGTTTCCTGCTGCAGGAACTTAAGAAACCCTGTTTGATACAGTTACCGCTTGTTCAAGCAAGAGCCAAAGTCTGGTTCCAAGTGTGTTCTCTCCTAGTCAATCTGCGATTGTGTGCCGGTCTCTAACCAAAATACATGTAAACAAAGGAATAGGGCTTTTATAAACCTTTTTGGCCATTAACATTACAAATTGTTACTTGAGAGAATAACTGCAGGCAATTGATTTATGAATTTATTTCCTTGGCCGTTTCCGTGATGAGTATCTATGGTATGAATGAGTTTGGTGACTCAGAGTAGTTTAGCATGTTCTCAAACATAGGTTTGAATGAGATGTGCTTTTTAAAGTGAATCGATAACCCTGCTAATAATACTTTGATTTATATAGGGGAGTACTAATAGAAATCACAAACTGAATTCCTCTTTAATGAAAATATTCCAGGAATGCAAATGATGTCCTCGAACTGTTGGTATTTGGTCTTGAAGACCAGACTAGATACAATCCACAGCACTGTCCTTCAGTACTAACACCCACAGCCCTGAGCTGAAATACCAATGGTGTGAATGTCACATTCTCAAAACCTATCAGGTTTTTTTGCAGATGTGTTCCTGTTCTGCTGTGGTACTTGCTAACATAAATAGAGATTTTGAGACCTAAGGTGTGATTTTTATGTCTATTAAAGACAGACCTCAGGCTTCATTTTCACATTTATTTCTTGTTTCAATTCTAACTAGAACCTTTGAGAAGAAAGAGGAAATTCATGACCACTGAAGCATTCAATATTGTAAATAATTAAATTTTCCAAAATGCTAACATTTACATTTACTTTGGAACTGCTGTGCAGGGGGAATAAAGGTTTGCTTTCAGCACTGAAAATGAAGCTACTTCTGCTACCAAACCTTGAATGGGAGTATTGATAATAGCCTCAACAAAGCATGCTTTGGAAAGGAAGTCTCTCCAGTAATTTGGATTATTTATAAATAGCACCGAGGCATTAAAGAAAGTTCATTACCCAAACCATTACTGCACCATGGACCGGAACCAGCAGATGAAATAGCTTTTTCAAGTAATCGTAGACCATCGCTGTCTAGAGGACCTGAAAACCTGGGAGTGAGAGAAGCTAAAAAGAGGAACACTGCTGTTAATGATGGGGTGTATGCAATGAGGAGAGCTTATGGGGTTCTGCATCCATCCTTTAGTGCTGTGTTGTGCAGAACATCATCTCAGAAACCTGAGTTGTTCGCTAAGACACTTTCACATTATTTCTGAATTGTACTGGTGGCATCGTGTGTCCTCCCACCTCTCCCTGCCTCGCAGTGGTCTAGAGAGAAACTACAAAGTCCTATTACTGATTGATTTTCCTTATGCTGCCTGTGCTGGCTGTTTTCTACATGTCACTTTTTTCTTTTTTTTCCCCCTATTTAGCTACAGCTGAAACAGAGCTATTCTTCAGAGTTTGCCAGTACAAGTTGTTCTACAGCTGTCTAGGGATGGCGAAAGAGGGGAGGCTGTTTTCCACCTACTCAAAGTAGTTCCCAAGTTGTGCCCTATGCTATACTAAGTACAGCTCATTTGTTTGCAGAGGAGGCTCATATAGTTTATTAGATCTTGCAGATGACTGGAAAGCTGACGGCCTCCCAGCAGAACAGTGGTGACAGGCTGGAATGTGGTCATGCTTGGCCTCGTACTGGCTCTCCGTAGAAAATGCCGTTGTGGTCATGGCCAATGTCGTTCAGTATTTGTTGTGGTTTATGGTAAAGCTTTAAAATTCATATCAACATTGTGAAAATCATGTGCAGAGAGGTTTTATGTGAAGGCTCATATTATTTGTTTTCTTATGGCTGGATGGATCAGAATAGTGTAGGTATCAAAACTTTAGTCTACTTCCTTTAACAATCCTTTCAAGCCCTTTGCTTTAAAGTTCTGTCCTGTGTGACTGTAGGTTTCTAACCAGGCTTTATTGGACATGTGCAGAATTCCATCTGTGTCCCATTTTGACATCTCTGTCTGACAAATTGTTGCTACTTGCAAAGAGAAATAAGAAACATTAACAGCTTTAATTTCAATGATCTCTAATCTTGGGTGGTATCAGCTGTTGACAAATACCAACGTTGAGCAGCAGGGTATATACAGGTGATGCAGGAAATAGGTTAAAATATTTTGCTGTCCTGCTAACTTTCAAATTAGATATGAAACAAATCGCAACTTCATCCTTTCAATAATAAAGAAAAGGTCTTAAATGCAGAAACTAGAGCAACGGAATAATCAGCAGTACTGTTGCTTCCAAACAGGTGACAGTGTTGAAATTTTAATTCCATTAAATTTTGTGCTCTGGAGATGCAGCTTGTACTTCCAGCCATTTGTCTAGCCACATAAGCTGGAAAGTGTTCAAAGTGCCTGCCAAGAACAAATCCATTGGAAGAAATGTTATACTTTGACCCAGGTTCAAGACATTCTAAAGCAACAAGAGATAAATATTTCTGAAGAGTTATTTAATGTTGAGCTTAGATAGTTGGGCTTTTTTTCCTCCCTGTGATCTGATACACACTTGCTTAATAGCATGCACATAAGAATTTTCTATATATTTATTTCTACTTTCCTCTATTTTGACTTGACTCTTTTTTTTCCTCGTCATTTGTCCTTTGCGAAAAGTTTGCGTGTAGAATCATCTAGCAACAATTAATTTAAAGCAAATTTAATGAGAATTTGGGTTTGCTTTGATTATATACCCCCCCCAGCAAGTGGTAAAATATCCAAGAAAATTAATTTTTTTACATGGATATATATATACACACTTATATATTTTGTCTTCTGTTTTTGAAAAACTTTTTCAGTACAATGTAGTGAGTATTTTGAGCATGAACGTGTTTGGATCTTTCTTTAAAACTTGTACTTTATTTTTGACTGTCTGTCTGGGGTCCAGCACAATTGCTGAAGACTACGTTTAGTGTGTTGACCATCGATTTTAGAAGGGTTGATAGCTGGGCATCCACATCGATGAGAGCTTTCTTGCTGAATACAAAGAAGGTTTTGACTTTGCTCTGTGAGTTGGATAGAGCTCCTGTTGAGTGTTACTTGTTTTTTCTCTGCAAGATGTGATGTAACAGGCTGATTTGTGGTTAATAGCAGTGGGTGAGATTGGAGCCTGGAGTATCTGCTTGATGTAAGCAATGAGCTAATGGATCCAATTTCTATATAATAAACTTAGTATAAACTAAGTTAAACTTAGTAATTTCTATATAATAAACTTAGTTTGTTTATTAACTTATGTTAATAAACCAAACATAATTCGGTTGCTTTGATTATAAAGCTGAAGGTAATTTTATTATTCATTAAAAATAGTTTTATGAATAAGTTCATAGCAATGCTTGTAACTCTTGCTACCACAGTTGTACTGTGTCCTGAAGAAATTGGGGAATATTACCAGAAACCAAGTTGCACTCATGGGATTGCTGTGTAAGAACCAAGGACTTTTTGCTCTTAACTTTGGAGAACATCCAGATGATCTGAAAAATAGAGGCCATGCTTCTCAGCATGTGCCCTTCAGAGGACAAATGCCAAATATAAAATTCAGAATGACACAAGAGGATGTCATATATTAGCCTTTGACTGAGGGGAGTTGCAAGGAGGGGAAGAGAAAAATGTACTTGATCCATGCTAGAAAGATGATAAAACTTACTAGCCATGAGTCCTATTTTTAAAATTCATTAAAATTAATGAAGTAACTTGAAGGCTTGTTTGTTCAGTGGACTTCAGGGACTCTTGAAGGCATGAAAGCATGACTCATGGATGCTTTTTTTTCCCTGGGTTTAGGGGATTTTGTAGATGATGGCTGGGGCTCTCAGCCTATGCAAGGTAATTTCTTTCAAAAAAAACCCAACAAAAACCAAAAAACACAAAAACTATTAATCTCTTGATCAGCATGCTGACATCCCAAAATGTTCTTTTTAAGTGAGAAAATGCTATTTTGGGCATATGGTTTTAATGGAGTAGCAAGATGAAGTTATTAATATTCCTTGTACTTTGACTGTAAATGGCTCTAAAAATGTACATTTCTTTTGTTTGTTCAAGGTCAATAACATTTCTGATTTTTCTGAAGTTTATTGAAGTCCTATTCCTAGTCCTAACATTGATTCAGTTTTTGATCTGTAAGCACTTTATTGAAAGAAGATTGGGTTAGTTTGTGATTATGTCCTTAAATGCATTGCCTGGAATCTTTCTAATCAATAAACACTATTTGTACCGTAAGGGTTTCAATACATAAGGATTTTTCCTTATGGATTTTCTCATAATCCTTTTTTTCTTTATCTGTTGTGTAAACCTTCCTCCCTTCTTTACTCTTTCCTCCCTGAAATATCATGTTAAGCAAACAACATGAAAGGAACAACATCTGATGGTTTAATTTCTGTAGGACTTGGCTACGGAAAGTGATGTGCTAGATAGAAAACTGGAAACATTTCAGAGTGCTCTGTAAAACCATGGACACACATGGGGGAATTAAGGTGGGATGGCACCCAAATTGTTTCTAATTGGAGAAATTTATTTTTGAAAGTGAAGGCAAGCTGCTTGCCCAGGATGAAAATTTACTTGGTTTTATGTCACTTTATCAAAAGGCTGCTTTTCCTTCTTTTAACTTTCATCCCACCACCTCCTGCCAATTTCTACTACATGCACAAAAGCAAACATGCCTCCCCAACCTAAAAAAACCCAAACCTGGAGTATTTATACTCTTACTCTCCCTCAGTCCATCTGTCCTGCTGCATCTATTGAGACCCAGTGTTGCTTTGCTTTTCTCACTTCATGGGATTGCATCCCAAATTGCCACTTCAGGCACAGTACATGGTGCCACATCAACTGTAAATGGGTGGTGAGCGAGAAGACGCAGTGATATCTGTCAGCTAGAAGGAAAGAATGGGTTGGCAGAAGCATTGCTGAAAATAAAATTGAGCAGCAAAAGGAAGAGCAAAACTAAGACTCCATAATACAGTTAAGGAAGTGGGTTTATGCATTTTATATATTAAGGAACTTAAATTATAAAATGTGTAGTTAGCAAAGGTATGCATAAATATTGATTACCAGATGAGCCTGGTATAGTTGCATGATTTTTCAGCTGCCTCTTCTTCCTGAGGAGCCCACCTGTGAGATATGTAGGCACTATGTACACCTTCAACCAGCTGGAAGCCTTTCCCTAGACTTAGGACTTGCAGGCGTGGGTTAATATTATCAGCTTTTCTGCCGTGTTTCTGCTCCTTCCAGAACATTCTGTCATGGATTTTGTCTTTTATTGGACCGATCACAACAGAAGAAAGTTTGTTTTAATGTTAACAAAAATGTTTTGAGGTGCTGTCACATTTATGACTTGAACTATTAAAATAAATTTTCTTCCTTTGTTGCTGTGACCCAGTCGGGCAGGATACAGCCCTTGGCACCCAGAGCAGGTGTGGGTTCAGCCTTTGGTTGTCCTGCTGTCTGCCCTCTGCTTTATGCATTTGACATGGTCAGTGGCTAAACAGCAGCTAAAGTGCTTCTAAACAATCAGTGGGTCTGAAGTTTTGTTTAGATGTGTGCATGGTTGTATGTTAGTACAATGTATTTCCTAAGTTTAGTGATTATTTAATTGCCATGTCAGTACTGAAGTCAAAATGTGTGTGGTATGGAGATACTTGACAATGGTATGAGCACACATCGCGATGAAATGCAAGTAATCTTATCAGAAATCGGGCTTCTTTTTTCTGCTCTGATCCTTTCTTATCTTCTACCAACAGAGCATGTGATTACTCTTTGATTTCACTTGCCTGCATTAAGCAGAAAGCTGTAGTTTATCCTGTTGTTTAAGCTGTATTTTGAAAGAAGGAAAGGTAGGTTCATCCTCCAGAATAACTAATGGAAGCCAACATCTTACAATAAGTGAAGGAGTGGGGGGGGAGAAGGGCGACGCATCACGGATTGCACTGTTTCAGAACACAGATTGGCCAGCTGGGGTGGGACATCTGCTGAGATATTCCCGTATTCCCGCAGAAATAAACAACTGCAGTACCAGGAAATCCATTAATTTGCATTTGGTTGGGGTATAGTGCACATCTGTTTAGGCAATGCAGCTGCAGTAGGAGACAGTGGTTAACATCAGCCTGGGATTCTAGTTTATGTATATTGGAAGCTTGTCTGGTTTAAACTCTTAAAACATAGTAGTCCCAGTTAGGACTCATCACTCCTAGAAAGGCGGTTTTGGAGGATTGCCTACCCCTTTTAAGATGCATTACGTCAGGTTCCACATGAAGCATGACTCCTGTCATCCCTCAGAGAGAAGTGCTGGGATATGGCAGGTGTTTTCACTCACCACTGAGATTTCTGGCTGTAGCTCTGGCAGCCCACTGGCTTGACACTTGAATTATCGTAGCTTTTAGGTTAACACACCCTTCAAGAGAATAGAGGACATTCACATCTTGATGTTTGACCTTGGCTGGTATGTAACAACTTGTTCCATAGAATCAAACAGTTGCAAACAGAAGTGCAGCTTGCCCTCTTCAGGAAACAGTCTGGAAAATAGATCAGGATTTGCATTAGGATCCTGGGGGGAAGGGGGTGGTTAAGAACACCTCTTGGAGCTGTTTGTAATACAGTAACAAACTGCAGAGTCAGGCAGGGTGGCACAATTGCAACTGAACACGCGGCGTTTGTGTGTGGATGGATGTATGCCAGAGGAGAATGTGAGATTGCTGTGACTGAGGGCTTAGAAGGCTGATAAAACAAAGCAGCTTTAAATCAGCTTTATAACAAAACTTGGGTAGGGTGATATTCATTAACAATACATGTTGCTAATGGCTAGGTTTTACTCATTCCTAGCCATTACCACTGCCTAGTCAAAGTAATTACTCTGTGACAGTCCCATAATGAGCACAGGGTACCACAGAGCTGGTTCCTGTGTTTAGCGCTGATGGTTATGGTCCTTGATGGCCAGATGTGTGAGGCTGGTGCCTCACAAGAAGATGGGTTTTCTTATTGCTTAGCAGTTTTAGGCCTCCTTTTCAGCTTTTGCTGCTATTAAAAGAAAAGCAGGGTTTTTTTTCTCCAAAACTCAAGGTTCATCAGTGACTGATAATTGACCATGATTGAGTAGCTTATAGTGTTGGGCCGCTCTTCTTTCAAACCCGTGCCTTGTTTTCCAGCCCTTTGTTCTTATCTCATGTGTAAGCTGTAACAAGAGGCATCTGGTACCCAGCTCTAGCTCCCCAACAAGTTCTCTGAATAATTTCTTAAGCATCAGAGACCAGAATTTGGTCCTTGCACATTTGGCATTGGAACATAGACCTGTTCCTAGCAGTGGCAATACTGTTTTTACTGAGCCACTTGGTACAAAAGTGCTTATACTTAGTGTGCTAGTCATGCTGTGTAAGGTTGCTTATGTGTGAGTTCATAACAAACTAATAATTAAGTATGACTCAAGCTGTTGCTTTTATGGGTGCAAAAGCTTCTGTTTTGGCTGCAGACAATTAAGGTTTTATAACTATGTAGCTAGTAATGAGCACTGCATTCAACCGATGAACAATTTAATCCTGAGTATCTTGAGGATAGTGGTGTTCTAAGCTTACCCTGAGTAAGTACCGTTTCTAATATAGGTACAGATTGGACAGAGAGCATCAAGCTGTGTATATGTACATACTTAAAAAGAGACTTTGCTTAATCTCTTGTAGATGATTAATTCTTCTTCTTTAAAAGTGAAGAGGAATACATGGATATGTGTCACCAAAATCTGTTCACATGAAGATTAACTGTTTGTACTCTATTTTAAGCATTAAAAAAAATAGCAAAGTCTTAAAATGCCGAGAAATGTGTAGTTTGCATCCCTTATGTATGGATTACTTTAGCATTGGGATACTTATCTGAGTTGATTTTAAATAGTGTGAGGGTTCTTTTGTTGTGATGACATCAGCATGGTAATGTTATCCTCTCTAACTAATGAAATGACCAGCTGTTGAACAGTGTTTCATTAAACATAGAACAGAAAGAAATGTGTTTTTAATGAAGCACTCTAATAGTACTTTTAGTACTTCAACATTTTTATGCCTATGTAAATGGGTGTAAGTTTAGCCCCTTTCCAAAGAAATCTGCTAATCATTTTTGTCCAGGGTAGGGGCAGTTGTGTTTTAAATTGTGGTGTGTTTTTCGCAGAAGACATAGTTAGTCTGTTTTGAAAACAAAACACCAAAACAACCCTCAAAAAACCCAAACAACAACCTTCCCCCCCCCATCATGCCATCCTGTTGTTTCAGTTGTGGTGAGATTTTGATGGTTAGAGTTGAATTTGAGGAAGAACGTAACAGAGATGTTTATTGAAGGTATTCTTGCCTTATATATCTTTTAACTTTTGTGTGTGTGTATGTTTTTCATGCTTGGTGTTTAGTTTTGGTACATTTAGCTGCTCTGATTAAGTCAGGAGGAATTATCTTCCTAACAGTTTCACAACCAATCTCCCAACTATAACATCCAGTTTCCAGAGGATGCTGGAATTATTTCGAGATATATACTTAGAGTGAGACCACATCTTTCCGAAGCTTAAGACAAGGGGCTTGGGGGTGGCAAAAAAGAGCACCTTTATTATTTAGAGGAATGAAGAAATATGTGCTTCCTTATTCTCTTTAAATATGACTCTCATTGTGTATTTTGGACACTAGACTAGGAAAAGGACTTAGTAATTAACAGGATTGGCTCCTTTGGGAGCATTTATAAGGCAAGAGAGAGAATGAGGGAAATACTCTGCTGCCTTAAGTTGGGAATGGTTTGCTTGGTATGGGCAGAGAGATAACTTGTCAGTCAAAATCTATCAGTGATTATAGTAGACAAAGATGTGCTTATTGCTTCAACTCTTGGTCAGCTCAGTTATTAATTTCCTGTCAAAACAGAAATAAAAAGAGACATTTCTGTGCTGCTGTGTTCTAGAATTCCACATAACCCCTTGATATCTTCTGTCCGCTGTCCCCTTAGGTACCAAATAATGAGTCATTACAGGTATGTGGTAATCATTAGCTGTAGAATAGTTGTGTTGCAGACCTTGACAGCTGTCAAATGTAGGGTTAAACATATACCCAAGTCAGTGCAGCCGGCCATGGAAGCTCTGGGAAGCACAGAAATTCTGCTGTGCACTTCACAAACCACCTTGACCACCAGCAGTGCTGTAAAGTTAATTAGTTAAGTGCATGTCGTTAGGCAGTCATGGAGTTGCTGACCACTGGAATTGCTTAAGGAAAAAGTAAAGCTGGTTGGTGGTGTTTGGGTTTCGTTTTTTGGGGATTCGTTTGTTTGTTGAAATACTGGGGGCCAGTCTTCCATCTATCAATTAATTTAAGTCCTTTCTTAGAGCAGTATTTTAACATTTGCTGTCTACCTTGTTACAGTTTTTGAGTGGATTTAAGATGTATTTTTCTGTTGATACATGGAATAAAAAAGTCAGCAGCTCTATTTAAGTAGATCATTCTCATAGTTCAGTGTCATATACACTGTTTCTTATACCATCCTTGTTTCTGTTCTAGAACTTTAAAAAGAAGACTGTGAAATACTGGCATTTTTTAATTGCTGTTTTTAATGTTAATTATGTTCAGAGGTTTTTTTCCCTAAACAACTAGTCATAAAAAGTCATTAGCATTTGTCTGTTAAAATGTGGTGGTGATAGGTTTACTTTTTTATTCATTGTTTTCCACTTCACAAACAACTCATAACTGGGGAAGAAATATTGACTGTGTAACCACAGATCTTATTGCCATAGAGGATGCTGTCAGTTCTTACTTGAAGTTAAGTCACTGTGGGAGTTTGTCTTGAATATTTTGGATTTATTTTGAAAGTTTTGATGTTGTTTTAAACTATGGAATTTTCTATATTTTATCACACCAGATATTGCAAAAGAATAGTAAAACATTCAGTTTTTAGTGACATAACTATTCAGTCAAACCAAGAGTATCCCAAAGCTATGGTTAAATAAAACATGAAGAAGTAAAACTTCCCTCTGCCATTTCTTGGAAAATTAACTGGTTTATGGAGAGCAGCATTAAACGGAGTCCTTCATTTTCTCTGTTGAGACTGTTCATTTTCTTTGTTGAGATATTTTAAGTGTGGAAAAAGTCAACTTGAGGGCTTTATAACGGTTTTCACTGTACTTGGAATTAATTTCTCTGCACCATTCCTCCTTAAGCAAAAGACAGCTGCAGATTGTTCTTTTAGCAATGTAAATGCATGGGACAGTCTGTCCCTTGCGTGGTTTTAGTTTACAAGGTAATGCACATTCACTTCTACAATCCATCGTGTGTGTGAAATGGGCACACACAGGACGTGTTGGAAGATAAGTGCTCCAAAAGTGTTCCTGTCCCTCTGCAGAACTCCTGGTTCAACTGGAAGCAGAAGATCTAAAGGGAATTTTAACAAACAGGGAGCACTGCTAGCAGGCATCTGTGTAATTATCCTATTAAAACAGAGCAGCATCTGCATTATCTATGCAAGTGCAGAATGGAAGGGAACATTATGTTCTCTAATCCTGTCTGGGAGCATTATGAAGTTAAAAGGATAACATTTTACCAAATCTGTGTTCTAACGTGATAGGTTACACTTAATTGCCTTTTAATTACCTTTCTTCTCGTGGCTTTCAGCTAAGGACCCTGCCGCTAGCCCTCAGCACAGACCTTTCCTTGCCTTTGGGTTGTTTATGCCAGGTTTTAAATTTGAATTTCCCATGAAAAGATGGTCCTACTATGTCTTGAAGGCTGTTACTACATTTCTTTTTACCTAGTGTGTGAAGAGCTCTGAGAATGTCAGTTTATGTACACAAGATGTGTCGTAGCATTCGGACGTTTGTGTTTTCAGTCTAGTTGCAAAGGGCAAAGTCATTGGACTATGTTTTATGAATAAGGAGTAACAATGCATGGCAGGGACTACACAGGAGCAAGAGATTATTCCAGCCTTCTGCCTGCATGCAGTGTAAGCCAGGAGAGTGTATTGGCTTAAATAATGTAGATTTCTTTTTTCCTCTTTACCCCTGAGGGAGTCTGATTTCCTGATCACCTATCTAGCCATATGCCATAGCCCTTGCCAGGAACTCCGAGCAGTGTCACTGCCAGCTAAAATTACTTGTTTTCTGAGAACTGAGTTACATTGAGAATTGTCTTAAATTGCTGCACTGGCACCATCACAAAGTTTTACATACACACACAAAACTAAGTATGTAATAGCAGCCTTACCTTGAAATTCAGCTTAGAGACTGCTTCAAGCATTGAATTTGATCCAGATCCTGTGGGGTGTTCTACACCTGCTCAGGCACATCACTCCTGCTTTGTTGTCTTTCCAGGGCTTTTCTCATCCTCTTTGTGCTCTGGCTAGTACACTACAATGATGAGACATGCAAATTAAACATTTATAAAGCCAGCATATTGTCTGCTCCTGTTTTCTACCAGTTACAGGGAGGACCTCGTATGGCTAGTGAAAACTTCACTTGTGGTAACTGTGCTTCTTTTCTTTCTTCTTGCGACAGGATGGATCTGAAACACGGATATGCATTGACAAAGGAGTTGGAATAAGACTGAGTCCTGCTCTGTGATATTTATATACCTGGACCATGAACTTGCTGTTTGGCTTCATGATTTAGGAACCTTTGTAGTAACTGTGTGAAGCTGTTGGGAATCATGGCATTCTCTCCATGGAAGCTGTCCTCTCAGAAACTCGGCTTTTTTCTGGTGACTTTTGGTTTTATTTGGGGAATGATGCTTCTGCATTTTACTATTCAGCAGCAAACACAACATGAAAGCAGTTCAGTCCTGCGTGAGCAAATTTTGGATCTCAGCAAAAGATATATCAAAGCATTAGCTGAAGAAAATAAAAATGTGGTTGATGGACCTTACGTGGGGACAGTGACAGCATACGGTAAGTGTGTTCTCTAAATGACATGGTAATCTGATTAAGGCTTTTTTCCTAAGTTGTCCAAATATTTTACTTCATAATGCTGCTCAATTGACAGTACTTTGCCCTGTGGATTTTCTGTACAGGTGGAGAAAGTGGTCTTCCCTTATAAGTATGAAGTAGGACAAATTTTACATTTCCAGTCACTTGGAAATGAAGCTGTCTGCTAATTTTTATTATATCTATCCAGTAGCTATATCCAGTGTGCCTTAGGTTATTTGTTAGAACTTCATTTTAAAAAACTTTTTTGATGTTCTTGAGAAACTTGCAAGGCTTTTCAGTTTGCGTGTCAGTGATCTAAGAAATTCCCTGTGGATAGAGACCTGCCATGTTTATTTCTTCTTCCCTATTTCACTTCTATGTTCAGTCAATTTACTTAATGTTTAAGTTTGTATCTGGCATAATCTTAAATTAGGCTTAAATATATCCTATTTGCCTCAGGGCAGAGAATTTTGAGTGCTTTGTTCGGCAGTAGGTTTTAATGCTTATTCTCTTCCAGTTTGTACATGAGAGTAAAGTTTGCATGTGTGAGATAAAGCAAGTCTAAAAGAACAAAGCATATTACCAGAAAATATTATCAAAATAAAAATATAATCCAATTTCAGGTTAGGTGTAGCCCCTTTTTCAATCTGATAAGATCACATCATACACCTTACTGGTTTAACATTTTTTAGACTCACTTTCTTTCCTACTTACCTATGTTCCTTCAGGCTGTGTGGAAAGCTAATGGTTAATTAATGATCTAGGTTTGTTTCCTTTTATAGTTGCCTTAATATTCAGCTCTGAAGAAATTGGATAGATGTTTTTGTATGCTTGGACAAAGAATATAGACTAGGATGCAACAGATAATAGCTGCACCTTTTTCTCTAGTTCTCTCTTAATGCTCTTTACCTTTTGGTGCATGCAGTGAAAATATCTTGCTGGGAGGTTCTCTCATGTCTTGTTTCTGTTACCTCTTTTTTTCTTCTAAAAAGTTAGGTTTTGGAGTTTGTGTGCATTTGGTTGCCTGTAAGGCTGAGATTATTATCCCAAACATTGCTAGCAATTCTGTTGCTTCATCGCTGGAATAACAGCCTTGCTCTGTAACTCCTGATTTGTGACTGCAAGTTGAACTATGCTGCCGTTGTAGTCTTACAAAGCAACACGAGCAAAATAGAGTGGTACTAGATCAATATTTGGATTGAAGACCTGCAAGCAAGTAGAGGTCCCTAGAGGATTGTGTGCGTGGGTTTAAAACAAAACTCTGTCTGCTTTATAGCCATCACCAGTGTCCTGTTATTGTGTAAGGCTGCTTGATGGTAGGTGAATTGAAGAAGAAAAAAGGCAGCAACAAACCCCAAACAATCTGGCTCCAGGTGTTGAAAGGTAACTGCATTAATATGTGCCTGAGCGAGGTCTGAGGGTACAGGATATCCTTAAGCTAAGTTCCCCCTGCAGCTTGTTACCTGAGGCATTAATTTCCTGTTCCAAATCCCGCTGAGGAATAAGTTGGCTTGCTGCCAAACAGTGGTCAAGTTCCCCAGGAGAAGTTAAACTGCATTTGAAAGTGGGTAAAATAACTTTGTAACACTTCTGTGAAGGTAAAACTAAGTTTTGTGTAGAAATTTCAAGTCCATGGCCAAGACTAAAGACTTAAACACCTGACCAAACTAAACATTTTCAACAAAGTAATTTGGAAAGATGCAAAATAATGGTAATATATTTATTTAAAATATTACAGGCAAAAGCACTGTGGTGAGTCAATAACACCATATTAAATAATACTTTATGAATCTGAGTAAGGTAATTACTTAATAAGTAAGTTAATTTTTCCTGTTTGGCATACCAAATGGTTTGTTGCTAGCAAATGATCAGCTTAGCTGTTCAGGAATAAACACATTAATGACTGATGTTAATAAAAATTGGTAGAGATTGCTTTACTGTTTTATTAAAATTAATGCTCTTGCTAAATTAGCCTTTTTATTTCTTTTAATGTTATCCTCTGGTTTCTTTAAGTAAGCACAAATGTAATTTCCGTGTTCAAGAATAAGTTTAATGTTTGCTTGATTTAGCTGCTTTTACCCAACCAAAAGGTTTTTAGCCATTCCTTAATTGTGATTGCACAGCTTCTTTACTTTCTCACTTTTTCATTCTACCATATATTCACCTGTCAAGTAGGTGGATGAAACACTTTTCTTTTAAAAGTTATAGTCCAGATATACACAGTGAAAATTAGGTTCTTTTTTATAGCAGTAAACAATTTTTTTACAAAAATTTTTGTGAATCTGTGCTTCTACCCACCCCTTCTCAAACTAGCCTCCACTTGCCTTTTTGTTCTACCAAGCAGTCTCTCATATCAGTTTTTTGGTATTAGAGTTAAAAAATAATAATTTTTAGCCATTTTTGTCTCTGTGATGTGTCTGCCTTTATGTATGCTATGTTTCTTCCTCTTTGTTTCCTGAATTATTTTTACTACTTTTTTTCCTAGACTTTTTTCATTGTTCTGTACCATGGTTTTATTCATGTTAAGTCCATTCTTTCCTTTTCTTCTGCACACTATGCTATTAAATGACTTCCAAACCCCCTTTGAAACAGTCCAGATGACTAGTGCTTCAGATTCCCCCTTCTGATCTTTACAGGACAAAGGAAAACACACAGTTATGAAGAAAAAGACCTACTTTATAGTTGCATAGAATAAATATAGCCCTCCTTTTATTGGGAAAAAAGAATTATAAGCGCTCTAAAAGTAATAGTGTTTTGTTATTTACTCTCTCTTTTGCACAAGAATTGAAATAGTCATGGGAAAAATTAAAAAAAGAAGGAGCACATAATAAATGTGGCAAAAGTACAACTGATGTAGAGACGATGGAATCTCTTCAGGTGTATGGAGAAATTTTCTGTTACAGATCAGAAAGTTATTTGATTCTAAAGTTCTGGAAAACAGAAAATGTATTATATGTATACACATGTAATTATTTTATGTAATTAAACGGGAAAATAATGTAAATTCCTCATGCCAAATTCTTTAATCTTTACAAGGGTAAATGAAAAAAAGAACAATACTTTCAGCATCTTGGCTTGTTGCCATTATAATTACACAGTTTACTCTGATAGTGGTCTAGCTTTCTCCTCTTGCCCACAGTTCTTTTAGCTTGCCAAACTCTCTGTGTTCCTTCAAGGAATCTGAACAAAATAAAAGCAAAAGAAAAAAATATCAGAGAGCTCTTTCTGTGTTGTTGTTTGATATGCAAACTCCTGTTATTGTTTTTTGCTTTGAACACCAAGGAAGTGCTGTCAGACCAAATAGAGGCTATCACCAAGAGACTGAAGAAAAGAAACACCTGAGTTTTGTTTTGTGAATAGGACAGAAAGGTTGGACTTAACTGTGTGTTTGGATGTTTTGCCAGCGCAGAAGCTGGTTATGTGGAGGAGATGCAGGAGAAGGGTTTTGAACTGGGGCTCAAAGCTATCCCTTTTGGAACGGGGATTTTAGTTCCCAGGTGACTGAAGAACTGACTGTTCCTCTGATAGTGCTTGAATATGGATTTAGGTGTAGACTCATTATTATTTAAGCAGCTTCTTATTTCTTGAGCTATTACAAAACATGCGTTTTTCTATTCCTATATGTGTCCCCATGAGGAAGCACACTTCACCTTGAACATGGATGTCCTTATGAGTTCCAGTGTGCTTTATAAAATGGACAGCAAGTTCCACATCCAGGGAAACTTGTATGTGAAGCTGAACAAAGTAAGGAACTTGAGTGCACAGAACTGCTAATGGCAAAGATTTGGACTGAGAAAGAGTTTATATATAATCTAGTCTCGTTCTCGTATCTGTTTTTTGATCCTGTCTGACAAATGTGCATTGCATTATTAAGCAATTTAACTTTTCGTTTTCCTTTGCAGATTTGAAGAAGACTCTTGCTGTCCTGTTGGATAATATCTTGCAGCGCATTGGGAAGCTGGAGTCCAAGGTGGAAAATCTTGTACTTAATGGAACAGGAGCAAACTCTACCAACAATACTACCACTTCTGCTCCCAGCTTAGGAGCAGTTGAAAAGCTTAATGTAGCAGGTGGGTATGGCAATTACTAAAGGTATTTATGGGCTATTTAATCTATATTTTTCTCTCTTGGCCATAACATGATTTTTCAGTGTTAAGTACGTAGAATGTCTTAGAAAACAAAATTCAAAGTCTAGCCTTTATCAACAGCAATCTGAAGTCCAAGCTCAGAGGAAGACTTTCTTCTGTGGTAACTTGAACACATGAAGAAAATCAAATTCTCTGCCAAAGGGGTACAGTCCACCTGTTTATAGTAGATGTTTTGTGCTTTAAGTGGTTTCACTTTAGAACGATGAAACTGGGCAGATGTTTTCTCTCTAAGCCTAACTATTTGGGTTGGTATGAATCAGCTGTGAAATTCCACCATATGCACCTTGTTGGTTATTAACTGAAAGAAAACATTAATTATATTTTCTACTGGTCGTGATTTAAAAATGTGCTTCCCTACAGTGCTTGATGGCTCTTAGAATTTGATACAGAGAGATTGCCTACCTGGTACCTTCATCTTATATAAAAACATGTTTTGACATGTCATTTGAAGTCACTGATTTTGTCTTCAGTGAATGGACTATTTTGTTCTGCCACCAAGTCTAAACAGATGCTGAGAGTCCTGACTAGTAGGAAGGTGTGTCTGCCCTGCTAATGATCTTTGCAGTCCCAAAAAGGGAGCAGAGCAGAAGAGTTAGGGCAACGTGGTAAATAGGTTGATAGCTGTGCTCCTAAGTCATGCCTGTGCTTGGTTTTCCTGTAAAAATATATGTTTCTGTTGAGAGGATGTTACCCACTTAAATCTGTCAAAACAGAGAAACAAATGGTACCTTTTGGTAGGGTAATGCCCTGCCCTTTGTGTCTCTCTTGCCATGTAGTAAAAATATGCTTATAGGAATTTGCAACAGCCCTTTGCATGTGTGTTTTATTACAGCTTGCCTTGTGGTACCTTTCTTTCCACCCCTGTCTCTCTTGTCTTGGTTAAAGTCAGGGCAGATTAGGAAGAAGTAGCTGAAGAGGTGTAGCACCTGCAGGTTACTAATAGGCTGAGCCATGTTGCTGCCACACGACACAGAGCACAAAGTCTTTCTTGGAAAATCTTCCACTGTGATGGAAGGTGAGGGAGTACAGCATTGTTATAGTTTCTGGGCTATATATAAAATGAGAAACGTCCCTGTATGTTTTCTTTCTGTAGCTGGACAAAAGAGAGCCTTGATGCTGTTATTTCAACAGATTTGCAGATAATTGGAAGATACATACTCATGTTGTTGCTTTAACAGTTATAGGCAAAGGTTCATTGTTCTTGTCTGACTAGAGGAAACATCTTTCATCAGTTCTTAGGGTGATTTTAATTTTGTTTGTTATTCTTGGAGTTGGCTAGATTCACAGTTCTGGAGCCTGCTAGGAGTTTTCAGTTTGCAGTGTTTGCATAGCTTTTTGCTGCCTGAGGCTTGCTCTGTGACCTCTTATTAGAGGTTCGGTTTTTTACCTTTGATTCTTGGTACACTGAGTTTAAAATGTCTGAAGAAACTATTAAACAGCAACAACAGAAAAACCTTTAGGTAACAGTTTCTTAAGTTTCAGTTTGTGTATTGTTCTGATGACTAGGTGATGTTACTGTTTAGGTATCTCCAGGCTGGATAGTACCAATGGTTAGAGTAGAGTTTGAATCTAATCTTGTGTCAAGTGCCTACTCCTCATCTATTTGAAGCAATCAGTTGCAATTACTCTGACCAGAGGCAACAAAAAGGAAATGAAAGACTTGTTTCTACTTCTGCCTTGATAGTAGTTTCCTGACAGCAAACTCTGGAAGCCGTATGATTCCAGTATAATCATAATATAAATGTCTTCTCTCTTAGGAAGGAATTTTTCAGAAAATAAGCTAGATGAGTACATTGTGATTACAATACCAGTTGCAGTGTTGGTTTTGCCTGTAGTATTTCGAAAACATCCTTTTTTTTCTTGTGCTAGAGCAATTGAGGTAATCTGAAAATTGTAGTAAAGGCATTTTGTTACCCAACAGTTTGTAATTTTCCTGGATCTGAAACATGTATGTATACAAATACACGATACTTCCATTTTTTTCTTTGGAACATTCAGCTGTTATGCTGTGATCACAGAAATCAAGCATGTTAGGATTACCCTTCCTTTCTTTACCAGCTGTAATGTTTTAATGCCGACTTCAGACAGATTCATGGTAGCTATTGTTAATAATTTTGCTCTTCCTGTCTGGACAAGAATAGAATTTATGGAGCATCCTAGTAGCATCATGTTTAATAATTTTGGTAACTTTTTAAAGACTTCTTGAGTTTATATTTTTGCAAATCTTTTCTCTTTTTTTCTTTAACCTCTGAAGTAAATTAGGCATTTAATAGCCTCATTCATCAGAGCAACAGTGCAGTGTCATTAGCAGACTTTCCTACAAGAGTCCTGCTTCCAGTGGAGCTACTTCATGCATTTAATTTTTTTGGATTGAGCTGTCACAGTACACTGAGACCTCTGATTATATAATCTGTATAAGCATGTCCCTTTACCAATGAAAGCCTTTCTGAAATAAATGGGGCTTCATGCAGACTTGAACTCACCCTAAAATCTA
Organism: Neopelma chrysocephalum; assembly: GCF_003984885.1. Lineage (NCBI taxonomy): Eukaryota > Metazoa > Chordata > Aves > Passeriformes > Pipridae > Neopelma > Neopelma chrysocephalum. Next base: position 6,902,685 of record NW_020897767.1, on the reverse strand, counting down.
TTGACACTGCTTGTAAACCTTGGTAGTAAATAGTGGAGTCACAAATCATCCCAAGATCTGCATTTTGTCCTCACTGACCTTGTGTAAAGTTTACTGTGTTACATACTACCCGAGTAGATAAAAGTGATAAAATAAGAAGGTGGTTATGGTGTAAGTATTTGTCCTCACTGCTGATTATGACAAACTCAAGAGCAAAACATAGTCAGTTTTAAATTATAAGAAAAATATTACGGTGACAGGCTAGAATGGTCAATCTGAATATGCCATTAGCTTTTCTTCATTGTGTATTTTCAGTGTTAATAACACTTTTATAAAAAAAAAAAAGTAGTCCTCATCTGCAAACTAGGAAAGAACAGAGATTATGATGATTAGTCAACATTTCTCCTTCCAAAGCCTCTCTGCAAGTATAGAAGTTAATAAACCAGCAAAGATTTACTTTTTTTTTTTTTTTAACACTGTTCAACAAAAGAGAGTGTAGTCTTCACTGTATAAGGTAATGGGAGCCACGAAAGCTAGTGAGATCCTGTGTTAGACTGGGACATGTTCTTACCTGGAGTTTATAATCCATTATAAATTATTTCTTGAAGGAATGAGCAATAACTTCTCTGAAAGAGCCTGACAGCAAAAGAAAAAGGAGGCACTGGCATGGGAAATAATCAAACTATTTGTCAGTTTGGAAAAAATGTCTTTGTTCTGAATTATTCATATAGCCAGAAGTTGAAGAATGTCTGGCCGAACAGTAGCCATCGTGGTTATTTGTGCCTTGTAACAGCCTAATAGAAATATTTTTACTTCTTTAAAACAGTTTTGATAGTTTTTAGCCTGTGCTTTGACCACCGTATCCTGAATGAGCAATTTATGTGATAGGTATTACTTGGTACAGAGCCCATGAAGAGTAGCCTCTTCATTACTATACTGAAACTTGAGATATGTTGGTATTTAGAGATTACCTACCATAAGAAAAATATATTATTTGACCAAGATTTATAATTGTACTTTGGGCAGACATGCAGGCATCTTAAGAATATGATTGTTTAAAACTTAAGGACTGCTTGGAAATCTAGTTATTCATTCCTTTACAAAGGTCTCTTCAACAGTTATACTCCTTATTTGGTGAGACATGGAGAAAAGTGGTTTGGGTTTGTTTTTTTTTTTTAAATTGTTCCACCTCTGGCTATCAAGTGTGATGTAGAACTGCAACGGTAGTGGTGATATCTGCCATGGAAAATACCACTCTGTGCTGGTATGGAGAGTTTTTGGCAGATAAAAGGATCTGCAGAAAATCCATCTGGATTATGCTCATTCATGATAAGAAGGTGATAACAGTTGGTAGGAGGAATTGCTGAGGATTTAGCAAAGACTGTAGCTTAACTGTCTCTGACGTAGGTGAACTCAAACTTTCTTTTGATTAAGTTTTGAGTTTTGATCACAAGGCTGGAACATTTCTCCTAATGAAGACAGGCTGAGAGACTGGGGCTGTCCAGCCTGGAGAAGAAGAGGCTCTGGGGAGACCTTAGAGCCCCGTCCAGTACCTAGAGGGGACTTACAAGAGAGATGGAGAGGGACTTCTTACAACGGCATGGAGCGACAGGACAAGAGGAGGAGGGTGGGTTTAGGTTAGATATTAGGAAGAAATTCTTTGAGTAGTGAGGCACAGGTTGCCCAGAGAGATTGTGAACACCCTATCCCTGGAGGTGTTCAAGACCAGACAGGAAGGGGATTGAAGCAACCTGGTCTGGTGGAAGATGCCCCCGCCCATGGCAGGGGGATTGGAACTAGATGATCTCTAAGGTCCCTTCCAACCCAATCCAACCCAAACCACTCTATGATTCTGTGACTCTCAATCTAATGGTTAAGTATATGTAGACTGTAGTGTGCATTCATATCCTCACTGTGTTTAGGTTTAATGTTTTTTTAGTGTGGTACTGCACCTAGTTCTTCCTCTGAAGTTAGTTTTGTGGAATGTTTCATTAAGGGAAGCCCAAGAGCAAAACAGCTTCTCTTCTCTTTTGGGTTGTATGAAAGGATAATACAGCATGAGCTCTGAGTATCATAAATGTCTTTAATCCTAGTCCTAAAGGAGCTGAGAATGGGACCTGTGCTAGAGGGTGAGGCTGCATAGATTATGTTCAAAAGCAAAGCCATGAGCGTTTGGGTAGCTTGAGTGGGAGGTTAGGTGTTACTTTTTTTTTTCCTCTTTAGATCCATGTGTAAAATCATAACCATATTTTGCTTTTTCTTCTTCCCTCCGCAAAAAGATCAAACCAGTATGGTAGTTTTGATACTGACAATTTTCAACTGCTTTTTCAGATCCTCCATTTCATTTATGAAAGAGCAAATTGTTAAGGTGCTTATGAGGCATCAGCTGATTTGTTTTGAAAGCAATAAAGTCTTCTTTCCTTCACTCTTTTCTCTCTTTATCCAAGTTATATCTGAAAAGCTTCTGAGATATTTGATAGCCATCCTTTTTGCATTTGTGGGAGGTAATATATTCCCATACCACACAGGAAAGTATTAATCTAAATCTTGGGTGTCTAGTAGATAAGAGTTTTCATCAGCCTTTAGAACAGGAAGCTTTGAGGCACAGCCACAATTGACACCCTCAAAGTTGCTGTTGCGCAGATGATTAAATGGAAATGGGGAAATATGAAACCATTGCACTTTCAAGCAGAGCTTGGCTACACAGCTGCTACTGTTGTAGCTGCATCTTTGGTTCCCTGTGACAGGCACAAGATCAGTTTGGTTTTGGCAACTTGGGTTATAACAGTTGTGCTATTCAACTATGAAAGAAATCCTTGATATTTGTGGGACAGAATTGCACTAGCATATTTCATGTATTTCATCAGATGGGGCAATCTGCTTGCACAAACATGGTCAGAGAATCAACCCTCTGTTTTCTTCATGAGAATTTCTTTTGGTAAACAGGAGGTATGGGGTTTGTGTGTTGTGGGTTAGGTTTGTTTTAGGTGGTTGGTGGAGTGTTTTTCTGAGTTGTGAACTCTTGCTGTGTTCCAGCAGCTATGGAAAAACTTTATTTAAGCAAACTAAAAGAAACTGTTTCTATTCCTCAGGCTTTAAAACATTGCTAAATAATAGTGGTATTAATTCTTAAAGTACATTTTGCAAAATAGTTTTTTAAAAATACAAATATTGATTTAAAGCAAGGGCCAAGGTGCTCTGAGGGCGCTGTCATCACTCTACTGTGCTTGTTCAGTGAAAAGCTAAATTTTTGATAATCATGACCATCTAATGCCTCAGATATTATATTTGCACTGAAAACTGTGCCAGACCGGTTGTTTACAAAGTGTTCATTTGCCTGGAAAAGGGTCGCTTCAAAGGATTTTAATTGTGTCTTTGATCCCATAAAAATGAGCAAGTGGAAGTTCAGGTTAAATCCTCCTCAGATGGCCCCTTGTATATAGCTGGTGCTTGGAAAGCTCTTGCTAAAACTAACAGCAGTTCAGTGTCAAGTTCCTGTGTGTAGCACTGCTCAGTGAGGGAGAATTTTTTTTCTATATCTGTTCAAAGTTCCCTTAGCTTTTTCTGACTTACACATTAACTTCTTCTGCTGTATTGGCTGTTGAGTTCTCTTTTAACAACTTTAGTCTTAACATCTTTAAAGTCACTCATTAGGATGCAGACTTCAGTATATACTTGTCATTTAAGACATGATGGCTTGGATGCCTGTCAGATATCTGGCATCCTTCATGAATATGTGGCAAGGCAGGCTGACAAGTCAGCTTTGGCAGTGCTGCAAGAAGGGGGTTTTTATTTAACATTATATGGTGAGAAGGACCTTTGTCATGGTGTTTCCATGTCCTTATTCTTAAAAACTTGGAGCTGCCCCACTGAAGCCTTTTAGGTTTTGGGGGGAAGACGCAGGTAACCTCATGATGAGAGGATTTGTTTCCATGGTCTCTGATGAATTTTGTTACACATATAACAGCCTTGTTAGTTTTAGCAGTCTGCAACCACACTTACAACATAGTCCTGTACTTGCAGAGACACACTAGACTAAAAAAAGCTAAGATACTGCATACTATTTTAATTTTCAAAGCTACCCTCCTATCTTGAGGACTACAGTAGGCTTTTAGTTAACATGTTGTACCTTAGAAAACAAACTGGCTGTCCCCACAGAGCATCAGTGTGTGCCAGGTGTAAGAGGATGTGGGGCTGCACTGGCTCTAATAGCCAAAATTGCAGCTTTCTCAAGGTGATGCTTTGCTTTGACTCATGTTTATTGTGCCTTATGCATTGTATTCGTTTCCCCCACTGTATATAATATTAAGAAGTTTTTCCCATTGTGCTGTCTGCCTCCCACAAAGGCAGTAGTGTGGAGGTGGAGAGATTTGTGAGCTTTCAAACCTGGCTGTCGCAGCACAGTGTAGTGGCTGTGCAGAAGACCACACGTGAATGTTTTCCGCTGCAGTGCAAAGCTGTATCACTGATGCTGGAGGGGGCTGTTAGTGGTCCCCTGGGCTGCATTTTGATTAACCACTTGACTACAACTTGAATTCTCCTAACACTGCATTGATTTCAGTGGCGTTAATGGAGCACAGCAGCACAGCAAGTATGAGGATGGACTTGCAGTAGAAAAGTTAATTTTCTTTAAATCATGCCAATGCTTTGCTACTGAAGTTTCTAAAATGTTAGTAGAAAGCATTTTGTGCTCTGCATTTAAAAGTCTTGAAACCTTTAGCTCATTTCATTGAATATGTTGTTAGTGCTTTCAGCTCACACTGCAAATTCTCTCTTAAAAGAAATCTTACCAGCTGGAGATAAAAAATGTGAATTGAATTGAGAATGTGTTAATTAGTGGGAGAAGGGAAAGGAGACCTTACACAAACTAAACTAGCCTTAACTACAGTCTGTGTCTAACCATAGATACGAGATTTCAGAACTGAAATAGAAGCAAGAGAAGAATTTCATGAATTAAAGTGAGAATAGTACTTTTATGTAATGATCAAAACCAGAAGGAGAACAGAGATAAAATTTTTCAAATAGATTTGAATGGATATGATTACTCTGACCTTGTAATACTAAGGAGGTTCCTGATTTTATGAGATCTGCTGATGACCACACTTTTGATTTGATCTATAATCTGTGCTATGTGTCATCAAAAGATACTCTAATATGCTTTTTTCCTCTAGTCTAAAAATCTGAGTTTTAGCCTCAAGGTTCCAAAGTATAACAATTTTTGTGTCATGTTATATTCTCAATATATTTCCATTCTCTAAAGAATGCTAGTTGGGCCTTAGCAGAGTAGGTGGGCTTCTGGTGTCACAGCTTGCAGCTTCAGCAGTATTGCAGCCTTTTCATTTGCTTTAACTAATATAACTATTTTAAAGCTTTTATGACAAACAGAGTACCTATCAAAGAGCAGTCACTGCTGAGTGACTAATTATAACTCTTATTCAGCTTACTGTCTTAGTGGAATATTTCTAGACTTCCTAACTGTCTGATGGAGAAAATTGAGGCAGAATTTTTTAGCCTGTTACAAAGCACATTATTTGAAGAATGTGCAATATAGGAAAGGGATAAAATATGTGCGCAGCACTCACTACTGCTCATTTTTATTGTTTTGTTAAAGAGTAACTTGGAAGCAAACAAAAAATCAATTCCCTGTCACATACTATGCTTTTAACCACATAATTCTCATCTGGGTGTTGTAGACCTTCACTAAAAAAAAACCCTTATGGGCATGGAGTTTAATTGCAAGAGACAATGAAGACCTGTACCTGTGAACTGGTGTTTAGAGAGAGCGGTGTCAAAGGCCTGGGGCTCTAGCAGGTGTAGTTGCTCATACTGAGCAACAAGGAAGAAGCATCTTTTCCCATGCAAGGTTAGGTGGCTTAGCTTAAATCTGCCATGTTGTTCATGCTGACGTGCCAGACTTTGCACTGAAATAACTGATGATTGTTCACAAGTTAATGTTCACCTGCTGTGCACTAACAATGTCTGATGCAAAGCTGTACATCATTTGTGAAGTGAACATATGGCTCCCTTCTAAACATGGGGATGGAGTTTGTTAGTTATATTTTAAACATCTCAGAACCTCACAAACAGTGCACAGTATTTAAAGAGGGTTTTTTAAATCTGTGATAGGTTGGTGTTTTATCAATATTTTTCAATTTTTCCAACATTATCTGTAACAACTGCATGCTCTTAGATTTATAACATACATTAGTGTTTTCAATTTATCAGTGCGTTGGTTTTTAATGTAACATCATATGAGATAAATGTCTAATAATTATGTCTTTGCATAACAGCAGTCAAGAGGAGATAAGCTGCTCATGACTTCAAAAACAGGTGTCTGTAAAATAGAAATTATTATCGTGTCTCACATGAAGTTTAAAGAGAAAAAAGGTTGTGTATTAACTGCTGTTGCTTTGTACTAACTTGACAGTTGCTGTATTTCTAACTTTTTTGGCTGTAAGTTCTAAGTTTTGGCTGGGAAAAGAGATCTCAGAACTTGCATTTTAAATTACATAAATCCTAATTAAGGATAAAAATCCTTGTGGTTTCTCAGATACTCTTTTTCAACAAAAGTCACTTTAATGTCTGGCTTAATAATGTATTTTTCCCCTTCAGGAAAAGACTATCCAACATGAATTTGCTAACAGCATAATACATCTATCCAGACCTTTTAATAAGAATTTTCAGCAGTTATTAGTGTTTGAGGTTTTTGTTATCTCCAAATGATGAAAAACTCTAAAGTCTTGACTTGTATTTTAATACTTGGCTTTTCATGTTTTGAAAGATCCTGATGTGTAGATCTGCATCTCCAGGGTTCCACTCTTCATCCCCCTTGTCTTTGTGATCCATTCAGAAGTGTAAATTGCTGGTATCTGGTTGAGCCTGGTCCCAGCTGTCCGTGGGATATGTAAGATTTGTTCACCTCCTGGATTCCTGTTTAAGAAGAGCCAACTCCTAGTTAGTGTGGATGGCTGAAGCCTGTGCATGAAAAAGGGAGTGAGCTGATGTGTCAGTGTGGTCCCACACTGAGCTCAAGACATGCCAGGCAGTGCTGTCCAACCATCGCTGCTCCTGCTGCTCCAGCTGTGCAGCAGGGTTTGATGAGGGCAAGCTGGACTTGGTTGTTAGTTTGTAGCTATGAGTTTGTATTTTAAGAGACTGGTCACAGCGTCCTTGACTTCAGAAATTTTAAAAGGATGATTCCTTTGTTTATAACTACAATTCAGATCAGTTAGCTTAGTGAGGATGGGAAAGGAGTCTTTTTGTTGCCCACAGGCTTAGTAGCCTGTTACCAACAGGCTCCAGCACACACTTACTGCCTAGTTAGTAGTGAGCAGCAGAAGGAGCAGAAATGTAATTCTTTGTGCAGGTTCTGATCATTAAAAGGAAAAGAAAAGTTGGGAGGGGTGTTTCTCAACCTGGAACTGTCACTGACTGTGTTCAAGAAGAAAGGTTACGACTTCAGTGCAAGTAGTAGTTGACTGGAACCATCCAAATTATTCACTAGTGAATTCAGAGTTCTGCATTGAATTCTAAGTCTTATGTGTGGAAACCAGTTCTGACTTGCCCATTTCTGCAGGCAGCGGTTGCTTTGGACAGCAATCCTTGACGTAGATGTGTTTCCAGTCTGATTGCATCAGCTGGCTTCCTGTGAAGAGATACAAAGGAAAGGCTGCTTCTCTAGGGAGTGCTCAGAGGGAACAGAGTTGCATTTCTCTGTTCCTTCTCCTGTTCTTTCACATTCATTTCCTCTTGTATGCATATATTGCTACATTTTGTTCTGCTCTGGATAATACTTTATGTAAATTGTTTCATGTTACAGTTTATATTTAAGCTTTATAGAATTGCCTTCACTATGCTATTACCTGATTAGTAGCTGTGAATGAAGCAAGTGAAAGTTATTTATGGATATAGATCTGTAGTAAGGCTGAATGGGAAGATGGAGTGGGGAGCTGGTGAGTGTGTAAAGCATCTTCATAGTCTGTGGACTATGTTGGAAAAAAGACATTTTTGAGGAAGGTGAATCCTAGGAGTGTTTACTTTTGCTGGCAAGGAGGGGAAATCTGTCAGTACTCTTGGTAATACTATTGAAGACATTAGTATTTCACCAGGCATTTCAACATGGTTAGAGGTGATAAAGGTGGGCATTAGTGTTCCGTACAATCTGTACATACAGATTATCCCAGAGAGATCAATACGCTGTTTGTCTGTAAGTCATCCCAATGGAAGAGCAAGAGTGGGGCTGCTGTGGAAAAGACCTAGTGCAGCTGGCCACAGGGGAGACCAGAAGCCTGGAAAAATCTGTAGCTTGTGCTGACAAAAATGTCCGTCTCTCCTTTTTTACTTCTTGGAATGGACAGGAACAGGGAGGGCTGGGAGGGTTGGCTTTCTGCTTGCAAAGTATCTGTATGTGGTACATACAGATAAAGCAGCTGATGGGAGCTGTTGAAGTGTGTGGCTCCTGCAATATGTGACTGTTGGAAGAGGGCAGGTTTTGTTCTTGCAAGTAGATCTTGCAAATACAGGGATCCTGTCAAACCTTGTGAGCAATAAACAGTAGCACAGATGACTGCCCATCTACAAAAACACACTTGGATGCAGAAAACCTGTTTATGCATGACAAAAGCAAACAGGTAGACTACAGTTGTGTATCTACCAAAAATGAGACCATTGTGTTTTTTTCTCTGTCTTTCTTTCTTTGACAGACCATGGGATACCCATTTAAATGCAACATGGTATTTGGCACTGAATGCTGTAAAATAAAAAGTTATACTTAAAAGGACTTCAGAAGAAGAGAGAGTTTCCTTGACTAACCTTTTGAAGTAGAAAGCCATCATATGATAGCATAATTAGTTTGAGATAGAAGAGTTTTTTTTATTTTAAATGGCAAAATTGATGGATCATTCCTGTTGGCAAGCTGTACCCAGCCGTTCAGCATTTTCAGCCCTAAATTCAATATGATGCTGAAAGTTGAACTTTCCCTGTAGTTGAGCTGCATCTCTGATGTATCATAGATTTCAGATGTCTTTTTTTATTTTAGGAAGATTTGAATTTGACATGCCTTACATAAAGCTCTTACTTTGCATTCAGGCCAGTGAGTTTGTATTAAAAAAAAAAAATCCACAAAAAGTCCCATTCTTATGTAGCTGCACTGAGTGACTTGAGAGCATACTTTTAAATTGCTGCTATCTGTATGCATGGTCTGTATGTTCTTACTCAGAGCAGAAATCAGAGCCTTAGATGTCAATGGCCTAGTCTGCAAGAATCCCACAAGGATAAGAAGACAGAGAGAATATTTTGAAAGTGCTTATTGATTTGAAATTACAAAGTCATCATACAGACTACTTCCCTTCAGTGCTATTGTCATTGGCAGTACAGCTCAGTTTGTGAAACTACTCCTGCTGCAGAGACTGCCAAAGAAGTGTCACCTTCCTGGCATGATTCTTCTTTCTCTCATCAACTCCTTTTTGCAACTCACATTTCAAGTTTTATCTTTAAAAGAAACTGTGTACCAAAAAAAAAAACTATGTGCAAAACTCCGTGCAGAAAAACCTATGTGCTGCTAGACCAGGTGGTGTTTTTTTGTGTATAATACTATAATGCAACGTTCTAACTTTTATCCACTGCTCTTGCCTCTACTCTGTTCTAATACCGCTTTTTTTCTTTTATTTATTTTCTTCTGGGCTTTCTAATTAGCATATTGTGCATAAAATCATGCACTTTTACCATAGTACAAAGTGTTCTTAGATTGATGGCTGTCTGGCTTTAATGATCTTGATTCTTGCCCATGGGAAAAGCAAGAAATTATGCGGATATAGTATAGATAACTGTGGGATGAATTACCTAAATTGAAAACCTTATCCTCCACTGCCTTTGGCAAGAATCTCTCCACTGTGGTAATAGTTTTTCTTGCCTTAAAGGCCTGAATTATAGGGTTCTTCTAAGAAAAAAGTCCCTTCCTGGAGTTGGTGTGGTAATGTCCTTTAAAACTGCTGTTTTTTCCTTGGCTCATGAGCTAGAAGTGTGTATTATACTCTTTAATGTTTTGCAATAATCTAGAATGAAAAAAATCATGGGAGACCATAGGAAATATTTCTTATGAGATGTGATATAGTGCTACTCAGTTGTAAAATTAGATAATATTGCAACATTTATTAATTGGGTCATATATCTGATGCCAAGTTTTGGATCATTGGTATTTGATAAAATGATAACAGAACTTGAAAAACTAGTTTTTATATTTAAGAGCAATATACATCTTATAAGTATTTGACAATTCAAAACAAATTGTTGCAATTAGTAGTTTTAAGCACACTTTGATTAGAAAGATGTTTTCTTCTTGTTATTCTCAGTATGGATTAGCTTAATTTTTAAGTCTTCATAGATCAGTTTTTGTAATTCAGCACTTTTACTTCAAGTCAGAGTTGAAATGTGCACAACCATTTTCTTCTATAGTCAAAAAGAAGCACAACAAGTTTAATGTTACAACAAATATTACACAGTAGGACCCTTCAGTCAGTCTGGATTGTGGATTGGTGAAAATAAAAGGCAGGATTCATTAGGCTATCTGTCAGAACTGTAAAATGAAATTCAATTATGGTCTGTGTTTTTCTTTAGATCTCATAAATGGAGCCCAAGAGCAGTGTGAATTGCCTCCTATGGATGGTTTTCCTCACTGTGAAGGGAAAATAAGGGTAAGTGAACTGGTTTGAATCTTATGTGTGTTCTGTTAAAAATTGAACGTATGTTGCAAGAGATCACTACTCGGTGACGTAAAGCAAGAACAACTGAGTCTAAAAAGAGGATCTTTAGGAGTATATGTCACTACAGCATTGCTTAACTCAAGCCTTTAATACTACTACTGCAGAGAAATAAAATGACATCCTCCTAAGACAGGGAAAAGTTGCCATATTATATTAAAATGCTATATTATTTATTGAAATGCCTTATTATTTGAATTATATCTTGTCATTCAGAAACTTCTCCTTTTTGAAAAGCCCCGTTTTTTTCCCCATGATGAGTAACTTGACATTCCCCCACCCCAGGACTGTGATTCTGTGGGTCTCTCGCTTCAACCCTTTCTCCGTTTCAGTAAAACATATGTTTACGCTTTTTTCCTCTCTTTGCCCACGTCTCTGTGTGGTTCCTGTCTTCTCCTTTTCTGTTAAAAGCATTTTGCCTCTTCTGCTCGTGAGCTAGGCAGTGCCCTAACTGTGCAGCCAGAACTCTGGGATTCACAGTGGGTTCTACTTAAATCCCATATTTTAGTAATAATGTGTTTGGAAAGGCTAAATATCCAAAGCCATCAGACTTTGGTTAGAAAGAGAAAAAAAACCAACAACCAAACAACCCCCACCAAACTTGCAGAGATGGAGTGTTTGGAGTTTTTTTCTCCAAGATACATTTCAAATGTAAGGATACTGCTTTATTGTTGTGGGTGTCACATCCTTGGAAGTGTTCAAGGCCAGGTTGGATGGGGCTTGGAGCAACCTGGTCTAGTGGAAGGTGTCCTTACCCCTGGCAGGGGGGGTTGGAACAAGGTGGTCTTTAAGGTCCCTTCCAACCCAAACCATTCTGTGATTCTATGCCTAGTGAGGTTCAATAGTAAAATTGTTGAACTACCAAAGTATTTGTGAAATTATGTTGCCTTTATTTCTCTAAATAAAATTCTTCGACTGTGATATTTTTAAAAAAATCTGTATGTTTTGAATCTCTGGCCTGTGTTTCAATCTGCTTTGACAAACTGGCCGCATAGTGGCTATGTCTTGCATTGTTTGAATATAAAAATATGAATTGCAATTAATTACTTGCTTCTGCAGAAATGGCAGATTTCTGGCAGAATTGGGCAGATTTCAATCTTGGTAACTGAAATGATCTGTTAAATTCTAGAGTGAGCATATCATGGGGAACACTCACAATGCAGCCACAGTCATGTGTCTGGATCTCAATTATATTCTCCTTTTGATATTTGTCTCTGCTTGCCTGGTTACCAGTTTGTCAGTTTGTATAAACTATGCTCACATCTGCTATGCTGTTGCTTCCCCAGTGTAACTGAAAGCAGAGATACAGCATGCTACAAAATATTAATAAAATCCCTTTTTTGTTATTTTGTAATTTTTTAATTTTTATCTGGTTGTTTATAGTCACTTTCAACTTCCTCTGTTATTCCTGAGTTTGGTGTGAAAGTTATTTCATTGTACTTAAACCTAACAGACTGTGTTTTTTTGTTCTGTTGCAGTGGATGAAAGATATGTGGCGGTCTGATCCCTGTTATGCAAGTTATGGTGTAGATGGGTCCACGTGCTCCTTTTTTATTTACCTCAGTGAGGTCAGTAATCTTTTAATCTGCAGAAGGGGAACATCATATTACCTTCAAAGTTTTGGTAACTGTACTTTTCTCAAACGAAATCATAATTTTCTTCAGAAAAACTCTATGAAGAGGAAAAACTTATTAAAACAGAATTATTATGAAATGCATTGCTATTATTCATAAGCTCTCCAGGGGTTTCTAGCCTGGAGAATTCTAATGTTTGTAACTGAAGTGATGTAAGCAGCAACTCTCCAGGGAGTCCACACTAGGTATTCTGTTAAACCCCAATATGAAGCTCAGTCTTAGATCTTTGCCTTTGAACACTTTTTCTGTTGATTTCAATGTAGCTTCTGAGGTACTAATAGGGAGGCATTTTAGGGAAGGCATTTTAGGGAAGGAAAGTGGAACTAGTTGGTAAATTGTCCTAAGCAGCATGGCCTCTTCCTGCTTGGAGACTGTGAATTGCAGGATCTGTTAAGAGAAAACAAAAACCTCTGTACATCAAGTTTTTAAGTGAAGTTGCAGTATATTGGCTGAAGTATCTATCAGAATCAAAGCTGTCCTGTACACAGCAGAGTAGGGTGCTTGTCCTGCTGGGTTTCTCTCTATTTCCTGAGCAACACTTGTTTTCCAAGAATGAATTTTGTTAATTGTTACTTGCTCTATTACTGTCTTGGAGTGTGTGTGCCAGAAGCAGTCAAGTGTGTTTGATCACTTGACTCTTATTAGTAAAATTTCAATAACTTGCAGCAACTGATCTTATGGGTAGTATTGATATCTAGTGGGTTACTGCTTGTAAAGAACTGCAAGAGCCAATGTGGCTGCAGAATTGAAAACTAATATTAATTTCCTAGCTTCTGCGGGATTGGCAGTGTGAGACTGGTTTTTTAAATTATATATCTGAGATTAAAACAGTAAGTCTATTATAATAAGTGACTCAGTTGTAATGAAAGCAGTTGCTGTTAATTTACTCAGTTGACTGTCATTGAACTTTTGATGGCATTGCTTGCAGCAACAATAGTTTAATGCATTTCCAAAACATGTATCTGAAGACATGAAAAAGGCTGGGTTGAATCATAGTTTTGACTCATTGCATTTCCAGTACCAAGTGTTGATTTATTCATGGGCTGTGAAACTGGAGAAGGAAAAGATACAGGATGACTATATTATTTATCTTGTTGTTTATCATAGAAGTTAGAGATTTGTTTTCATAATCATCTGAGGTTGATCTAAGTCTTCTACTAGAAGGTCTTGTTTTAACATCAGCAGAGTTATGTTTGGTCATTAGTATTCTGTCAACCAGCAGGTGCTTCATGTTTTTAATGCAGATATATCTTAAAAATGAAGATATATTTCAACTGAATGAGGGAATCTAACATTCTTCAATGACATTTATTATTTGTATTTCTGTTAAACCACAGTTTTTTACACGACAATCTTCTCTGATCATCAGTTTTGAAAACTCAGTCAATGCTGTTAGCTTTTTCATAATTGATCTTTCATGGCCAAATGTGAGCTGACTTACAGAGGCCAAATGGTTGTTTTTTCCAGGGTCTCGGGATTTGAATTTTTTCTTTAAGCAGCAATATTAAATTTGGGCAACTTTTCATTTCATGAAGGAACAACAGTGCAATTAGTCTGTGCATATTTGGCAACTCCAGACAAAGGTCTTGTCCTTCTTTTTGTAAAGTGTTTTCTTAAGACAGAATGTAAAACTAATATTGGGTGAGCATGTTATTAACCTTGAGTTTAAATTTGGCATTCTTAATCCTATGATTAATTTAATGATTAATGCCCAGCAGCAGAGGTTGAAAGCTTAAATGTTTGCGAATGCAAGCGTGAAATGAAATTCTAATAACACCACAATGATATGGATTTATGAGGTGTGTTGGCTGCTAGGGATAACTTGGAAATGCTGTTGCTAGAGTAATTTGTCAAAGTGGACAGTGATGAAGAGTTGACAGTTTATAGTATGGTTGCAGAGCTGAATGATAAATGTGTCTACAAAGCTCTCAAGTCAAAACTACTGATTTAAAATATTAAAATGCATTAGGGTACTGGAAAGGATATTACTCCTAAGATTTTTCTTTTTTTTACTTCAGGGTTACAGTATAGGAGTAAGATGGTTGTGTGCGTGCACGCTGTGTTTGAAAAGGCAATGTATGCATCAAATTCTGCACAACCTCAGTTTGAAAAGACAAAATGTGCATCAAATGGTGCATATGTCTACTTTTGCTCTACAATCTAGTGTGACAAGTGTCTGTGCTCTGTCATACTGTTTTGGATCTACCTTTTCCTTCTGAAGCAGTTCAGTTAGGGTATTACATTATGCTCATCTAGTACTCTTTGTTATGTAATTTTAAACTTGTAAACAATGGAGCCCAAAATATGGCATTTTGGTTTGTAATATGGGTCAGAACCACAGAGGCATAAAGTAACTTGCCCACAGTTTATGTTAAGCTTTAGAAACAAATGGTTGGAATAAAACCCAGCCTTCGGATATCAGTCGTGCTCTTGTTAAGTCTCTGCCATGTGTGTTTGCAAAATAGAAATAGCACTGTCAAAGTTCAGGCTGTCCCATGTCTTCTCTTCTGAAGAGCCTGCACAAGTTCAGGTATTAGGAGTTCTACCTCCTCTGCCTTGTTTTGGATGGCACTCCTGCAGAAACAGGAACCGCTCTTCTCCAGTGCTCTTGTGTCCTACCTGCTGTACCAGAATGTGGCAAGTGTGGCGAACCAAGGAAAGCAAGAAGCAATCCAGCACGTTCAGGCTTATGTTTTTGATTTAAAGCTGTCCCCCATACAAACTTGCAGATGAAGCTGCAAGAAATTTTGCGCTTGTGTCTTGCCGTTTTGCTGCAGGCACTGGATCATTCCTGATGCGTGACAGGCAACTGTGTGGTCATAGAATCACAGAATGGCTTCGGTTGGAAGGGACCTTAAAACTTAACAACCCACTGTCATGGGCAATGACACCTTCCATTAGTCCACGTTGCTCCAAGCCCCATCCAGCCTGGCCTTGGACACTTCCAGGGATGGGGCATCCACAGCCTGTCTGGGCGACCTCTGCTCGGGCCTCACCACCCTCTGGTCTTCAAAACACTAATTGTGCTGGAGCCTTTGAAGACTGGAGGAGACACAAATGGTCCGAATAGCAAAAAGAGATTCTAACACAGTCTTGAACAGAGCAAGACAGGGATTAGAAACAGCACAAATTAAAAAGCAAGTTAAATTAATGCTAAAGTATCTGGATGGTTGAACTTGCTTCCTTTTAACCATGATGCAAACTTGCCCATAGAGAAGTTACTTTCTTTTAATTTAGTTATGAAACAGGCAGTTTTTTAACACTGTAATGGCATTGACACGGTTATAATTTTCATGGATGGCATTGCCTCTGGGGAAAAACGTGAAAAAATTAATTTCTAGGCAGTACCAAAATATATTTCACTGCAAAATGTCAGTTTGCAGCTGAAGAAGGAAGTTTTTAAAAATATCTTCTAGAAAATGAATTTTTCATACTGTTTTCCAGCTTTTACGAAAAAATGAAGAGGGCTTATAGCTCTTTTTTTTTCTTTTTCTTTATCTGCGTATTTGCTTTCTCTGAGAGGAGTGCCTTCCACACAGGAGTGGGGCTCGTGCTGTGCCTGGTGGTCAGCAGGGAGCTGTGATGCAAGTTACTACCTCCCAGGGATCATGACACTGGTGTTTACTTGCTGGAGCCAGGCAGGTCTCTCTAAAATCCCAGACTTTGGATCTCCAACTCCCCTTTCAGGTGCAAGTGTAATTTTTGGTATCCATCTTGGAATCCAGTGCTTCAAAAGACTTAAAACTGTTTTGAATTCCAGTCTTTCAGACTCCTGTAGCTTTTGCACATTTGCTAATACACTGCTGCAGAGAATTCTTGTTTTCAGTCCTTCACACTTGGTGGAAACAGAACATTGGTTGTGGGAGTATTTTTCTTTACACTGTTATTTCTGCTTTGAGGGATAAAGCAGAAAAATACAAACCAAAGGTGATTTTGAACATAGGTTTGTTTCCAGAATGAAAGTTGTAGTCTGAGGCACATTTTAGTGAAAACTCCTGAGAATCATAATTATAGAGGTTCCTTAAATCCTTGTTGGTTTTCTATTTTACTGCAGTTTGCTCACATTATGTGGAAGTCCCCTGTCCACAACTTTGGCTCCCTGTGTAAGCTAATCCATGACATGGAGTTAATGGTTTACATTTCTTCAGTGTAATGTAACATCAAACCAGCTTCTTTGAATTCTATGCAAATACTCAGAAATTTGACAAGAACTGTGTTGTCTTCTGAAATGTAAAGCAGCAAAAGTTCAGACTTATTTAGTCATCTTACAAATGTCCCTAAGAAATTGAAATGCTGATGATAGTCAGCACTTTGTCCCCGAATTGTCTATTAGTGTATTGGCCTGAATTTGGGTGACTTGTTCTCAGTTACCTTTTCTGCTTCTGTCACCTTAAACTAGGATTAGTCTTTTTATGTCTTGTTGGAAAAGGCATAAATGCCAGTGTAAAAGACTTATCAAATTTAGTGGACATTACTGAAGTTAGATGAGAGACCATTTGTTGCAACTTGATTATGTATGAAATGTTGTGTTGCAATGTCACTGAGGCTGTGGGTACCCAACACCCAATGTTTGAGATTGTCTTTGGAAACAACAAAATCTTAAGTTACCTGTACACTCCTCCATTTCACTAAACAGGCAGTCAGTCATCTTGCACGCTGCAGATTCTGTAACACCTTCAAAATGACTACTTGTCACTGAGGAAATGCTAAACAAAATACTGGAGTTGAGAAAGTCACCTTCCCAATGGAATCAGTTCTTTGACATTAAATTCTCAAAGGAATTTTTAAGTGAACCTTACACGTTCTCTTCTCTGCCTGCCTTCATGCTGCCTAATAAATTTAAAGACAAACCTTCTTTCACCAGATATTGCACTGTTTGGGGGGGGTTTGTGTGTATTTTTCACTCTGGGACTGATGTAAGATACTTAAGATCAGCACTGTACCATGGATAGGAGTACACTGAGCAGTAGTGTGTTCACCTGATCTGCAAAGAAAGTTGCTTTATCTTCCCCATAGATGGGCTGCACCTGCCCTTTAGAAGAATCCAAAATGAAGATTATCCCAGGTGCTCAGAGAGTGTACCCTTCAGCCTCTGCTTTATTCAGCTCCCACTGTGACTCTTTAAAAGCATAAAGGACTTTCTGAAATTTTGGATTTGGAGAGCTGCTGGCAGAGTATACTTTGATTTAATGTGGAAGATGCTCAGACTACTCCAGTGCTACAGATGTTTGCCAGGTTCTTATAACTGTGCTTGAAGTACTTGCTCTGTAATAGAGTCAAGTGCTGCAATCTCTACCTCAGTTTCAGTGAGTTTCTGAAGAAGAGTTACTGGAATACCTGCAAAGCTTCTATAGAACATACTCTTCAAATTTCTTAGGTTTTCTTGTTTGGGTTTTTTTTGTCATAAATGTAACCATTTACACCTCAAAGCAATTCAGAACACCAGCTTTTCGCTAATACCTTGAATCATGTAGCACTTAAATTTTGAACTTCTAAACTGCCACGCAGCTTAACCTTAAGGAGCTGGCTGTATATACTCCAGGCAGGGCTGTGACTAATGTGATTCAAAACCAAGGAGGGAACACTTGACTTCTCAGGTGGACATAACTTCCTGAGCATGATCAAAGACCACCTAATGCATTTGATTGGCATAGAATTCAGTACCAGCTACAGGAGGCACAGCTGGTCTGATTCGAAAATACAACGGCACAAAGATAAATATAGTGTGTTCTGAATAATAGCTTAGCATTTATATCACTCATCCAAAAAATGGTCTGTCTTCAGATCTGCAATTGCTGCTTCCCAACAGTCGTCTTTGACTGCTAATCCGTCTGGTGTCACATCCTTCCTGTTAAATCATTTAAATGACAGTACAACAGTTGGTGACTATGGAGACCAACCATAGAGAAAGAACTGATGGTAACCCAGTAAGAGGAAGGTTGTCCTTGAAAGGTGGAAGAGGAGTCCTGGTTCCTTCTTTGGAGACAACTTGAGTGTTTGGTCTTAAATGATCAAACTAACAATTCGAAGAGCAGGATCCGAATGAACACCACTGCCCTCTTTCACCTTGCTCATATTTGTTGCATGAAGATATTCTGTACCTAAACAAATGCAAAGATGAAGTATTTCTATATTTGTGATGGAGTTTTCATCTAGACCCGCTTTAGTGATATCGTAATCCTTTCTGTCGTTATTGCCAATGACAGGGAAAAGGTGTGTATGAATGGAATGATACCAAATCTGTAACTGCATCCTGCAGCATTAATACATGCTACATCATCATCCTGTTTATAATCACGTCTCTACACACACTCACACACACTTTTTTCCTGCCACTGTACATGGTTTTTAATCATAGTTATTTCTGACCCAGGACAAGTCATACTTGAATGCTGTTGCATTTTCTGCAAAACTTTTGTTTTGAATTTCCAACCAAAGCCGGTGTTGTGAGTCCGTCCCCCTATCCCTGCCCTGTTCTATATTAAGAGCTTCCACAAGATGTGTTGCAAATCAAAGTCCCTAATTCTTCGTGTAATATTCTATACTCTTTCTCTCGTCCCTGGTAGTTTCAGTGAAAGCCAATAGACTTTCTTTAGGTAATTTGGAAGCAAGGGGAGAAAAGCAAGCTCCAAGCACCAGGTGTTTTCACAGAGCTTGCATCACTGCAGATGCCTATTTGTCACTTATCACTTCCAGTTGATTCTTTAATTATCTGCAAAATTAACTCTTGTTCTGAACAACAGGATTTGTATTAGCATTTTGGCTGGTTTTACTATCATATGGGTTTGCATCCTGATGTTTGCATCAAATGGGCACACAATCATAGAAAGTCTTGGGTTGGAAGTGACATTAAAGCTCATCTACTTCCAACTTCCCTTTCATGGCCAGGGATGTCACCCACTAGATCAGATTGCTCAGGGTCCTATCCAACCTGGTATTGAATATTTCCAGGGCTGAGGCATCCACAGCGTCTCTAGGATGTGTTTGGCCTTCTGGACTGCAAGCACACGCTCTTGGCTCATGTCCAGCTTTTCATCCACAGGAACCCCCAAGTCCTTCTCCACAGGGCTGCTCTCAATGACTTCATCTCCCAGGCTCAGCTCCTGGCTGGGATTGCCCTGACCTACTACAGAAGGCCACCAGATTGGTCAGGCATGATTTTCCTTTAGAGAAGCCATGCTGGCTGTCTTGGATCACCTCCGTTTCTGGCATGTGCCTTAACATTGCTTCCACAGGGGCATGTGTATC
Source organism: Neopelma chrysocephalum (assembly GCF_003984885.1). Classification (NCBI taxonomy): domain Eukaryota; kingdom Metazoa; phylum Chordata; class Aves; order Passeriformes; family Pipridae; genus Neopelma; species Neopelma chrysocephalum. The sequence continues at coordinate 6,883,067 of NW_020897767.1, read as the reverse complement.
CCTCATCTCTTTTGACCAAGAATACCTGAAATTCACTGCTAAGGTAGTACTGGTTTGGCTGGTTTGTCAGTCAGTATTTTACCTCTCCATGTCCACTTTCCCTTGTGTCAGTACATTGAATTAATTAATAATGTTGTTTCTTCTTTTCATTTCTCATAGTATGTCAGACCAGTTTGTTTCATCTTTGCTTTCTTGGTACACTTGCGAATTATTATCCCCCATCCAACAGCTCTTTGTGAGCCACTGGCTCATGAAAATGAGCAGAATTTTCCTATTTCTATAAGAAGATGCCTATGCTGCTTCCCAGTGCGTTTATCAGTCTTGAAAATAACAAAACAACTGACATACTTTGAAGAGTTGGAAAAAATCTTCTGATAAGTTGGTCCTTCCAATGAGAGAGGAATTGACTGAATGTCAATAGGGAAAAATGAGAGGCAGACCAACTGCAGACACTGATAGTACTTTGAATCTACTCCTCAAGTGTTTATTTATGATGAGAATTACCGTAATGTAATTTAGACTAGAGGGACTTTTTCTAAAAGCACAAAAGGACTGTATTTGTTTTTTAGTCAGTGAGGCATGCAGCTAACTGTCCTTGGCAGCTCTGAAAAATCTGCAATTCCTTTAGGATGCCTGGTGGTGCAATGTGAAATACATGAAACCAGAAAAGGGGCACGTACGGTAGTCCTTGAAATGTCATATCTTAATTTAGATCAATGTTAACGCTAAGAATAAAGCAAAATTTGTAGTATTAAAACAAAAAAAGAGAGAGAGTTTGTGACTGTGCATGATTTGTGACATGGAGCTTGCAGCTCTTTTCTGCCAATGATTCTACAAGTTTATGGTTGTAAAAGTTAGGACTGATGATTGCTAGAATTTCTAGTATGGTTCCAGAGTTGGAGACCACTGAACAATCAGATGTTTTCAGAGGAGGTTGATAAGTCGCTACTTTCAAACGTTGTATTAAACGCACAGAGTAGATTAAATAAGAGCATTCAAATTTAGCTTTTCATAATTTCTTCGAGGAACCTACGTTTGATACATTTCTTCTTTTTAATGAGGTTACGATGGCTATTCATTTATTTTCATGTGATTGGTCTTCTAGGCAATCATATGGTATGATCTTAAGCCTTTAATCTGTAATGCTTCAGGCTTACTGCAGCATGATTAAGCTAAAATTGTGTTTTGACAGGTCTGCGTTTGGGAGAACCATAAGAGCAAGTCTGACTTCTAATTCTCTGGGAGCTGTGAACTTAATGAGTAGTGATGGTGTATCTTAGCTGGCCAATAGCTTTTTGCATTTCTCCCTTTTCACAGTACAGTCATGTTTCAGCTTTCATGGGTTTGCCTCCAGCCGTGAGATTCCTGCTTCCCAAAGCAAATGGTCTCATTTCCTAAGGCACATGAATAATAAGGATTCTACGGGACAAGCAAGATCCCTGACGAGAGCACAGGAGCTTTCAGTGACTTGCATCCATTTGCTGTTTCCTCCCTAACTCACTGTTGTACTTTTCTAGTGGCCAATAGTAGAAGTATTGCATTTGCATTGATCGTGTTTCTCTAAGCACTACAGCTGTTCATACTTGTGAATATTGTTACTTATGTTATAATTACATTGTTCATACCCCTCAAACGTGGGGGCTTTGATTCTATGATTCTTCTTTTTTTTTGTCTAGATTGTTACAAGGTAGAGCTTTGATCCCTGGGTTTATCAGTCTTTGTGGTTTTATAAAGATGGGAAATGTTCCAAAATACATATTGTTCTAAGGTCTAGGAGCGTCAAAAACTTCTTGAAAACATTTAAGAACTGCTCAGAGAAACTGTATTTTGAGCATTTAACAATTGACCTCTGTCTTGAAAGGATTTGATCTTCTGTTTTCATTATCATGAATGAATATTTAAATGCAACTTTTGGTTGCAAATCTGCAAGGTTAAAACAGTATTGAATTGCAAAAAGTCTTTTTCTTGCGAAAAGCCGTTCTACCTTGAAGTGGTTACTGTATTATCAGCTGATGCCCTATTTAAGCCATAGAAAGGTGTAACATAAAGACAGTGAGAGGCTTTGGTAGATCAGCTGAAAGTAGAATAGGATGATTTATTTTGTATGATTATTTTACAGGTTGAAAATTGGTGTCCTCGTTTACCTTGGAGAGCTAAAAATCCTAATGAAGAGACTGATCAAAAAACAGTGGTAAGAACAACCATGTTCTTAATAAGAACAAACACGAGAAATAGTTCAGTAATTGTGATTCATGCAAAATATCCTGGAATCCTGTGCCACATAAATGCTAATAAGACTAGAATTTATAATTTTTATTCCTCTTCGACTGTATATATGAAGCTCATGTATCTTCTCCTGTCATTGTATTGTGGTCTTAGTGGTAGATTTCCATTAAAAGCATCTTTGTGTTTAAATTTATGAAATAGTGTGCACAAATACTGAGAAAAATTACAAATCCATAGACTGCTCATCAGTATTAACTATATCTGAAAATGTCCATTTTTATTGTCCCATAAATCTGGGCCTTTTTAATAAAAGTGCCTTACTGGAAAAGGCTTATATCCATTTCAGATTTGTAGTAACATTTTGATTACTCCTAATTTTTTTCCCTTTAAAAACTCCACAGCACATAGAGTTGTTTCTAAATTGTTACAGCCTAATTATGTAGCACTTAGGTATTTTAAGATAATTTAAGATAATTGCTGGGCTGTGTATGAACGTTGCTTACATAACATAGATATAGGCTGTCTCATTTTGCAAAACCAATTGTTCTTAGATCAGCTTTAAAATGAGTATTTCCTTTAAAAATTATACCCTAGTAATGTTTCTTCCTTTATGGGATACTTGGAGACATCCTTGTATTTAGAAGATTCATGGTACACACGACTCTTCAGCATACTGTTCTGTATTGTGTTTTAGATGTACTTTAATCTCCTTTTGAAGCACATGAGCAAAAATAAAGAGAAATAAACACATTGTGAAACATTGTAAACATATTCTGAGCTGCCAAATGCCACTAATAAAAATAGCAGTAATTCATGTAGCTTAGGAATGTCTGTTTAAATATATCTTTAATATTTGGACTAAAATCTCAACTTGTGCTAGGAGTGCATCCTTTTTTTCTGTTTCTTTCTATAAAAGAGGAATACAAAGCACAAAGTTGACATCTGAGCATTTTTGCCACTTCTGGAAAGTACACTGAAGGATAACTAATGTTTGGGGTTTTTCATTAATGCTTTAATTGAAGGCTGAAATTCGCATCAACTTTGATAATCTCTACAAAATGATGTCAAGACATGAGGAGTTCAGGTGGATGATGTTGCGCATCAGACGAATGGCTGATACCTGGATTGAAGCAATCAAATCACTTGCAGAAAAACAGAATTTGGAGAAAAGAAAACGAAAAAAGGTAAATGAGGACATTTTTATTCCTGTCACTTGCAGTTATATAGGCTCTTTCAAGCTTCTTGTTTCAGAGTGGAAATACCAAACATGTCTTAAAGGCTCCTGTTTGTGCTTGTGCCTCTTTTCAAGAAATATTTTGCTGCTTGATATTGTGTTACAATGGGTGTTTGCTTTACAAAAGTTTTACGTGCTTTCCATAAGTCAATCTGGGAGTAAATTTTCTGACCTCTTTAGTTTTGGATAAAACAGAGACTATGTAGAAGTTTCTAAAGGGAGAAGCTGCAAATTTACTGCAAGCTGATGACGCTGGAGTTCTTACGTAGTCATAGGAGCTGTACATCTTTGTTGTCCAGAATTCAGACTTTAAATGGTGTACGTCAGGTTTGGGTTTGAGTAGACTGAAAGTGGTCCACAACTTTGGATTGGATCAGTTTAGACCTCCTGTAATGAGTTCCATTTTAAAACCATGAGATTCTTGAAAAACGTCTATTTCATTTGATTTAATTTTTTTTTTTTACTATCTTGACTAATTAAGATAAAGCCAAAAGTTGTAAACACAACAACAGGTTTTCCTTCCTGCCTTTTCTTACTGGAGCCAGTTCTGTATGGCAGCAGGCCAGGCACAGTAATGTTTCTACCCTCTCTTAAGCCTGGCTGGCTGCAGCTCAGCTCCTTGCTTGAGATTCTTAGTCTTTGCCTTCATTACAAAATTAAATTATTGGGGTGGAAGTATTGGGTCATTGTCGTTGATTTTTTGGGGTTTTTTTTGACTGTAGTTGGAATTTAATGGAAAGAAAAAATGCCCTAAGGTATAACAGTTGCTTGTTTAATGTCGATAACTCTAACATGTGACTTTCCTTTCCAGATCCTTGTTCATTTGGGGCTTTTGACAAAAGAATCTGGATTCAAGATTGCAGAAAATGCGTTTAGTGGTGGCCCACTTGGTGAATTAGTCCAGTGGAGTGATTTAATTACATCTCTCTACTTACTGGGCCATGACATCAGGATTTCAGCTTCACTGGCAGAGCTCAAGGAGTAAGGAGATTACTTTCACTTTTGAGACTGGCATTAAAAGAAAAGAATTGTAAACTCTTGAAGCTTCTATTAGCAGTATATAATTTCTTGAAGCGTAAAATGAAAGTGATAATTCACTAAACAGACGATAAGATTATTTTCATGAGCTAAGTATATGTGCCATGGAAAGGATAATGTGTTTTCATTGTAGCTCCAGGCTCCTGGGACTTCATAAATGAATGTTGTAAAATTTAAACTAAGCAGCTTAGACTTTAACATTCCAGGTGCTTTAACCAGCTGCACTAGGAAATGTTACAGACTAGCCTAATTCTGTGTCCTCTTCTTCAGTTTCTGCTATTCTTCACTCAGTATCTCATTTTAAAATAAAGGTTTAAATCCTTTAAACACATTACTTTTGATGTAGTTAATTGCTTATGTCAGGTCAAATTGCTACCTCACTCTTGGTTGTCCTGCTTTTCCTAGTAGTTCAGCATAAGACATAAAACATCTGTTTTAAGCATGAGCAGATACACTTTTTCTGTAGCTTTCATTTTTTATTAACAAACATGACAGCATAGAGAACTCTTGTACTGAAAAGCTGTCAATGGAAGTCAGAAATCGTTTTAAATAATTTTTATAATTTAAATATAACCTCAGTAATTTAAAGCACACTGTTTTTTAACATTCCAACCATATTACTCTCTTGTTTAAACTAGGTGAGGTTTTTCGTAAAAATTATCACTTTAGTGAGATATAAACGTTCTTTAATAAGTTCTGAGCATCTCTTGAATTTGAGTGTTCTTATATGGTTTGAGATTTGGAAACAGTAAAAGAGTAACACTTTTTTGGAAACTGGAATGATTGGAATAAGTAGTATTACAGCATCAACTCAAGGTATTTGGAAAGTAATGTTTTTCCATATTCCTTCTTTTTTTGTTTAGGATTATGAAGAAGGTTGTAGGTAACAGATCTGGCTGCCCTACCCAGGGAGATAAAATTGTAGAACTCATTTACATTGATATCGTGGGACTCACTCAGTTTAAGAAAACCCTTGGTCCATCATGGGTTCATTACCAGTAAGTATAACACTTATTTGACCTCTAAACTGCTTTTTTAAAGAGCTTTTGTTGAATAACACATGTAGAAATACTGAGGTGAGTCCACTCATCTGAACTTGAATTTATTTAAAAGTGAAAATGTGGTTCTCTGTTGTCTTTAGCTCTGAGGAATAAAGGAGCTATTTATTACCTGTTTCTTGCATGCCATCATTATCCCCTCCAGCAAGCTTGAGATTCTTGGATTCAAGCATTTTTCATCTTAATGAATTATATTATCTTCTTCAGCCATCATCTTTGCCCCTCTTTCCCTGCCTTCTTTACCCACCCCCCACCACTGCTATGTTCTGTAAATTAGTAGATGAGCTGAGAGATTATTGGATTTTGTTGTTTAATTGGAATACCAAAGGTATGTTTTCCTTGTTGATGTTTGTAACCATACTGGGTCGATGATCCTGGAGATTTATCTATTCTGATTGTATTGGCCATTGCAATTTTCTCTGTTCCGTTCCTTAAGATACTGAGAGTTGTCTTTAGGGGCAGGCCCGAAGAATAAACAGCAGTTATTGTTGCTTCTTTAGTCTATAAACATCCTTCCATTAAAAACGGAAGATGAGGGTCACAAGAAATTACTTTGTACAGTCTTCTTGGTGTCTGCAGTTTTAGAACCTCTTTTTTTTTTTGTCAATAACTTTAGATCAGCAAGCCTCCCGTGTGTTGTACAAATACCTATCAGCACAAAAGAAAACCAAATCTAAATTACTGACTTTGATTCTTCTATGCCTAGTCGAATTAGCTGTGTTTCATGATCCATAAATCCAGTAAATCCTACTTGAAGGAAGATATTGAAAGGTGTTCACTGCAGGCAGAAAAAGTGTGTTCTTACAACCCTAGGATTTTCTAGAGCATTGGGTCTTTCCAGTGTGATTTTAAGTGGGAGTACTGTGATCAACATTGCAGATTAGATTACTCTTAATCTCTTTTTTGAAGCAGGGGAGTAAACGGATATTCTAGTTTTTAGCAGCCTGCTAATAAAGATAATCCCATTTTCCACTGAGCTACAGTTGGTTGTCTGTCTGCCAGAGGTAATTGTCACTAGGCAATCACATCCAGTACTGCAGTCAGCATATGAAACTTTCTCATAAATTTTAAATGTTTCTTCCTGTTTGCTTTCAATTTCCTACTTGGTATATTCTATAACAAAGATAAGGAAATACACCACGATACTGAGATTATTAGATTAGCTGTTCAATTTTTCTTTTCTGTTTCATAGAATCATTAAATCTTGAATTATCAATCCACTTTTCATTGATTCCTATTTTGTGGTAACGGCTGATGTTTTCTGGATTAGGAGAGCAGAACTGGATTTAATTCTAAATACCTTAGGTAGAGTAGTAGTTTTTGTCAGGCTTTCGAATTAAGAATATCTTATTGTATTTCTTCCACAATACTGGATTTGATGGAAAATGGAAAGGAGCCTCATCTAGTCCATGGCCTTGCTGAAAAATATATAGGGTGCATTTGTCCTTCATGAGAGACTTTTGCCCAATCTTTTACTGAAGACTGCAAAAGATGCCCCAGCATATTGTTTTATGTAGCTAAGATTTTCTTTAAAGTGTTTTTCTTGGCCTAGTTTCTTGCTAAGTGCCCATTATTGGTTATTCTAATATGGTTCTGGGGAACAAATTACTTTCTTCTCCTCTCTGCCAGACTCTAGGATGTCTTATATACTGCTTTTACTTCAATTTGTTTTTTAAAAAATAAATTTAGGAGTTTGAATCATTACATACAAAATTCAGGTTTTGTACACCTTTCATCAAACTTGTTGCATTTGCTGTGAATCTCTCTAATTACTTGATCCTTTGTCTAAAGTTCAGTGTCCAAAACAGGGTCCAGAGTCTAGCAGAGACTGCAGAATTGATTGAAGCAGGAGAATTAATTCATAGCTTCATACATGCTGTCTCCTATTTCAGGATCCTCTTGCAATCATTTTTTTTTCTCTCAGCATCCTGAGTTACCTCATAAATTTTGTCATCAAAATATTTTTAACTTGAAAACACTAAGTGTAGTATAACAGTATAGTTGTGTGTTTCTGTTTAATTAATTCCAGTAAAATAAACATTATCAAAAATAAAGCTGCTGTATAGCTGTTGTTCTTTACAAACTTTGCTTTCTCTCTCAGTTGTATTTAATGTCAGTAGAAATATTTGTTTGTCTTTAAAGAAGTGTTTCTCATTAGACATGTGCAGGTCAGCTCAGTCTGGTTTATGCAGACCAAACTCAAATACAAATGAATTAAAACATTTTTATTCGCTTCAGTTTGGAATAGAGTAGTGGAATAACCCTCTGCCTTCAGAGCAGTCTCTTGGTAAGAGTGCTTTATATAATCTTTCTGGGTGAACTTGAACCCTGAGGTAATTTTTGGTAATTGCAAATCAGGTTTCTAGAACTGTTATCTCGAAAGGATGACTCTGCTGCTTTGGGGAGGGAGTATTTCTGAAATACTGCTTTGTGCAGCTGAGCTCTGTAGCACCAGTGACTTTTGGTAGTACTTGCTTTATCTGTGGTATAATTGGTGCTGTAAATAGCATGAATATAGCAAAACAGATCTCATTTTCGAGTGCACCTTATTTTCAAGCAGAAGAATGCCTGGACATGCTGGGTTTTTCAGCTCTGAAGTTGGGATATTTTAATGCAGTTTATGTGCAATAAAACAACATAAAAATTAGTAGCTTAATATAGTTAGAGAAGTGCAGCCCATTGCCTTTCTTAGCACCCACATCCTCCATACAGCATATAAGAATCTGGTATTTTTTCATTTTTCTACAGTCTCTCTAGCAATGACTCATTCCCATATGCCAAAAATCCAACTGGCGTTTTTCTTGAAATAAATTAACATGACAGCTATCCTGAAAAATGAGCAACGTTCCTGCTTCATGTATGTTCTCTAGAATACATCTGTTTTAGGAGGGTTATTTTCTAACTTAAGTTTTTGCTTTAAATGTGTGGCCTGAAAGTTAATGTGTGTCTGTCTGTGAGGATTTCCACGGGCAGATAGGAGCTGCTCTTGGTCTGAGCTGGCTGGACATAAGTCAGGACAGACTGGAGTCCGTGTGTCTGTGCTGGCACATTGCTGTGCCAGAGCTCAGGGCACCTGCAGAGCTTCCAAAGCAGAACTAGTTGGATTTCAACCACCCTGCTCCCAGGGTCTGCAGCCACTGCTTTTATGTACTCTTTATTTAACAGTTTATGCTGCACCGGGTTGCTTGTTTAAACAGAGATGAAGTAGATGGAACTAGAGAAAAATTATAACATCAGATGGGAGAAGTGTATGAATAAATGTGTATAAATACTTCCACTAGGACACCCCAGTTAAGATTGTGCTGCTGCCCAATATTTATGGAAAAAAGCTCCCTTTAAATAATCGTGGGTTACTTTTGTCTGATTTTTTTTTGTAAGCGCCAAAATGGTAACTTCTAATGTGTTACACAAAAAAGAGAGTTTAATATGGATGTTTCTAAAGCAGTTTGCTACCCACCAGTCATCTTTTTAATTAGGCAGAGAATACACTTATCAGTCTGACACCAATTTCAGGGCATGCTGTAATTCTCTGCAGCTTCACTGCTAAAACTAGGTGACATTTTAGGAAGGAAGGGGGTAACAGAGTGAAAAACTGAATTTAAATGTACACCAAATTAAGATTTTTATTTAAAATATATCCCTGATTTAATAAAAAAACCCAAGTTTTGTCATTTTCAAAAATAATTATTTCACTTTAGAAATGCTAAGGCATTGTATGCGAAAATAAATAAAAAAATATTGAAAGACATTTAAACCATGAAGTGAAACAAATGGAGAATATGGTACTAGGGTAACCAGTTGAGGTATTCCTACATATATTAAAATGTCAGTTCAGCATAACTGCTATTAATTACATTCATTTCTAGGTTTTAAATCTTTAGCAATTCTTTTCTGCTGCATTTCAGGGATTGGTTTCACCACTTGAAGCTTTGATCTCTCATACCATTTCTGCACACACTTGCACTTTTTGCTACGATCGTTTTTCTGGCTTATTTTATTCCTGAATCACATAAATATTTTTTGTTTTCCCTGCTTTCTGGTTTAGCTTTCTGATGCATGACATTTCCTGCCCTGATTGAGACCCTGTGTGTACTGGACATAGTTTCATGTATCCCTGTGAACCGTTAGTGCTACATATCTTAAATCTGGACACAGGAAAAAGAGGAAACAAAGCACTTTGAGCAACGTAGTGCTCTTTACTTATATGATTTGACAAACTCCAGTAATGTTGAAGTTTTTCAGTAGCTTTATCCCATTTTTCATTCCCCTGTACTCAAGTACCTGGCCAAAAGCTGTATATTTGAAAGGAATTTTGTTTTAAGGCCTGCCAAGAAATAAGAGGGTTTTTATTACTGAATGATTCATCAGTGCAGAAGTTGTTTTGGTCCTGCTGGAGTATTTTATATGATGCAGAGATAATTGCCACTGTTGTAAAATATTTTCATTGAGAACAGTTGACATAAAACATTGCACAGAAACTGATCTGTCAGCTTTGTTGTTTGGTGAATCATAATGTGTTGTATATTTTGACTTTCTTTTTGCTTGAAAGATCTCTGTGAAGGTTTAAAAAAATATAATTTTGATCAATTTGTACTTTGAAATACAAAGGTAGCATTTCATATGAGAGTTTAAATGTTGCTGGGTCTTTTTTCTAGTTCCCAAATCAATGAATACTTCAGAGAAACGAACAATATATAAGAAATATGTAAATGTATTTTGGGGACTAAATTCTTTCATCTTTTAAAGCCAAAAATGGTTGGAGCTAAGTTCTTTAGCCTTTTGAGGGCTAAATTCTTTCACGTGGGAAATGTTTAAAACTGGGGAAAATAAAGCCATCATTAACATTAACTTTTGCAGCCAACTCCCTTCTCTGCCACCCATGAGGTTGTGTTTTTTTCTCAGCATGTACAAGCCTGGTGATACAATATGCAGTGATAAGAGTTCGTGTGTTTATAACACAATTGCGCATGGTGTGGAAGCACATCCTGTATAAATCTTTTCTGAAATGTTTCTGGGGGGTTGAAGAATGGCAGGGTCAGCAGCTTTGGAGCTGTATAATCCAGTTCATTTGCAGTGGAGCCAGTGGCCACTGTGATGGCCATAAAGTTCCTGCCCAGGCCATGTCAAAGGTCTGGCAGGCTGCATTTTGGAAACATAACTTCTAGAATGTACATGCTATAACATGCTGTCTTCTTCACACTGAGACTTTTTCTGCCTGTTCTGTACTATGGGCCTTTTTTTTGAAAGGAGACGCTTGTAAATGAAGTGATTTGTTTTTCAAGTCATTAATAGGAGTTTAAATAAAGAGTGGGTGTGATTGTCTCATCCCAGGCCCTTTGTGATCCAGTGCCAGAGTTTCTCTCTCTCGTATGCTGGTTTTTGCAGGCATTTGACTTCGATATTGTTTCTTCAAAAGTCTGTGATAAAATGTTTCATAAACAAATAAATGGTCTGTCTGACTGGAAGAGCTCAGCAAATTAAGCTGTCTTCAATGCTTCTTCAGTAGGTCTAAGAGTCAGAACTTGGAGCCTAAATACAATTGTCCAAAGTAGTGTTCTGCTCTGATCTTCTTGGCATGTGGCCCTCAGCTGCTGCACTTGATTTTGTGGTAATGGTTGAGAACTTCAGAAAATAGATGAAGAATCCTCTCTTCTTCTGCCTAAATTCTACTTCAGAGCCTTAGGAAATGCAGGTGACCACTGTAGCATTCCAATAAGCTCTACTTGGATGCTAAAGCATAACTTCATTCTGTAAGAACAAAGAAACCCAAAATAAGCTCCAGGGTTGTTATTTGAATGTCTGATATATCCTTGAATTTTCTGTTCATGATGTCTTTGTGAATGTAATATGAACAGAAACGTTTGAAATTAAAATGTACCTTCAGTTTTTACACCATCCGCAGTTGCAAAGACAAAAAACATGTTAATTATCATAGATATATATATATATAGAGAGAGAGATATATATTCTTAAATATACATATGTATGTGTACCTACAGTAAATTTGTTTTTCTCTTTTAGGTGTATGCTAAGAGTTCTGGATTCCTTTGGAACTGAACCAGAGTTTAACCATGCCCACTATGCCCAGTCTAAAGGCCACAAGACACCATGGGGAAAGTGGAACCTTAATCCACAGCAGTTTTATACAATGTTCCGTAAGTACCCCTCTGTTAATAAGTAATTTAGAACTTTAAAAAAAGGAGTGCTGTCATTAAGAAGAATCTTTTTATCGTGAAAGACAAATTCATGGTTTAATAAAATGCAGCTGCTAAATGGGCAGAATCATGTAGGTAAGTGTCTGTAGTCTGTGCAAAAGCTCTGTCATGCCTTTATCCAGCAATCAGAAAATAAGAATATCAACCTAATACAAAGAGTGGTAGGGAACTTTATTCTCTGGATGCCTGTGGAAAGTGGTGCTTGGCTTTTCCCTCAAGTGTCAGTGAGCTTTTGTTAGTTTTGACTTCTGTAATCTCACAACGGAGCAATAGATTTTTGACAGACTTGCTCGATCACATTTTTATAAACTGCACTCCTGCATTTCATCATGTTGAACTGAAGTTTGTAACTATGTTAGCTATAGTGTTCTATTTCTGCTTTTGTCCCTCAGCAAGTGAGAAGCACCATTCTTTTGCAATTTCTTTGCATTCAGGGTTGATAAACGCTCAGCAAAAAAAAATTTTTGCCTCTACTTTTTTGTGGCTTTCTCAAAATTTTCACCTAATGGGTTTTCATGTTGTGAGTGTTTATTCTGATGGGAACTGATTAACATTTAGTTGCCAGCAATGTACAAAGCTATTGAAAAATAAGCAGTAGATTTCAGCATTGCTGTAGATCTTCCAAGCATCAATAATTATGTTCCAAAAAATCCCCCAACCAAACCTAAAAAAGAAACAAAACAAACAAAAAATAATATAAATTCTCTGTAAATTGGGTCAGATTAAATGATTACTGTCACCTGCTCTAGACCTAGTCTTTGACTTTATGGCACTAGATTCTAAAATCAAAGGGTCATTCTCTTGCACATGGTAGTAGTAGTTTAAGTGTGTTATCTCTGAAAGGTGCAGAAAGTCACTACTGCCAGCTGGCTGGAGGGTAAGCAAGGCTTAGGGCAGTGTATGTTGTGTGCAGCAGCTGCTCAGCCCAAATCTGTAAGGAAACACTTGGTAATGACCAGCCAGCCTCCACAGTTTGGTGCTGGTCCTCGTCTGAGACTCAGGCCAGGGCACGCACTGTTCCCTCTCATCAGACTTCATAGTCAAGTCTTTCAAACTTTTCTGCTTTTCACAGCAGAATTATACGTGCTGCTGTCTGCTTGACATGCTTTTGATTTCAGTTGCCCTGTAAAATTCTTGAGAGAGGCATATTTTGTCTGTCAACATTTGCTCTGCAAGTTTTTCAGGAGAAATATAAGTGAAGGTTGTTCGAAAGATAAAAGACTGCATTCACAGTTGTTTGGAAGCAAGTAACAAAACATGTGGTGGTGAAATGTGACTTGGAAGTGGTTGCAGAGTTTGTCTCTGGACATTAGTAAGCAGAGCTTGTTCTGTATCCACATTTGCTAATATTTATTGGTACATGTCCTAAACAGAAAAGGAGCTCAATCTTGCTTTATTTAAGTAGTCCAGCTGTTGGGAAATTTGTATGTGAGGTCCTGTTCAAGGTAACACCAAGGGTGGTGATGCACTTGAGGAAAATAGTTGGATGAATACTTGTGGTACAGCTGTGTGCGTGCACCACTCAGTCCCACTCCATGAAATGCAGAAGAAAGTAAATCTCTCTAGAGATCTCTTTTGTGGCAGTACAGACTGCTGTTACAGCCTCTCGTTCAGAGAAAATCACTTCATAATGAATTTTCCAAAGCATATGACTATATTGGAATCTTAATAAGTAACCATTTCCAATTTTTGCTACTGGAAATGACTGTGGGTTTTCCTTTGCAGGAAAAGTGGTAAATAGATTGCAGGCAAACTCATTCTGAAACCTGAGTGGTTCCAGTGCTGTAGATTGTTCAAGGATCTTACTTTTTTTTTTACTAGGTGCAGATGAGTTGGCATGTTTTTTGATATTTAAAGTTTATATTTGTTGTTTGTTCTCTGCTGCAGAGATAACACCGTCTTTATGAGGTTGTGATTAAAAGTGCATATTATGCATCACTGAAGATTTTATGGCAGATTGGAACCCTGGACAGCTTCCCAAGAACCCCAGACTCTATTATGTTTTGAGAACTTTGATTATAAGGGCAGAAAATTATTACTGAGCAACAAGCATGTCATATTCAAACCTGTGGCATATTACCAAGTGCTTGACTGTTCTCTGAGTTTTCCAGAAGCATGAGAGGTTTTTCCCCTTTTTATGTTTTTGGTTTCTTTTATTTTTTTAGTTCAAATACTTTTATGCAAAATACTGGCACTGGTACTTTTAAAACTGCATGACCTTGCTTAAAAATCCATCTGAGTGCTTCCTGTCAGTGATGTTTGAGGCACTGAATTCCACCAGTTCTAAATCCAACTTTAACAAAGGTTTATTTTTCTTTTGAGAGTGTACTGCCTTGCCTCTCCATTGAATGCAGTCTCTCATCCAAAAATATGAAAGGATGGAAAAATGCCCCTTTTCAGGCATATTTGCTATGTGCCATTTCCTATGCAAAATTCTAAAAAGTCCTTGGGTCTAACTGAGTGCAGAACAGTTGCTGAGGCATTTTTTGTGAAAAACAGTGTCATTTGAAAGACTAAATGTAATGCAGAGGGATGTGTACACAGTGTATGGTTTCTGCCTTCTACTGCATTATCCAGTTGGCTGATTTTCAGGAATCAAAAAGCAAAACCTCATAATTGCAATAAAATTGTTTTTTTTAATAACTCTGACTATAAATTTAACATTGCATGTAACATGAGTGCCTGGGGTGTTGTCTTTAGGGTTGTTTGTTTGTTTGTTTCTTTTTGGTTTGGATTCTTTAACTTTGCAAAATGTGCTTAATAATTGTCAGCTTGTGTGCCAGAATTACAAGGGAGAGACTTATAGTGGAGATCCTGTGTTTATTGCAGCCTTTTTGTGTGAGGTTATGATACTTTTCAGAGAGGCCAAAAAACCCCACATGTTGGAGTAACTTTTATGTAGTAGGCATGGATGTTTGCCTGAAGCCTTGAATGTTGGAGTCCATCCCTGGAATTAAACACCCTGTCCACAAAAAAACCCCAAAACAAAACAACAGTTTTAATGAACCTAAATGTCCGTGCCTTTATAGGAGGAGAACAGTGGCCAGTGTTGCTGGAAGTCACTGCTGGAAAAAGACCAACAGAGGCTAAAAATAATATAGAAAAAACTATGAGTAAATTACTTATCCTTTGTGTGCACTTTTGTTGTCCGGGCATTGGATTAAGAACAGTTTTGCCAACCTCACTTGCTACCTTTCAATATTTTATGATTGCTATATCTGGGTGAATTAGGCAATGACATTCATATTCTGATTTACATAGTGTGACTTTGTCGGCCAGTAATTAGCATGGATACATAATACACAATGAGTTGGATGGTTGGTGTTAGCAATTCTGGTGTAAGAGGTGAACCCAAGAAATTCAGTAAAATTTATTTATGCCATTGAGCAACAAACAGCTTTGATAACAAGCATAAATCCAGGGGGTTTTCAAATTGTTGGTATTGCATCTCTGAGATTGTCAGGCTAGATTTCTTCTGTTTCTTTTATCTCTAATAATAAAATAAAGCTTAGCACACACGGAAAAAATCATTATCATTGGAATCGGTCCAGCTGCAGAATTTTTATTATCAGAAACAAGGCAGAAAATAGCTGCTTACTTCAGTAGGCACATGGGCAGAAATATAAGAATTGTTTTTGATAATAAAGCAAGCAAATTTATCTTTCAGTATTAATATGAAGGAGATGATCTGTTGAATAATATGTTCCTTATAACTTCCTTTCTGACAACGTTCACTCTATTGTAACATTAGCTGGTACTTTCAAAGGTGTTGAATATTCTCTGTTTCTTACAGCTCACACTCCAGATAACAGTTTCCTTGGATTTGTGGTAGAGCAGCACCTGAATTCCAGTGACATTAAGCATATTAATGACATCAAAAGGCAGAATCAATCTCTCGTCTATGGCAAAGTAGATAATTTCTGGAAGGTGAGTTTTCTATACTCATATGCCCGAGCAAATTTATTTCGATCAGTAGAATAAAGCATAATGTTGAATTTAAAAGTATCCCTTCTGTCTAAACCCATTTTTCTGAAAAGAAATATGTTTAAATAATTCAGTTGAACATTTTGAAGTCTTTTTGATAGGAAACTTCTGACTAGAATGACGTGGATCCTTTGCTATTTACGTACACCTTCCTGATAGAATGAAAAATATAGTCTTGATATGACAATAATTTTGGAAAATGCAGAAGCTGGTAAACATAATGGGAAACTGAAGGTGTTGGAGTCCTTGTGACCTTTAATCAGTCATAAGCAAATGTGTATTTCAATTATTTCTTTTCTTATATCTGCAACCAAAAACATGCTGCATTTTGGAAATTACATTTCACTAAAAGCCTTAGAACTGAGCAATCTCATTTTCTCTCCTGTAATAATACCAGAGTTTTGTTTCTTTAATATTGCAATTACTGTATTGTCTCCCATCTGCAGACCAGAGCAGCAGAAAAACAGCACTGAGATTGGGTCATATTTTCACCAAGTTAAAGTATATTGTGTTGTTAAGTCAGAGCGGTTCTTTTCTTTTGTCCACAGTGCTTTTCTGTAGCTCCTTCTTCCAGGCTGACACCCCTAGGAGTGTCTCTCTCATGCAGTTTCCAAAGAGATTGCTTACTAATAACTGGATTTCTTCCAATTTGCCTCTATCTCTGTGTACCCACATGCTCTGCATGCCCACATCCTCTGTGTGCCTTCCCACTTGCCTAAAAAGACCTTATTTTAAGCCTCTTGTCAACTGAAAAAGGAACTGATCAGGACATGTGCCATACATAAGACCAAACAATATGAGAGTGTGAGAGCACCCATGTCTTATATTTTCTTTCCTTTTCTCTTCCTTGGCATGAGAATATTGGTCTTGCCCGGTTTTCTGAACCACATCTAGTCTGACTGAGATTATACAGAATAAATTCTTGAAAAATGATACCTACAAGTAAATGATCAATCTGTGAGGTAAAACAAACCTAAAATTGAAGACAAATGGTAAAATGTTGCCAGTGGTAGCAGAAAAGGTAGAGCTGAATGCTTGGCTTCTGTGCTGAGAAAAATATGTAGTTAATACTGTGACGGTTATTCTATTTGGCTCGTGGTATAGAACAAGTTATAATGCCCCTGTCTGCAGTCTCTTCTGTCTGCAGAGTGCTGGAGCAGAGCTGGGATCCTCTTTTCGAGTCTTTTTCTAGCTTAGACTCTTGTACTTTTAGTTCCTGATCTCATTATCAGTCTCTCAGGAACAGTTGCTTGCCATAAGCATCTAAACTTCCTGACCTGATTTGTAGTGCACATCAGCAGAACAACCTGTTGAATCCTAGTTGGATTTAAGGAACAAGATAGTTGCTTAGTCACCAGGGTTTTTTTCACTGACATATATATCTTTCTCAGTTTATTTAGTCTGCATGAATTCAGAAATATGTATTAATAGTTGATATGCCCAGAGGGGAGATTTGTGACTGCCTGGTCTCAGATTCTGTATGGCACACTTATTCATGGACCAATTAAGACAAAAACATGGCTTTTTGGAAAAGAACATCCAATTTTGACTTTTAAATAGCACACAGTTGAAACCCCACTGTTTCCTCTGGTAAAGTTGTCAAATAATTGCCTTCTCCCTTAAGACTTTGCATTGTTTCTGGTACAAGTTTACATATGGTAATTTCCAGTCCTAGTAGGAGTTAGACTTTCTCTACTGACCTGCTGATGTTTCTGTTCTGTTTCCCTGTAGGAATATATAGGTTGAGGTCAAAGTAACCTGTAGTCATCTCCTGAAAAGCCTATATATGCTGAACCCGTGAGAGCTTTGTGCTTCCTAATCCTTAAGTGATCTCACATGTCTGTTTTCTCTGAACCTTCTCAGGATTATTCACATTCCTCTTGAAATGTGAATGTTAGCAAAGGGCACGTGGGCCATACCAGCACAAAATCCAAAAGGAAATACTATGTGCATTGTTAGGCAGATCCCCTTTTCACCAGTGGGAACTCGGGTTTAGGCGACTTCTCTGCCAAGTCCTTTGTAACATGTTTTAGAAGTGCTGCTTTTCAAGTCAGTGCTCTGTTTCTCTTGGTATTGCCTGTCTTGTTTTTTCTGAGATGTGATTGGATGTCTGGCCATATTAAAATGGGTACTGTATGCTTGTAACATCAAGCACGTTAAAACTGTAACTTGCAGATTGTAACTGCAGTCATGCACATATGCACTCGTATATAAAGCGCAAATCACTGCAGACAGACTTTGAATCAGTTACAGTGTGGCTTGTCTTATCTGGAGTGATAAAATCCAATTCTTGTGATCAAGAGAAAGCCTGAACTAATCTTGTGTCTGTGTAATTTGCTTATTTCACGTTTCCTTCATTTTCCCTGTTCAGTGCTCTTTTCATCTGCCACCATGTCTTGTAAGGAGCCAGACTAATCTATTTATCCTGCTCCTGTTCTTTATATTGAACATGGCCAATTAACACGAAGTGTAATCTCCACAGAATACACGTGTCACTGCTGGGTCTGATCAGTCATTAGAGAAGCACAGTGTGGAGGGGAAAGCATCCCAGTCCCATAGACTGTGGTGTTTTTGGGGAACAGCAGTTGTGAATAGATTGTTTAATTTTTAACCAAGCAGATTGAAGTGGAACTGAAGTATGCATAGGACCATTTTTCCCTGGGGGTGGGACTGGTATAGCGAACTGCTGTCATAGTTTTATATAGGCATGGACATGGGTTCTTTTCTTGTGTGACTGTGCCTGACTCAGTAACATTCATCCCATATTATAGTAAGCAAGTCTGGGTATGCTTTGCTGGAGGTCAGGAAGGATTTGTGCTGCAAAGAGCATAAGAGAAATCTTGTTATTTTCCTCTAATAACTAAATCAGTCTTAAGTGGGTTGAGGATTAGAAATAGGAGACTCTAAAGAATTTTGCCACATTCCTAAGGGTTATATTTAGAGGTAAGCTGTCAAGGGCAACATTTGCCAAGTTTTGGATGTGTTTGTTATAAAGGTTTGGGGTTTTGTCTGGCATTTCTGGCAGTACTAAGGAGTAAAAAGAGTCCTATTCCTGCCAAAATGGGGAAAAAAAAAAGGAATGAGTAAAATGTGAGTGAAACCCATAATGCTCTCCATTATCAAAATTGGCTTTAATTACAGAATATTTCAATTATAAAGGAATGTTTGAAGCCTTTTATGTTGCTTTAGCTCCTGTTTTGGTTTGTCTTTTCTTTGGTCTTCTTCCTGCAACTTCCTGTCATTATATTCCACTAATTTTACCTTTAATCCTAGAAAGAAGAAAGAGTCGAGATTCATTTTGCACTATTTGCTATTTCTCTTTTGTGGGGTGCTGTGAGAGAAGTCAGAGTGTTGCTTGTATCAGAAAATAGTCATTAACGCATAGCATAAGTGTATGATGATTGCTTTAGTACTTTATTATAGAGTATTGGAGCTGTCTTGAACATATTTGTCTATTTAGAGGCAAAATAACATGTGAATTTGTTTCTAATGCCACTTGACAAGATGGGCATTCTTCTTATATATACTGTCTGCATAACAAGTTTAGAAGCATTGGAGATTGGAAATGGTTATCTTTAGCTTGTTCTCAATGGCAAAGCACATCAGTGAGGCTGTTCTTACTAATGTCTCCCCTTTAGAACTCCAGGTGACGTATAATATTCCCATCATATGCATGAAGTGGGAGGAAAGTCAGAGAGGAAGAATTATACTTGTAGGAATAGTTCTGTTACAGGCAGAAATCAGTGTCTTACTGCTTGCAGTATTGCCTTCCTTTCCTTCTGATTGGTTTTTGTACCTCATATTTAGCAATGTACTTTGAATGAACATTTCGTTTCTGCTTTTTAACTAAAAGAAACATAAGGAAAGGGACAAAAGTTCCTTTGCATCTTTTCTCTCCTATGTGGTCAGGGCATTCAAAAACTTGTCATCTTTGTATTCTGTGTTCCTCCAAACGTACAGCAGCACTGTGTGCTTATCAATTGATCAAAACTCTTACCCTAGTTGCTGTCATCAGACACCAGGAGCACTGTCCTGCTTTATGTCACATAAAAAATTGAAATGAGCCAGACACTTTACTTAAGCAACATTTCTGAAATTCACCATTTCCTTCTGAAAGAAGTATGGATCAAAAAAGCCAAGTAAATCAAAGCACACAAGCAGTTATAGGTGCAGTAAATAAGCATGCATGTATGTACGCTTTTAAAGGCTTATTCTTGAATATTTATTGTGAAAATCAGAATTTAATTTAGTACCAGGAAAGAAAGAAAACTGGTTTTTATGAATATTTACCTTTCAGACAGGTCATTTTACAGCTTCTCATTTTACAGAACTCTTGAGCTGCAAAATGAATTAGTGAAGCCTTACAGTACTGATCAACACAGTCATCTACAAGTCTTTGGTTAGCAAAAAACCAACACAACCTTTTCGTCCTGTGACCCCACTCTATTTTCTTCAGTACCCCTGAACTTTTCTGCTTCAGCACTTAGAATGCACAAAGACATCTCATTGTTAGTTGTGGAAATTTCCATTCAAAGGACAGGAAATTCCTGCCTAGGTGTTAGTGTGCATTGCATGACAATGAAATTGTCAACTCTTATAAAAACCTTAGTGTTTAAAAAAACCCAAACCTTCATAAGGAGCTGAATAAGGATTTCTGGCAAAGGTTGAAGAACCGAAGTCTTTGCTGAGATGTTTTATTCATTCTTTGTGCAAAAATTATGTGTGTGCCCATGTGTGTTTTATGAAGAGATGCCTAAAAAAGAATCCATAAATGGACATTTAGGGAACAACAAGGGCATGGCAAACTTGCATAATACTTTCTTTGCATATTTTCTCTCTTTCCAGCTTTTCTAATTCAGTGTATTTTCTAAATCTGTTTCTCTATTGATAAACTGTCTGTTGACACATTTTTGAGATCTCAGTAAGAGGTGACTTCGAAGTACTTGTTTGATCATGAACCTATGCAAACATTTTTACCTTTGCAACTTTCTCTGTCATGGAGTCCCTCAAATCTCTGACCTGTTGCAGAAGGAGTTGTTAACTTTTGGATTTTTCTAAACCTGCCCCCATCAGTTTTTTGTGTCAATTATGGGTTTGTAAGCCTCTCTCATGTTCTGTCAAGTTGTCCCTTTCAAACTGGAGAATTGTTAATGACTTTGTTACAGATTTCTGTATATAACAGTGGAAACCATCCTGTATCTTGGATCCTTCTTACCCCTCTCAGAACTGTTTTCAGCTTCTTTTTGAGAAAAGGGATCAGAAGTGCAGTGGTATCCAAGGAAGGAGAGAAGAACTTTTTATAGAACAGATCAATAATATTCCCTTTATTTTTCAATTCCTTTCCAAATAATTCCTATCATTTTACTTGGTTCGTGGGTGGACTGACTGCTACTGAACAATGGACTGTTTTTTTTCATGGACCATGATCATACATTATGTAATGCAAAGTCTTCATTCTTGAGTGACTCTGGGTAGCTCAGGTTTTTTTTAATGCATGAAACGAGGACTAGTTTTTAACATGTGTGTCTCTTTAGTTATGTTAAATTTATTGGATAGTCTGTTTTCTTGTCACTGTGTCCCTTACTGAGATTACTGAGGGGGGCTTTTTCAAAAAGCTTTAAAACCCCAAGTGTTCAATATTATGATGTTTTTCTGCAACATTTTGAAGTTAGTTTCAGTTTTGCACCTTTGAATAGTGTGTATTAACAGCACACTTTTGTCACTTCTCTGTTCTCTTTCTCATGATGACTATTCATTCACAAGAGTGATTCCCAATCTCTCCCAAAGATTTAGTCCCTTTAAGATCCTTAAAGATTTTCTACATGCTGCTTGGCTTCTTTAGAGAACACTACCAGGGAGAGAGGATTTCCTTGGACAGGAAGAATTGACTATTGTAATTTTGATGGGTTTAAATGGTCACGTAGTTAACACTTTATTGAAATTTCTGATAATTTGTTCAGTGTAGAATTCACACTTGTTAGTCATGAATCTTTTCCACATCTATTTATAAATTCAGTGGCTAGCAGTTTGAAAATTTCGTATTTGAGCTCCCAGGGACATCACCTACTTTTTGTGATTTAGCACTGTAAAACTCTTACGGTTAAACACTATTTATTTAACTTTCTTAATACTCCCCAGCCCTTGTGCTCTCTTCTAGTTCCCTCGTAGACAGGATTTTCATCATTCGAGGATGTCTTGAAAAGCCTTTGATGACAGTTCTTGAGCAGAGGTTATATTTGCATCACAATCACAATTGTCAAACATTGCAGGTACACTGCATTTTGGCTTATTTTTGACTTGACACTTCGACAGATAAGCTCCAAGATATTAGGACTTCTAGACTTAACAGTATGCATTTAGGATATATACAAGGATATATCCCAGTACTAACTTTTCTGAATTACATTTGTCATGCTTTATGAAACCATTGCCTCCTGAATTTTTCAATATTAGAAAGTGAGGCTGGATATATGGGCTCTTTTACATACATTTTACAGTCTGAACTTTCAACCCATAGAGGAGTTTAGAACTCTGAATCAAGCTCTTCTGTAATGCAGTGGGCCTGTAATTCTGCATATGTGGTTCTTAGTTTGATTCAGTGCTGAATTTTTGGTGTTTTGTGAAGGCACCCAAATGGTCCAAAATTGCAAAATACTGTCATTACCTTGGACTGACAAACTGTTGGTAAAGCATAGTTGTTAATTACCACCATCTACTACCTCAAGAAAACTAAGAGCAGAGTTTAGTTCTTGATGAGTTTTTTTAGCTTTTATATTTAAATTTTTCACCCACCAAACTTAAAATTTCACCTCTTCATACTGTGCCTTCTTGTCAATATTGTCCTAGGTGAAGACTTATCAAATAGTTGTCACTTGATGAGAAAGGCCTTATCATGGTGCTTTTAAAAGTAGGTGGAAATGATTGATGAACAGTAATAACAGTTCTGCAGTCAGTGATCAACAAAAAGTACTTTCCTGAATGGCATGTTTATTTTAGCTGCTGAAAAATTGTTTCAGAAAAGGTTTGTATAGCTGTTACTCACTGTTACACTTCCATTTTGATTCTGAGGAGAAATAATTTGCTTTTTTTTAATGTGATTATCTTCCATGCTCCAAGTCTTGGTTTGCAGTGTGGACAGCAGGATGAATAGTGCAGTTAGGTGCACACTGCAGAGAATGCTGGGTTTGCATTACTAGCCAACAGTAATTCTTCTTTGCATTAATTTTGGAGAAAGTAAAAATCTGGAGTTTACTGTCAAGTGATTTAAGATAAAAGAATAATTATACCTGCTCCCTAGCAGGCAAACTCAAGAAGTGCATAAATAGTAGAAGGAATGTTGATATTTCGTTTGCAAGTCAAATTTCTTGATTTATTTACATGTAACCTTTCCATTTATAAATGTCATATTTACACTTTCTCATTTTCCACTTCAGTGTTTTTAGTGTTCAGAATCAGTGTCCTGGTTATTTTTGTAAATTATTTTGGCTTCTTACAATATATACCTTTATGATCAAAAATAACACTCTGCAAGGAATGTGGAAATTCAGGACTACTTAATTGCAAAAGGAGAGAAATGTGAGATCTAGGCAAGGTATAAGGTGCTGATAATATTTTTACGGTGCTTGATAGATGGTTATGAAAGCAGTTGCTTTTGAGTTGAAGTAAGTAAGAAAATTAAGGAGTGAGGATTCTCTTTGGGATTCTAAATGTTTTATCTGTGGTTTTAGACTCTGAATCATGAAAGAAGTTAGTCATATCTTTAAGTAATGCTTCCAGTTAATGTTATGGACAGTTAATGTTCAATTCAAATCTGAAGTAAAGGGAAAAATAAAAAATAGAGCAAGCTTTTAGTTTTTTGAATAATTTGTGTTAATTAATAATACCAGCAGCTACATTGAACAAGAAAGCATCTTTGTCTTCATCTTTTGGCCATTTTATGTAATACTTAGCCCAGGACATTGTCTGGCCAGTGCAGTCTTGGCATAGCTGCCAGAGTAAGGAGATTTATTAATGAGGCAGGTCCTCCACTTCAGCACAACCAGGGTCCCTAACAGAGCAGGCTAAAGCAAGGAGCCCATCATTATGTACATTAAATACCCTGTGCATTCAAATGCATCCCAACAATTCATTTAGCAAGGAAGCTGTAAGAAGTGATAGCATTCATTCACCTAGGCCTGATACTTTACTGCTCCTCCAGGATCTGAAAAGACAGGATTTTCACCAGTCTACTTGCCCTTTGAATGAACTTCAGTAAAATTTTTGGCCAGCTTTCACACAGGGCTGTGGAGGAACAGAATTTACATGACAAAAATAGTGAGTGAAAGTAGAATTCTTAAAAACTCGCTTGCTGCCAAGAAGTGTAGAAACTTGTTGCCTGATTTTAGAGCTATTACTAAGACTATGTGCAAATATTGAGGGAGAATCTTCTGATCTGTGCTGCGTACTGCGTGTAAATACTGTCTTTAGCTAATTGCCTTTGGAATGCCAGTAGTCTTTAAAACTCAAAAAACATATGGCATTGAAAATTAAAGTAAATCTTGTTTGCAAATTAGGATGGTGTACAATTTTTTCATAATTTTTTTTTTAAATGCAACACTAAAGCCCTTACTCTTCTCTGCATTTTTTCCAAAATGCCTTTGAAACTTAAGGTAAGTGGAATATTTGTAGGCATCTCATGGGACTCAGATAATGGGTATTTAGATAAAGGTGTGTGTTCAGTTCTTCAGTTGGCAAGACTACGTCTTACTAAGGTGACATTCACAGTTTTCTTCACAAAGAAGGTAAACTAATTCTTGCGCATCTCTGACAAAAACGGTGAAAAATTGCTATTTCAAAATGAGGGTTTAGTATTTTTAGGCCAAGTATAGTTTAGGCATACTGAGATTGCAGCTGTCTGGTGGTGACCTGGTTTTTGTCCAGTTAGAAATTAAGAGGACCTTGGTATAGATTTATTTATACCTAGACTATGAATGAAAAAGCTGCAGTTTACTTCCAGTCTAGAAGAAAACAAAACTAATAATGTAATGAAAGATCAAACATAGAGATCAAATAAGAATGAGTGAATTTCTCTTACTGGCTTTTGAATACTGGATTGAATATTGCGGCTTCAAATTTGTAAAGACTGAAAATATTTTATCATTGCCATTACAGGATAAGAAGGCTTATCTGGATGTCATCCACACCTATATGGAGGTCCATGGAACTGTTCATGGGACAAGCACCATGTATATTCCTGGCTATGTAAAAAACCATGGGATACTCAGCGGGCGGGATTTGCAGTTTCTACTGAGAGAAACCAAAGTAAGTTTGTCAAGTGGGAGTGGTGGCAAAAATAGCTCCGGATAGGCAGTGTCTGGAGTGCATGCATTTCACCTCCTATGAATAAGCTCCTAATTTAAAAGCACTGGGAAAAAAATTATCAAATGTGAAGGATCTTAAGTCATCTTCTGTGTGCTAAGAATACATTTCTCATCATGTCCATGTTTTTTGGATTGACAGCTCTTATTAGAAAATTGACGTGACAACCTATAGGCACATTTAACAACCAGCTTGAGAAACAGGGATAAATGCATTTTTCATTTTCTTCAGTGTGATATTCAGCTCAAGGAGATTATCAGCTGAGAGTGTGCTTTGTTTCCCATCCCTGAGGTCAAAGTTAGGTAACAGCCGAGAGCTGTGCAGTCGCATGCTTGCTCTGCCCTAGCAATGACTTTAACCCAGAGCGACCCTGCTCTCTCAGGGAGAAAAGAAAAGCAAGCACTTCATTTGCCATTCATGTCCTTCCTCTGCTTCAGCTGTGCAGAGAGAGTGAGCAAAAGAGCATGCTTTTTGTGGTGTGCTTTGCCTGTGGCTCCAGAGTCAAGGGAACTCAAGATAAGGGACGATATGGAAATAAATAACTTCTGTCCCCATAGTTAAAATGCTTTGTTGGGATTCTGTGCCATTCCCGAAATCTTTGTGGCACTTTACAACATTAAAACACTTTGGTAGTTTACATTTAAATAGGATGTTTAACTTCAAGTTGGTGAAAGAAGAGGGTTGTATGTTTAAAATTAGCAAAATCTGTGGAACTGCGTCCCTGTTGATAGTTTCTTGCTGTGCACTTCTACAGAAAAATCTATTAAAAAAAAAAAAAAAGGAAAGAAAAGAGCAAGCCACTCCCAGGCTTCCCACACAAATGTAGAGATCTCCATCTTTAAGTACTTGGGAAAATGTTGGTAATTTGACATCTCTGTGTGACAGCTGTTGGTAAATTATGAGTTTTTAAAGGCAACCACTGTGTGTATGTACTTGATGCATACAGATACACATAATGTTGCACATTAAAAAGTCAACATTTACTTTCGTCATAGATAATCTGAGATTACACAGCTTTTGCCTGTGTGGAGTAGGAAATCCCTGTGTTAATCATAATGTGGGAAGAATATTGACCTTGTAATAACCCCAAGCACGAACAGTGCCTCCTGAAAAAAACGTGTCTTCTATTCACTGAAATAGTAAAAGAAGCTAATGGAATCCCTGTAGAATTATTCAGTCCTTATAATTTACAAATAGCAGTTCATAATAATAGTTATGTTTGCCTGTGTCTTCATCTAGGTCTTTATCAGCCATTTTACAGGTATCACAATAAAAGACTTGCTTTTCAATATTAACTAGATAACTCATCTAGTTGTTATTGGTTATATTTGTTGTGTTCTAAGATGCAATGTAAAGACACATTCAATTTAGGACAAATTCAAGTTGATACCTACATATTATGCAGCTTAGTTGCATGGATTCTGTGTCACAGGAAGTAGCAGAGTAGCTTCACTCAATTTTGACTAGTAATTGGAATATCAGATGGAAGAGACTGTCTTGTGATTGTGAAGTGCTCCCGAGACAGTAAGTTGCTTATTTTCCACAAGAAGGATTTGGTGAAAAGCATGGATCTGCACTGTACTGTTATCGGAGTCCTACAAGCACTTTAGGTTTTCATGATTTTCTCTACTATTGTTCAGCATTGGTTATGGTCGGGTTTTTCCTTCATAATGTTGGGGAAAATCGC
The DNA here is from genome assembly GCF_003984885.1 of Neopelma chrysocephalum. Taxonomy (NCBI): domain Eukaryota; kingdom Metazoa; phylum Chordata; class Aves; order Passeriformes; family Pipridae; genus Neopelma; species Neopelma chrysocephalum. The sequence goes on along the minus strand of NW_020897767.1, from coordinate 6,856,268 downwards.
CTGAGAATTTGCTGCATTTCTTAGTAGATGACACTGGGAAACACATCAGTGTGTTTCAGAACCCTGTATAAGGAAGTCATATTTTTATCAATTATCCCCAATTATCTTTTTGATACAATCTTTCTTAATAAACTTTTTTTAAAAATTACATCTGCAAATAATATTTTCATGTGGCTTTTCTGAACTTTTGTTAGCAGGTTTGCAAATGACAAAAGCTGTTTTCCTTTTAAGGAAATTATTTATTTATGATGCAGCCAGGCTAACAAAACTTTGCCTTGATAATAAGCCATTAATAGTCCATCTGCTTCTCCTCATACTTATTACTGTCGGGGAAATGGGAGTGCAATGTATTTCTAATGTTGCACTGAAATGAAATTAAATATGGCTTACTGCATCAGGAATTTTGCTTATTATTCCTGTCTGATACTGTTTCAATATATCTAATTGAACAGAAGAAGTGAAACAGCAGCATCTGGGGTTTGAAAATGGAAACTGAGATTTACCATCTAATTTGTTTGGACATTTTTAGTTGAAGGTGGATTGGGAGGGTGTGCAGGGAGTAGTGGGGTTTATGTTTTTTGCTGGCTGATGCTTAGTATCCCATAGGTATTCCGGCTGTTCTGCCTTAGCATATGGTTACCTGTCAGTGTTGATCAACACATGTACTTGTTCTAAGTCTTCTTGTTGCTTGTATGTTCACAGTTTCAGATTCTGATACCCTTTAAGAGGCAATACTTGAATGTAGCTGGTTATAAAATACCACTCACCTGTCACTAGTGGCCATCTGCTGTGTATGTAGGTCAGTTGTGTGTTTATATCAAATGGATCATGGCTTGAATTTCTAAAACAAGTGCAGGTTTTCCGCAAAAATCAGGCTGACTTGAATGGGAGCTTTGTGCCCTGAGGACCCCAGTGTGTGTGTGCACATGCATACGGTGATGTACAAGGACACTTTTTTACCATAATCACTTTATTCACTAGGCAACATGGCCAGAGTCCCCTAATGAATTTAGTTAGGGGGTTTTGTCACCAGACTATCCATGTGCTGCAAGTGTGTGAATAAGCAGAGCCATAACTCTGGGCTGGGAACATCTGTGGGTACAATGCTGGCCAGGACCATCAAGGGCTGCTGTTGCTGTCTCCCAGCAGCAACCTTTGTCTTTAGGCTTCCAGAAGCTTTCAGATGTTTTGAGACCAAGGGCAAGAATTCTCTGTCATTGCTTGTGATGTCAACACTGTGTTTGGAAGTTTTTCTAAGGTCAGCTGACAAATGTTCTGGTTTTCACAGAGTGAGGGCTAAATAATACTTTAACAAATCAGATGGTTCAGTGTACTCAGAAGTGTCAGTTTATGTTGAACTGCTTCATTTTGCCCTTAGACAGCAAAATACCAATAGGTAGTGGCTCAGTCCTGTGATTCTTAGTCAGAGCTTTGCATTCCCAAAATGTATTTGGTCTCTGTAGGACACAGTTATTCTCAGAAGCATGCAGCTGCCATTTCATTCTGGTGTGTGTTATAAAGCAGCACATTTCAGAATAAGTGAGTTTTCCAGTCAGGAGGGGGCTGTTTGAGCCTCATCATGGCTAGTTCAGCTGTGTAGTGCATGACAAAAACGAGACATGTCTACAGTTTCTAATGAGAAGATGTAAAGCCATTCATCACGTCTGAGGAAAATAGGGTAGGCGAGCTGGCAGCCTTCCTGCCAACTTCCATGGCTCCTTGCCAAGTGGGCAGCTGGAGGAGTTGGACTAGACTCTCTTGGAAGAACCAGTATTGAATTCTTGAGAAATATTTCTCCTTTCGAGAAAGTTTCAGATGCAACTTTTTGCTTCAGGTCACTGTACATTTTTGAGGGAGCTCAAATTCTTTTACTAAGTGGGATTTATGGTTTCTGAGTGGTGATTAATAAAAACCGGAGCAACACCCTGCCTAGACAGAGACAGGAAAACAAACTGTTTTTCATATTGCCTTTTATGAAGGACTATCTATTTTTACTTCCACATGCTTCACAAAATCAGCTGAAAGGACATTTAACTAGTGATTCTATTCTCAAGTTGTTTCAATCACAAAAGAATTGACTTTTCCAGAAAGTATTTTATATTCATGAGGAAAATATAGCAAGATAGTTAACCTTTGCTATATTCCTCTTTCTGTAGTTCAGAAGATAATATATAAGTTCAGTAAGGAGGCATATAAAAGTGGTGATAAACCTACCAACCTGACAGAATAAATTAGATAAAGTGCAGTAATGTCAGAAAGGGGAGAGGAGAAGATAAACACTCCTGTTCATGGAACTATAGCATTTAGTCTCTGGAATATGAAATTTTTTCTCTTAAATATTCAGCTAGTCATAATTACAGTCAGTGAAGTAAAGCATTCACTCCTTATTTTTTACTTTTGGCTGTAATTTAGAAAGCCTGTTTGTTTGCTTATTCATTTTAATAATAGTTTGATATGGTACTGTAAACTCCACAAATTGCTTAGCATCAGCTGAAAGTCAATGGTTTCCGAAAAAAATAGAAACACACCGTTTTTTCACAGGAGTGGTTGTGAGTCACTTTTTGTGCCAGAAAATCTCCACTTAAATACTGCAGTGTGAGAGGACTGCCTACATTATAATCAGAAAAGAGTGGTGTCTTGACTAGTGTGATGCTGGGTGGCCAACTCAAAATTCTGAAATTCCAAACGAGGGGCTCAGTTCATTGCAAAGGCAGAAGAGGTTCCTGAAGAACCTTTTTAATGAAAACCTAAGTATTCCTGCTTGAGGGTTTCAATACCTGCTTTACTCAAGTTGGGCAAGTGAGATTGCAGATACAAATCCCCTTTTTTGATTCATGCAGACCTACAGGCACAGACACATCTGGGTAGCAGACCTTACTAAAAAGGAACGTTTTCCTAAAAAACCCACACTGCTGTTACCATGATGATTTTACATCTGCATTTATTTGCTGTTATCCCTTTTAGATATACTTTTATACTGTAATCTCCCCCTGGCAATCATCACGTTGCATGAGGCATCAGCCTACAGAGCTGATTGTGCCATGTGCCCACTTAAAGCACTGTGGGAAAAATAATGGTTCTTGCTTTAAGAAGCATTTGAAAGGTGAGCAAAATGCTCACACACAGAACATGAAATGGTTTCAAGCACTAATCAACTAGCAGAGCATAAAGGAATTCTATCCTGCATGGCAATTCTGCTGCAGCTAACAAAGTCAGATCAGGGCTAATATTTTTAGCCACATGTACCCACTGTGTTGTTACCAACATGGTCACTCACATCTGGAGTTTTGCAATGTAGATCTTCAGCTGTGGGATGGAGGTGCCTCTTTGTGGTGGAATGGGTTACCAGACATAGTGACTGGTAAGAAAGTATCCTAAAAACCATAGTGGGGTGGAGGCAACAGTGTGCATCTATATCAAAAAATAGTGGAAAAACAGTCCGTTCTAAATCTTTACTCTTTGTGGGGCAGAGCCTTGTCTTCCTCACAGCCTCAACTGTTCTGAGGATGGATGGTACCTGAAAACTGTTGACTGTTATTTCTACTTTTTTCTTTTTTTACTTGTTTTTCAATTAGTGACTTGCAGGATTTGTTGCATTCTCTTAGGAAGTACCTTGACAGATTGTTTTAGCCTTTCTGGAAATAACAAGGTGCATATAATTCAAATGATTAGGAAACGAGAGCATTGCGAGTTACAAAAATGGCCTGTGTTCTCTAATACCTGCTCTTTTAATCAGAATGAACAAAACTCTCTCAAAGGCATTTAAGATATTTCTCAGCTTTGCTCTTTATTCCATATAAAAATACTGGCTGACCAAGGAACATTAGAGACTCACAGAATGGTTGGGTTGGAAGGGACCTTAAAGATCATCTAGTTCCAACACCCCTGCCACGGGCAAGGACACCTTCCACATCATAAAGGACAATTTTCAGGAGCAGGGTCTAGATTCAGTTTGGGAATTTCAGCTGACTTGATGACAATGTGAATGGAGACTGATAGAAGATTTTGGAGGGCTGAAAAAAGGACTTAGTGGAGCTACAGGCAGCTGTTGCAACCTCGGGCCAACAGGCAGCACACACACACTGTTCTAGTGATCAGACACATCCTTCTTTCTTCTTTCAAAGGTGCAGTGCTGCTTAGAGGTGAGGTTGGAAAATGGATGAGAAACAGGTGGTAAGCTATTTATTATAGATTAAGTGATGACAGTGTGCTCTGTGCTGTCAAAACATAAACCCATGTTTCTTTCCCCATGGAGCTTCCTCCAAAATAAATGGACCAGTCAGACACAGAACTCAGCAGTGCACAGCAGCAGTTTATTAAAAAAGTGCAAAACTAAGCAAACAACTCAGCATTCCCTACCTAACAGACAAACACAGGATCATAGGAGAATTGATACTTCAGATGGGTTTAATTGCTGGTTCTCAGCTGGTTTTCTGCCTGAACTAAGGAGTAGTTTAAATAAATAATATTTTATGTGCAGATTGCATGAAATGGTTCCATATCCATAAGTCATTATTTTCAAGACATACCTTTCTGTAAATTCAGCCTCTTTTTAGATGAAATTTAATATGTATCTCATCTGACTGACAGGTAATATATCTTATGCCATATATAAAACCTGAATTTAGATAATCTGTCTTTAATGGAGATAGTCTTCCAGATCTTTTTCTTATCAGCCACGGGAGAGTTTCTATAAGATTTAAATCTGCGAGATAGCTGGGAAACTTTTTGCAAGCAGGCAACTTTTTAAAACTGAATATTGAAAACTGAAATAACAATATTCAACTCCATGCAGTGCAAATTGTATGTCCTCAACTATGCTGAGAAGTGTTAACATGCATTTTTTTTAAATGAGCCAACTCTGAATTTATAGTGTTGTTGCCATGGGATGGAGAGGATTGATGCTGCAATGCCTGTGCACGGCAAGACTGAATACAGGTTTATGCACCAGCTCCTAGGAAGAGCCTCCAGCTGTGAATGTTCTTTTAGCAGGATTCATTTCCATGTTGCAGAAGATTTAATGCAGAATAGTATATTTTGACCTGCTTGAATACATGCATCCTGAATACATGATCCTAATAGTTATGAAGGTTGTGCTTTATTTTCTTGTAAAAGGCAGTAGCTCTCTCCATACATACATTAAGTTATGCAGCAGTGCTGAGAAATTGCTGTTACAAATCAGAGCTTGTATTTCTCCCATTATATCTGGACACTCAAATGAAGATGAAGAATCCTATGTTTAATTCAGGGGAGTTAATTATCTTTGGCCAGGAAAGGGGTCAAGATTTTTTCAGGCAACTCTGAAGAAAACATTTAATGTCTTTTTATATTTTCCAGAGCACCTGTAATCTCAGGTGATGTAGGAAAAGCTTTAGGATGCTTTTTTGCTCTGGTTTCCCTTGGAGGCGTTGAACCCTCCGAAGCCTGTGCAGGCTCTTGCTGCCTCGGCACAGCGCCGTGAGCTGATGTTTGCTGCCACCTACCGTTTTAATTAGGAGCCTTAATTAGTGTGCCAGGAGCAAGTTCATGTTGGCAAACCCAGCAGGTTTGGAAGAGGGGGAAAACACTAGTGTAGCTGTTCCTTGAGCCTGCTGCCTGTACCTGTAGGAAAGCACCAGCAGTTTCATTTCAACCGCAATCAAACCACTAACTTTGGTTTTTCTTCAAAAAAATAAGTGAAAGGGTTTGTTGTTGCCTCAGCTCCATGGAAAACCACCTCAGCTCATTACAGAAGATTATTGTCAAATGTGTTTTACAGGACATTCCATTACTGCTTGGGTGGGAGGGGGTGAGCTATTGAATTTATCCCATTTTATTCTTAACATTTTTTTTTTTTAGGCTGGTACATTTAGAATGGGTTATTGTTTATTTTAAACTAGCACTCAGCTTTGTATTCTTGTAAATAACAAAAATTAAAACAGCCCTTGTTTTCTGTTTTTCAGCTGTTTGTTGGTCTTGGATTTCCATATGAAGGGCCGGCTCCCTTAGAGGCTATTGCTAATGGATGTGCTTTTCTAAATTTAAGATTTAACCCACCAAAAAGTAGCAAAAACACAGATTTTTTCAAAGGCAAACCTACACTCCGAGAGGTAAGCTTTATCAGTCTTGGTAATTTCTTTTATTGAAAGTGATTGTGGATGTTTTTTTTAGTGACACAGTGTAGGGAAAATTGCATAAATGTTCACGGTTTATTGCCAAAGGTGTGCAACTGCTTTTTTCTTTAGCCATTGATGGGATTATGAGTCCTTATTTTTATAGGATAATCAAAATATTTTTGTTAATATACTGTTAAACTTTACCTCTAGATTTGCCTATATGTACATTTTGTTACTTCTTATTGGTAGAACTGAAGTTTCATTTGGAAATCTGATGTTCTGCCCAGGAACAGATCATCATCTGACACATGATGTGTCATTTGAAAGTGGTTTTATTTTGTGGAAGAGACAGACATTGCAGTGTACTGTGCAGGAAGTAAATAGGCACTGAAATAAATTATGAAAATGGCATTTGTGGGTGGTTGTGTGTGTTTTGGGATTTTTTTTTCTCCAGAAAGGATCTGTTCAAGGCACTGTTGAGCTGAGGTATTAATGTTCACAGCCCATAGTGTTTGTGGTTAAACACTGGAGACTTTTGGAGAACTGACTCTTGAAGAGAACAGGAAAACCAAACTTCAAGCTTTCAAAACAGCCAGTGTGTTTAGACTTTAGTAAGAAATAAATGAGGCTAAGTAAACTAACCCCTCATCCTGGCACTGACTTTGGAATATTTTTCGTCTTCAGTGTAGGTAAAATTCAGCCCATACCACTTACAAGCATTTAACAGTCACGTAGCCATTTCTGACATTAGCACTTTTGTCTGTGACCATGGCTTGTTCATAGGTGTATATACATATTTCCTTTACATATTTACCTGAAGGGAAAGCTCTCAGGTAATATGTAGATGATGAGAACTTTGTACAGCCTTATTTCCCAATTCTGGTTACTCTTGGGCCATATAAATTGCATTCTGATCAGCATCAGCTGGTCGAACAAAAGACAGTTTCCCATTTTAAACCAGTAACATAAATTCCTTATGATTTTTATGATCCAGGACTGTAATCGCCTTTTAGCTTGTTATACATTGAATTCATGTCCTGTACAAACTGAAACCTGCCCCTTCTCACAGTTTGTGTTGCTAATAAAGAAGACAGAAATAAGGAAACAAAAGCCTGTTTAACCTTCTTCTTGGGCTTGCACCTCTCAAACCTTTTCTTCTGATGGGTTCCTCGACTGTTTGTCTCGTTTCCAGTTGTTCTGTGCCCAGACACTATAATTGGTCGTGCTCAGTAAATAATCCGAACCCACCTAACTCCTTAGTAGGAATTTCAGTGCTTGGAATGCCATGGTAAATCCCGATGGCATGTGTCAGCACTAACAGAAATGCCATGCACCTGATTTGTACAGAAAAATAATCCCTATTGACTGCTCTAGTCCAAAGTAACATAATGTATATCCATCAGGAATATTGCTGTGTTCACATGCCCTGCTGACCTGTCTTGACAGTAACCTTTTCTCTAACTGGTTTTCACAACTGCATTTAGATCCGATTGCCGGTAATCCATGTACTGGTTCTTTGGGATTAAGAAAGTCCTTAAATGCTTCTCTCAGTTTTTTCAAGTGTTAAAGGAGAACAAAAAGAGCTTGTGCAGTTCTGTGACATGGTTATCCATACACAAATATGAAGATAAAGTCTGTGTTTAGTGCTTTTGTAAAGTAACTTTTGCAATTTACTGTTTCTCTATTGTTCTAGGTAGAATTGTGGGGAGGAGGTGTCTCCTCTACCCCCATGATGGGGTACTGTAAACTGTAAAAAACCTGGAAATTATAATATTTTTTTTTAGATCAGCAGCTGTTTTATCTTGGGACAAGATTTTGCTGAGGGAGAGAGACAGGAAAAAAAAAGAAAAAAGAAAAGTCATCCTCAAGCCTCTTGTTTTATACCATTATTTGTACCAGTATTTCTTCTCCGTTCCAGCCCACCTCCTGCCAAAGAAAGAAAACATTGTATGCTAAATCTGTTAGAAATGTGTACTTGATGAATGTGGTTTCTTTCATTTGTTCCTTTTATGAAGGAAAAAAACCCAAACGTGAAATTAGAAATTAATTCCAAATTTATTTATAGGAATTCTTATATATTTTAATTATATACAGAGGGAGCATGTCTAAAAACAATAAGCCTCAGCTAGCCAAAGTATCTCAGTACCAGGAAATAAATAGTCTTAATATTTTTAATAGTATAGATACGGAATAACTCATACAGTAAAAGTATGTTGCTGGTTACTCTTAATACTTAAACCAAGTACTAGTCTGAGAAGTTTAGTGGTTCATCTTCCAGATCAGATCTGGCTTTAATGTTGCCATCTGTCTGTCTGAGATGGTAGAGAAAGAGTCTAAAGAATATTCCTAATGCTTTGTGGAATTTAAAACACTGGGTTATATTCATATTTTTAAAGGAGCAGTAGAAAGTTCTTTGTTGTTACAGAAAGCAATAGGAATGTAGCTTCTGCCTATGAAGTCCAGACATAAGCGCCCTGGGAACTCAGTCTTGGAAACCCAAATTTTTAAATACATACAGTTCTAGTAGCAGTAGAAATACTATTGAAAAAAAAAAAGGTTAGAATGTCAGTTTTCTTCTCTACCTCACTGCCTGAGCCATGAGGTGGGAGCCCGTGGAGAGTCCCCTGGAGCACTGCTCTCACAGCACAGATTTTTGCTGTGTGACTATAAGACTGGCTTACCTCATCCACAAGCAAAATGCAATAGGCAAATTTAAAAAGAATAAAATTAGGTTTTTTAGTAATTTTAGTAGTGAATGCAATAGTTTCCTGCATTCACTTGAGGAAGAGCTCAAGTACAGTGTATGCCTAGTGCAGGAGAAGGTTCTGCCCAACAAACACAGTTTCCTGCTTCAGATTTTCTGCAGTTTGAATAAAGATAGCGTAAAGAGGCAGCTGTATAAACAATGTCTATAAATAATCTATCCTGTGGGGTTTTTTGGTATTTATTTAAAAAACAATTGTCTTCTGAGGCTGGTGTGAACCACTCCCCTCTTCTGTAGCTTTTGGTCCCTTTCAGTGTGTTCATTTGCATGTTCCTTTTCACTCCTGGGCAGCCTGTTACAAAAATTACTTTTAGTGCTGTCCTGCAAGTTCTGAAAGCAACTCTAATGCAGCTCTTCCTAGTTACCTTAAGTGCTATTTTCCTCACCACTTTGTCAGAAAACAAATTCAGTGAACACCCTTCCTGAGGTCAAATTACTCTTGTACTATCAGCAGAGAATTCATCCTGTGTGATAGAAATTATTCCCTATATACTGTTACTCACAGAACTTTGGAAATGTTTGAAATCTGAAGGAAAAAAAAGATGAGGACATTATCTGAAGGAGAGACAGTCAGGGTGAGGGTGACATCTCTGGGAACCAGTCATGCAGGTCTGACCAGGACTGGTGGCAGAGATGGGTTGTGGAAAAGGAGGGTGGCTCTGGGAATGAACTGTGGGGAAGCAGGGTCATGGTGTGAGTAATTTCAAGTCTTCTGTGACGTGGGTCATTGTGAGGATCAAAGCATCAAACTGAAGGTTGCACATATGTTATTTGTGATCTGCACCATCTGATTTTCAGTTTTCCAGCTAAATTCGCTCTCTAAATAAGAGAAAATCTGAAAGATAACTCAGAAGGTGTGATGCTGACTGTTAGATTCTAGCTGAATTCTTGCATTATCCTACTGCTTTTCATCCAAAAAGTGTGATTAAGAGAGTGAGAGGTAAGAATATCTTGATACCTTAGTTTTTACCATTATCATTTCTTTATTTCAGTTGACATCTCAGCATCCCTATGCTGAAGTTTACATTGGGAAGCCCCATGTCTGGACTGTAGACATCAATGATCTTTCTGAAGTTGAGAAGGCTGTGAAATTAATTTTGAATCAAAAGGTGAGAAATGTGTCCTCAATTAGCCATCAACGCTTGAGAGTGTAGTGTGTACTGCATGTAGAGTGCTTCCTAATGTTAGTCTGATGACTGCTGCACTTTGGTAGGATATTGGAGAAAAAAATGGTTATTACGTATCTGTGGTTTCTAAATTATCATGTTTTAGTACTGGATATGTCAGGTTTTTTCTTGAAAAAACGTAAGCATGGGTGAATTCATATAGAAATGTGAATTTCATATGTGAATTATACAGTAGTCTATATTTTCTGTGCATTCAGTGAGGAAGTTTCGTTGTTGATCCTTAGAGCATTGCAAATTCTTCAAATACTGCTCAACTCTGTTGACTGATTTTGTAGCCTTGACATAACTACCACAGAAGTGCTTGTGCACTTTTGGTGTGGAATGATAATGAGGGCACTTCAAGGTGGGGGGAAAAAAAAGTTTGAAGTAATTTTCAAAGGTATCACATTCTTTTTTGTCACTTCAGCTTCAGAACTGAAACTTAGTTAAAACAGGAGCTCTGGAATCCCATAGGATCTCAGGCAGGCTTTACATCTGCCACTTTGCAATACACCTTGGGTTTCCTTAAAGTTACTCATGGAGCAACTTTTACAGCCTTTAAAAAGGAGCAAAACTCAGCTTAAACTGCTGATGGGTTAGTAAAATTGTGATTTGTTAATGAGTTTATTTGTATTTATTGTTGCTACTTGAGCTATAATGGAGTATTTGGAACACACAAAGTTGATTGAAACAAAAAACCCTTTAATCTTAACACACTCTGTTTCCACAGATTGACCCTTATTTGCCCTATGAATTTACGTGTGAGGGAATGCTTCAGAGGATGAATGCATTTATTGAAAAACAGGTATGAGCTTTTATTGTGGGATGACAATCTTGGTTTGTGTTGGAAAGGAAGGACCTTCTCCATTTTAAAGCTTCTCAGTGTTGTTGCTGTCCAAGTAGAAATAATAGTTGTGCAGACCTTGGTGTTACATGAAAGCAGAAAGGCAAAGTAATTTTTCAGTGTGTATGTGACTTCTTTAACTGTGTACACAAAAAAAAGCTTTGGATCATGAAGGATCACATAAATACTGATACTCTTTGGTAGAATTGCAGTTGGGCTACAGCCTCTGGGCAGATTTTTCAAGTATTTAGTTTCAATCGATAAAGCTTTAAATGGTTTGGAAACCAGTTTCTTAAAGGACTTTTGCTCCCTGTGCATACTGCCAGCTGAGAGCAGCTGAAGATGTTGAGTTGGAGATTTACATGGGATCCTGGTTTCTAGAAACTGTATGTTTGCTTGGATTTCTGCCCAAGCCCGATCTGTTGCAGGAGCCAGCTGTGCCTTTTGTTCTGGCTGCTGCAGAAGAGAGATAGAAATAACTTTTATCTCTGATATGTCATTTAATTGCCAGTATTCCTTTCAAAAGCACTGGACACGCTTTTCTGTACCTGTACTTCTGTAAGTGTGTGTACTAAAGGCAGTCATAAAGAATAACACAGTTCCAGGTCAGAAGTGCAGTTAACATGGCACAGCTATTTCCAGTTTCCTACCAATACACACTTAAAACTTTTTGCTGCTGTATTGATGACATAACCTATAAAAGTATCTCTTCTGCTTTTGGTTCTTCTGCCCAAGTGAGCTATAATTGAGAGTTTTTGTGAATACAAGAAGAAATGGAGCTCAGTGTAAGGGAGAAAAAGAGACAGTCTAGAGATAGCACCTGTGGGGGAAACCTGTCTCTCCCCTCTGGCCCTCCCCCAAGGGCTAAGCCCTGCTTTGTGCTTCTCAGAAATCAGTAGAGCAGTGCAATTTTGATCATTGCTTTGACTAATTGTCAAAAGTCAGTGGTGTTTTAGAGCCCCAGAGATGCTCAAGCATCATTATTAACTGCATGTGCTTAGCACTGCACCTGATTAATGTGTCAGATGAAGCAAAAATAAAAGCTGAGACCTTATTTTGAGGAGTTTGGGGTGGGAGGCAGGCAGAACAGAGAAAGCAGCATGAGCTGGAAACAGGAACAAAGATACCTGGAGCTGGTCAGGTTCAGAGGCTGTGGAGTACATTGACCCCCTGTGGTCTTCAGGGGATGTTTGAGTGTGAAGAGAATGGGGCCAGATACACTCACCCACAAGTCACTCTGTGGAACAGTGAAACTGTAGGATTTAAAGGAGGTGTTTGGAGTTCCTCTTCTGGGGCCTTAGCTCAGGGCCAGGAGGGAGGACAGTGTTCGCAAGAAAGGTTTGGTGAATGTCCTGAACCTTCAGATCCAACAGCTGGGCTAAAGGTCTTTATGGTGTGAGGTAAGAGAATTATTGTGAGCTGTGGTTTCACGTTTAGCAGTGCCACCTTCAGCTGGATTAAACCAGCTTTCACTCCAAGCTACTCCACTGCCCCTGCCAGCAGCCCATGGTGGCTGTGAGGTGCATCCAGGCCATCTGCTAAATCCATCCTGTTTGCTCTGTGGTTGCACAGACAGTTGTGTCTGCTCTGCAAAGCAGCAGCACAGGGTGGGAACCAAAGGGTGGTACTGCTTAAATTTTGGCACTGCCATCAAAGGAGCAGCCAGACAACTGCAGCCGAAGCAGCAGGGATTCCCTGCTGCAAATCTGGGAGGTGTTGGATGGGGCAGACTGGGCTTGTGGAACACACAGGCTGACTTTGAAAGATGTGGTCAAGAAGAGTACTTGGTAACCCAGCAGAAAATGTTTTTGGCAAGGCTCTACTAGGTTAGAAAGCTGACTTGGCTCAGCAAAGGGTCAGCTGAGCACCAGAGCTTGGCAAAGGCAGTGAGGCCATTCATCCAAGAGCAAGAAATGACAGAGGAAGGAGGACACCTCCTGTGACAGCAGGACTAGGCCTGTCTCACCTTGAAATTCATGGGTCCCTTCCAACTCAGGATATTCTTTGTTTCATGGTTGTATAATACTAAATTTATGGTTAGAACTGGAAGTATGAAAACTTCCTCTTTCAACAGAGGAAATCTAAATGGAATAAAAGAACTGCAAACTGATATTGAGAACTGCTAGATCACTGAGGGCTTTAGGTCACAGTGAGGGACCTGTTCATACAAGTTTTGTCGTTATCCAAAGAAAGCAAACCTCGATGGACCAGGCCCAAATTGTTTTATCACCTTTTGATGAGAGTTGCCAAATGTTAAAATATAGTCTGGGTACTGTGGAATGTTATATAAAACCAGTGATTAAAATTTTCTTTGCCTTTTCTCATTTTAAATGTCAACACCATAAGAACTTGTCTTTGAACAGTTTTTGCGAGCAGGTGTGTTCAGGTGTCATTTCTTCCCTCCCTCTTCCCGCTATGGTGACACCTGACTGCAGATGTTATTTATAGCCAGGTTTTTTTCAGTGTTGGGAAAGCACTTTGAATTAGCAGCCGTTCAACCATAAAGAACAAATAAACTTCTGGTTGCTTTATATAAATCTTCAGGTTTTTATGAGTCCAGCTCACTCCATAGCATTGAGTCCCCAGATCATTCTCACATGGCTCTTCCCATGGGCAACTTGAGACATTTCTCTCCTAAATGGCCTCTGGAATTCTTCTCCCATGAGAACGTCCTCCTGATATTTGTGCTGTTATGAAAATAGTTCTGCCTGCACCAAGCTAGTGAAACAGGAGCCTCTGAGAAAAATCCAAAATGGGTTGGGTGTGTGGAAGGAAAGGGACTGGCTAGAGTTGCTTATGATAAATTTAAAAAGGTAAGGGTAGGAAAGAAGCTTCTTTGGGAAGAATGATACTACATTTCAAGTAAAAATCAAAGGTGGTAATTTCCTCCTGCTAAAGATTAAATATTCTTTTTAAATGTGCTTAAATTATTGATTTTAATACAACTAAAATGAGCTGCAAAATGATTGTTTGGGTGATAACCACTTATTTTACTAATGGGGAAAATTGCTGTCAAGGGACCGAACACATCATCATAAAATCTCCTCTGTCACTGCAGGATTTCTGTCATGGGCAGGTGATGTGGCCTCCATTAAGTGCCCTTCAAGTTAAAATTGCTGAACCCGGAAAATCCTGTAAACAGGTTTGTCAGGAAAGCCAGCTCATCTGTGAGCCTTCCTTCTTCCAGCATCTTAACAAGGACAAAGCTCTGCTTAGGTAAGTACTTAAAAGCACAGGCATGTTGTTTGGTCTCTTTTTATTGCACTGGTCTTTGCCACACATAAAATTTGGTGCATGAGTTGTGTGAGAAGGGAAGGTGGGGAGAGAAGCACTGTTTGGCTGCAGCAGCTCTGAGGGTGCTGGCAGTGCTTTTTGGCAGTGCATGGCAGTGGTGACTGCTGTGCTGAGAGCACTGTTCCATGCAGTGTGTGTTTGCAGGGAGGAGTACAGCACCAAAGCAAAAATTCACATCTCTGCCTTTCCCCTCTGTCTCCTCTGTGTGTGCACCATTATTTTAAAAATAGCTTCTATAAAAATCTTGCTTTTATTTTTTGATCTGCCTCTCTGGTCACACTTAACATCCCCATTGAAACACTGTATTCATTGGCAATTAGCAATGACTCTTCCTGCAAACCTTTTGTCACTATTGTCCAGGGTACAGAATTGTAAACCCTTGTACATTAGAGGTATCGGTGCTGATGTATAAAGCTCACCAGCTATGCAATAAAGAAATGAATGTTGCTTTCAAGTGCTATCTCTTTGGGAATATGTGTTCCTTTCAGAATGAAAACAAAGCTCTCAAAGCTAGGCTCCCAGAAATGGCTGCTAGGGAATCTGCTTTCCAGGTTTTCTATCCCCACTTTTTGCTAAATTCAATTTGTATTTTGTTTGAAAAGTTATAATTTCCAGTGGAGTTCAGAAGCAGCTCATATAAAAACCCGGTCAGGCTTCTTTTCTAGCTGTCTAGACAAAATCATAGTCCTGTGGGAAAAAAAAATCTGTTAAATGCTGAGAGCTACCAATGTTTCCAGAATAAGTGAAAAACAAGGCTCTGCTGGAATTGCTACCCTCCTGCTTAAGCTTTGTGGTCAGAAAATGGCATTTCATTTCATTTTCCAGCTTGCTGTTGCTGGCAGGTTCCTGGGAGTGACAGACCCTGCTCTGCCCAGCTCCCACTGTAGTCCAGCAGCATCCCTCATCCTCACAGTCCAGCTCACCCACCTGGAGCTGCCCAGGGCTGCATGGCACTGTGTGGCTTCCCTGGGAGAAAGCCCTGCTGAAATTAGAGGGAATTATCTCCTGATTTTAGATTCTCTGGGTTTGTCTTGCTAAAAATCCATGGTGTATTTAAATATTAGGTTTTTGGAAATAGTCAAAAGCATTTTTTTCCTTTTTAACTTCTTTGATGAAGTTCAGTTAAGCTGAAAAGACTGCACTGCCCTCTGCAGAGAGAATCTGCCCAGGAGAAAAGAAAGTCATGTTCTGGAAAGCTGCAATTGTAAATGTACTTGATCTAGGATATAATATAGCATTTTCTTTTATTTTTAGCGAGGAAGGATGAAAACTGTACCAAACTCCTGTAAACTCCAGTGTGATTTAGATCATGTGCTTTGCTTTTCAGGCATAACATCGAATGTCTCACCATGGAGTCTGCAAATGATATTCTGGTCCCCTCTTTTGATGCAAGAAGGAAGCACTGTGTTTTCCAAGGTGACCTGCTACTGTTCAGCTGTGCTGGATCCCACCCCACCCACAGAAGGATCTGCCCCTGCAGAGACTATATCAAGGGGCAGGTTGCTCTTTGCAAAGACTGCCTATAGCAGCAGCAGGGCTGCTTTGAGTTGGGGACAAAATGTAAGTAGTTTGGAAAGAAGCTACTTATTACTTCCTGCACTTTTGTCCAGGTTTTTCGCTGCAGGCAGAGCTATCATTGCTGGGCAGAATTGTCTTCTAAGAGAGGAGGGATTCGTAATAGACAGCTCACTGATCTGTTTTTCCTGTAAGGACGTTTGCAGTGTAACTCTTCAGACTCCTTCACCTGTTTGCAAAGAGAAACAAGTTTCACGTTCGACAGTGATTTGAAGATGATGGCGCAGAATAGTTTGTAGAAAATTTCCAGACCCATCAAATTTCTGGTTTTGTTGTTTGGGTGAAGTGTTTTCTATTTTTTTAATGAGTTAGGACATCCCCCATCATGATTAGCTGAAGTATTTCAACTTCATTCCAGTAGAAAATTGAAAAAAGTGTGCTTGAGGGAGAGGGGTGCCAGGGAGGAAGGACTAACATTTTATTCTAGGTGCACTGGTTTGGGTACAGCTTTAGCTCGAATGGCTACAAAGTGGTTTACTTCACAAAAACTTGGAATCACAAGAGAGGTCTGTACCCTATTATTGGGTTATTTGGGCCCAGTTCTGTTTTTTTTCCTTTCGTTTTTTTTTTATTGAATCTTTGTATACAACAAGGTATTGTCTGCATCACAGCTGCTGCATCAGAGCAGTCTAAACAGAGTGTCACGAATGAGCAAACAGGCAGTTGACAGCATGTGACACATCTTGGTGACTGGATAACTGCGAGGTCTGTGGCATTCTTCAGTGTGGAAAAAGCTACAAAAACATACTGCCATTTTTGGAATGGACTCATCACAGTTTACTGGTCCCATTTAGAGAGTAATCCTCGGAATTTGCCCATGCTTCTGTTGTAGTCTGTCTACTAGAAATACTGTGTGAAGCAAAAAGTATTCGGCATCATTGGAGCAATATTATCGTTAGAACCTCATTTTGCTACGGCTTCCAGTAGTTAAAGTGTTGCTGAATGACATAGAAAGGTTAAACTAAGCTAACTATAATTATTGTATGGTAGAAATGTAAAATGTCTTCATAACTAGCTCGGTTTTTAAAGAGAAATTTTTTCTGAAGAGTAAGTGAGAGGAAACAAAGTACTGCAAAGAAAAGCCTTGATCAGTCTCGTGGGTTCCTTGATTGATTTTCTAGTTTTAGGGGCTTGTTTGTTTCCTTTTTCTTTTTTGTTTTTTTTAGCAAGCACACCAATTACAAATTTAGGGAAAAAAAACAATTCAAGAGTTCAGAATTCAAATCAAAGTTCAGTTTTTTAGAGCAGCAAGTTAACTCTTCTTAACTGCCTTCTTTTTATAGAGGTAATTTTTGTTATTTTCAGCAGAAGGTGACGTGCTTGACAGCACCATTTGTAGTCAGGAAATTATGTGCTAAGATTAGTGAGAAGCAAATCTGCAGTGTCTGCAGGTTTGTAATTGGGACATGCTCTCACCATGCTGGAAAAAAACCTCAAATCAAGACAAACTTTTTTTCATAAGGATTAACTAGCATCACCAGGTAATCATGAAAAGCATAGATACTTTACATTTTCCTTTCTTGGATATATCTGGTTGGTTCAGATTGTTCTTGTAAGTGGCATTCATTATCTGTGTGGGAATATTGATGGGTCTAGTGACCTACCAAAGACCAAGCAAGGCAGATGCTATTTCACCTCGGATAGATTCTCCAGACCAATATACATTTAAAGTTTCAATTTAAAAGCAATGAATGAGCCTTTTCAAGCCTCTGGTTTCCTGCCTCAGCACTCCTGACAGTGTTACCCTGTAACACTCCATAACATCCCTCTGGACTACACAGGAGCCTAATCCTGGGAAATTGTTGAGTATCCAAAAAGGTCTGTGGGAGCTGTTGAACAGCAGGGCCACCAGGATCTGGGTTTCATGGTGGGAAAATCTGCTGTATTTTAGAGTAATTTTTCAGAAACAGAACAGCTGGGTTCTTTAATGGGAGGCAAACTTTTTGTATGAAAAGAAAACAAATGCAAACCAGTATGAAAATCCTTCCTGTTGCCAGAGCTCAGCATTTGCTTCAGTCAGCACAAATGTATAATGCAAAAGTTTGCAATGGTTTTACTACCCTGGCAAAGCTGGGGGAGGATGATTGGAAATGGGTCTGAGCAGGCGCAGCAATGAATTCTGTATTTATACGAAATATCCCCTGCATACCTGTGCATATCTGTGCAATTAGAAAAGTTTGAGTATCAAAGTGTATGTACTTCCAGCTGGTGCCAAAAGTAAAGGCAATAGTAGGACTTGTCTTTGCCAGTTCAGCCTGAGGTTCTTCAGGCAGGAATTTAGTTTGGACTGAGATATCACAGAACTATGTCGGAAACAAAGATTTATGTGTGTGCACCTGAAGAATGCAAAACACGTGGGTTTTGCTGTAGTGTAATTCTTTGCTGTAAATACATATTTGCTTGTTCCCCCCTTGCTGTATGGCCCCCATGACACACTGCATTTGATTTTGCCTCTAAACCTTTAAAGATGGGAGGGGTTTGGTATTTGTTATTATAAGATTTTCTGGTCTAGTGCTTTGCTCAATGCTAAGTTTGCCTTTACCACAGCAGGGAGAGTTTATTCTAAGCTCTGTTTTTCCATGCTGTAGCACTGTTTCTAGTCTGCTGAACTGAATTACTGCATTCTGGCAAAAATGAAACAGCAGCACCGATGCCGCTTGCATTTCAGCCAGGGACACAACATCCGAATTGGCTTCAGAGTCACTTGTCTCTGATCCGATTTCCACTGAAACCTATAGAGAAGACTCATTAATCTTAAAGAAAAAAGAATCAAGACCTACAGCTTCAGTCTAAATTTCTGTAAAAGGAGACTATCATGTGAGAACTGTAAGTGCATAAACTTTGCAAGCATTGCTCACTCAACTCCGTTCAGCACTCCCATCGCACAGCGTGTTCCTTCGTGCAGTGGTAGATAAGTGAATCCTTCTGCAGATAAGCACTCAGGCAAATCCATGTGGGACTATTTAAAAGTCTGAGTAATTTACAAAAACCTATAATATATATCCACATTTCAGGATAGCGGGCAGCCTTCTGTCCAGGTTCCATAAGTATTTTCTTTCCTAATTAAAGAGTAAAGGTGTAGTCCAATTCTTGCACTTAACCAAGGCCGTTAGAGATGGGACTGTGCTGCTGTTGTCAGTCTGAGAGTAAAGCTTGCAGCTTCCTTTGCTCAGAAGCCAAGTTTTTGCATGACTGCATATGAATATATTGATCTGTGATTGATGGGGAAAAAAAATGTCAAAAGCTGAATACAAAACCATTTTACAAGCTTTTAAACATATCTCTCATATCAAGACATTCTTTGTTTTAAAATTTTGTATTTTTGTATGTGACCTAGTTTTTTTTCAAAAATCTTGTTCCTATGGGGTTAGAAAACTTGAGAGAAGCATTTACATATTTATTAAAATTAACATAAAAGGCTTGCCTTTGAAAGGTAAAGTTGGTAAATACACACTGTTTAAAAATGCCAATAAAAACCTCATTTATTTCATATATGCAAGTTGATTTGCACATGTATAGAGTTGCTTTTTGCATTTTTTGCTTAGTTTCAGTGTTTCTTTTTGAAAGTTATAGTTGCAGCAGTGTGTTTGCTTGTTTATATCAGATTATGTTTCTAGAAATATTTAATGTTTATGTGCCTTTTTTTTACTTTCTTTGGGGTTTGGATGTGTGTTTGGAATATGGACACTGTCTGAACAAGTATAATGGAACACTAATTCCAGGTAAATAGTGCTGAATCTACAACTTAGGGGTGTGAATTTTGAATTTTGATTATTTTTAAGTAGTGGAGAAGTCTATTCTAAAACTGTTAAGGGTTAATAAGATAAAAGATACTATAATTATTCTTGCAAAACATTGCTTCTGCAAGCAGAATGCAATTTACTGAGTATCTGTGATTTGGCATGAGAGCTCCTGCTGGGACGGGATGTCTGTTCAATGACCAGGGAGCAAAGGAAAGCCATTAACATTCCCCAAGGAGACAGTGCTAACAGAAAACCTCCAGAAACAGCCACAGCTGATTTGATGAGCAGGAAAATTGAAAATCCACATTGAAGTCTGCGAGGTGTTGGTTTTTCAGATAAAGATGGCTCGGCATGGATGTGCAGGGGGTGATTCCTGATGCTACCAGAGAGTACAGTCCTTTTATCATACCTGAATTTACAGCTCTCAGCGGGGAGGGAACTCTGGCTATTCAGCTTATTGCAGATGTCTTTTCTTTTTAATGCTACTACTTTTCTGCAACAGTATTTTGCAAAATAGCTGCTGATCAGGTTTCAGTTGGAATGGGGTTGTAGCCAGAGCCAGGACTCTGTGTCTTCCCAGCTCCACTCTGCTCCCAGCTGCTCGTGCCAGCTTTTGCAACTTGCTGATTGCCAAGGTTCAGACTTGTTGAAGGTTTCTCTTGATATCATCAGCCCCAATCAGGTTGTGAGCTGATGTCTCCTCACTTAGTCATGTTGTTCTCCTGTCCTCTAAAATCCTAGTCATCATCTCCAGTTTGTCCTTGATATGAAGACATGCCCTCCCCTCTCAGGAACGAGTGGCCCATCTAAATTGCAAAGGTGATTTATGAGTTTGTAGCACTTTTCACATAAACAAAATCCAAATTGCTTTCTCAGGTATGTCTTTTGCTCATAGTGCATTTCAGGACCAGATTTTGCTAGTAAATTAAATTAAATGGGATGAATCAGGCTGGATACAATCTCATCCAAGTCTAATTAACTTCGTGACTCCCACTGCTTCACTGATAGCACAACTCCTCCATTAACATTTCTTAAAATTAAAAAAGCAGCTCTCCCTTTTTAATAAAGATACAGCACTGTATCTTACATGATAAAGACGAAACACCTGCAGGGTATATTACACACATATCAGCAGCCAGTTTTGCTCTCTGTCACAGCATATCAGCTCTGGCTAAGTTGATGTTACTGATTATTAAAGTATCAATTTAGTTTATCAGTAAAGTGTCAGTTGAAAATTTGGTTAAATCACTGTTCAGGCTGCAGTTAGAAGTCAGCGGAATGGCCTGTTTGTTGTTTGTTTATTTTTAAAGAGACCAGGAATTATCAGTTTCCAATTTCAGTCTTTTTCCAGGGGTGCTAACATTTGGCATGGCTGTTTCTTTGTGGTGTTTGCCCTACAGCTGCTATGCCTTCAGCTTCTGACTTTTGATCTCTTTCCATTTGTAGTTCTCCTTTGGTCCCATCATTTTAGGGATCACTGTAAAGTCCAGGAGAATAATGCACTGACAGATGTATGTTTTCATTCAGGCTGAAAAGCCCAGGGACAGATACAATTTCATTGAGATTTGCTTTAATAATATTACTGTAAAGGTAACATCAAAACATACTATTTTATCGGCAGTGACTTTAAATCTCATCTTCATATTTTTAAGCAACTCTATAGGGTTTTTTTTAAATTAGTTTGTAATTTCCAAATATTATATTTAAATTGAATGTGTAAACAGCAACTCCATGTATCAAGTGTAAAATGTTTACTGTAGGAATGTGTTGAAAATACCAGAGGCTGAACCCCAGAGTGCCTCAGATGTGCAGCATCATTCACGTTCTTTCTTCCAGGGAAAAGCAACAGAGTGCAACCATTGCTGATGTGCCTTGCACATTGGGACTCACCCATTTTTGTAGGTGTAATCCTTTTCATATCCATTAATTATGAACATACAGCAGACCTCTCTCAACAGCATTAAGCCACCTGTTTATTAAATGGGAAATAGAACCAGATCCTCAAAGTTTTGATAGAAGCAGTAATAACTCCACCTTCAACACAGAAACTGCATTAAAAAGCATTAGTTGTATTCAAGTGAGTGAAACCCTTCTCTCTGCTGGCAAGATCAGTGCAGGTGCCATTTACTTAGGTGGGCTGTGCATGGGGCCGGAATTTGTCACCTCATGTAAGGGCCCGCAGGACTGGAGCACTGAGGACCCCGCTGTCCCCACATCTCACAGCCACCAAAACGCGCGGCTGCTTCTTGCGCAAGAGAACACGTCTGTCTGAGCTGAGCTGTCACTGCAAATACCAGCCCTGGATCAGTGCCTGCATCCTGCAGGAGCCCCCGAAATCTTTGGCTTTAAGGAGAGCATGTAAATAACGCCCTAGTGTTTCCTGGAGCCATCCAGGCACTCGGCAAAGCGCATGCGACGCAGCCTGGCTCCGATTCCAGCAGCTGCAGAGTAGTTTGAAGTATCAAATAGGTACACGATAAATCAAGTTAAATTGCTGTCTGAGGGCAGTTAATTTTAATAGGGTTATACCCAGAATTAATTTGTTATGTTCATTAACAGGTCTGTTGCAGTACAGTGACAGTGAAAACCATTTCTAAGATGTCATGGGTTTATTTGTTTTTTTTGCAAGGAATGCAGCAGAGGAGGAGGAAATGGCAGTTTTTACCAAAGGAAAAATGAGTAAGTTTTATGAGGAAAGGTACCCTGAAGATTCTAAGAGAGGTGAAAGAAAACTATAAGGGAATCTTTACAAAGCTAATTTGGGCTTGGGGAAGTTGATCCCCCTGAGCTTGCTGGGCTGACTGCTGAGGGAAGATCCTCCAGAGGGCAATTTTGGGCAGCTCTTTGGGTTCTGATCTGCATCATTTCCTGGAGGAGTCTCCCTCTCCACTGGTGAAGGGGGTCAGTGTCTGAATAAGCCTTTTAGCACTGTAAATTAACAAATACTGCTTTTTGCAGACAATAATTTGGAGTCAATGAGGGGTTTTAAATGTACATGAGAACTTCAGGGTCAGGCTGGTGCTATGGGGTGTTTGGTTTGAATTCTCCCCTAACAGGTTGATCCTTTGTTTTATTTCAATGGTTGTGTTCCACTATATTCTGTTCAAGCAGCTGGATTCAAACAGAACAGAACGCAGTGGTTCAGATACTGCCAAGTCACTGGGGTTCAATAGGATGAGATTTTTTTTTCTTTTTTTTTTTTTTAGAACAGTAAATGTCTGTACTTTAATGGCATAGAAAAATGCTTTGTTTTCACTGTTGTAGAAAAAAAACTAGGGAGAATTTATTTTTCAATAAACTTTTTTCTTGTGTGATTTGGATTTATGATTGCTTTGTGCTTAAATGGGAACTCCATGAACTGCCTTTTATCCCAAATTGCATTTGTGTGGCTTCTCTTCCAACTCTGCAGCTGGGCATTTCTGTTGCTGCCCCACCTCTGCAGAGCTCCCACACACATCTTACCCACAGGAACAACAGGTGAGTAATTACCTGGTTGCTTTGTTTTGTTTTAAACCTGAGCTGGATAATGGATTACATCAAGCCTCCTTTAGGGAAGGCAGTTTTGCCACAGCAGTAGTTAGGAATTCATGGTTTCCTATAAATTTACAGCACACAAGGAAGACTTTGGAATTGCACAGACCTGCAAGACTTACTGGTGTAATACACTATGGGAGTTCAAAAGTAACGTTACACAGTGATACAATAATGAAGATCCAAGTGTATATGCAAAGCACCCAGAAGCTTATGGAACATTTGCATGTGGAAAAAGGGATGAAGCCTGAAGCTTTGGCCCACATGCCTGCGTTGCTTCAGCATCGCTCCTGGGCTGGGGTGAGATTCCAACAGCTGGTGAGGAGCCCTGGAAAGTCTGCCAAAATCATCAGAGAGGTGGGAATAACATGATTTGGAGGACTGGAGTGTGTAGTCTGCACTCAATAGGTGCCACGTGAAATTACCTTGGCGGTTGTAAATATGTACATGAAAAAAGATATCCAGGATAAATGTCCCCAGAGTGACACTGCTCAGAGGGAGCTGTCGCTGTATTTCTGTGGCACCCACTCTGCTCACAGGCTCATTGTGCCCTTCTCAGGTTTTGTGAGCCCAGCCAAGACTGGGGGAAGGGCTCTCTGTCGTCAGCTGCTGGGAATGCTGAGAGGTTTCGGTGGAGGTGTCCAAGAGCAATAGAACAATTAATGCAGGACAATGTGCAGGAGAAAAAAGAATAGTAAAAAAACCCAACCGCCCAACCAAAAAACCCCGAATGAAGACCAGCTCTTCATCTGTTTAAGTGTTCATTTGTAGCATAGTTGCTATAGACTTTAAAATTAAAAATACATTGGAGAGAAGCAACTACTCACTTTTTTCCCAGTGTTACCTTATTCCAAACTTGTTCTATGCTGTGGTTTGTTTGTTTTTTTTTTAATGTGGCCACACATAATGGATTAATGTAGAATCACAAGTACAGAAGTCAGTAACTATCAGCTTGAGATCCTTTGCATTGTCCCTGTCCAATTAATGACACACACACTGGTGAGCAATAGCATAAATAAAAATGTCAAACTGAAATGCCTGCAGGCTGGGAGAGGGTTTGTGACTTGGGTTTGGATATTCAGTTGTCCAGTCTATTCATTGGCCAGAGTTAGGGAGTTCAGTGCATTGTGGCTACAGATGGTGGTTTTCTGCTGTGTGGTGCTGCTGCAAGAGCCTTTTATGGCTTTTTCAGTGAGGTGAAGTATGTGAATATCCTTCACCAGCCACCCCTTTTTATGGATATTTCCTTGGCATACTTCACCTTGGATGAAAATGGGTAAAAATGTTGTTGTTTCTGTGTTGCTATTCAACATACCACAATTCCCAAAAGTTTGCTACCATCAAAATGAATTAGTGGAGGACACTTCATTCAGTCTCTTGTTCTGGTTATTTTTGGAAATGTTTTCCTTCCTGTTTCATTCCCCTAATTATTGTTCAGCTTTGACATTCTAAAGAGACATCTGTAAAATGGTGAGCAGCTAGAGTCAGATGTGGGCTGTGTTGCAGTCACATAATGGAAAAAAAAAATCATGAAAATTGGAACTTGGAATAAAAAATACACACGCCATGCAGCTGTACTGGAAAGATCATTGAGGGGAGCTTAAATACTGAATACTTCAACTCTCACACAGTTAGACTGGGTTTAGTCAAACTCCAGCTGGTAGAGAATCCACAGATGGAAACGTTTTGTTGGGACTTTGTGCTGCTCTCAACACACTTCCCCTCAGTGTGCAATTGCTGGAGAGCTGGAGCACCCAGTTTGCTGCCTCGCACTCCCCTGTATTTGTGTTTATGCTCAAGACTTGCACACTTTATTTTACTGATTATGGACGTTGCATTTATCTAAAATCCAGGTAGTAAATCTTTGTTGCCAGAAACCCTGGATACTGTTTGCACCAGACTCCATCTGTTCAGTCTCACTGTGTGTCCTGCTTTTTGGGGCCTTGGCTCAGGAGTCTTTGCTCCTGCAGTACCTCAGAGAAGCATTGCCTGGCTGAAGGCATCTGCCTCCTGCACCTTTGTGAGGAGGGAAACTTCAAAGCAAACCAGCGCTGGACAAAAATGCTGAAGCAGTAATAACAACCCCTAAAGAAAACATACTGAGGTGTGAGCCTTTGGTGGCTCAGCAGGTAACAGCTGGTGCTTGCAATATAAGTAATGGGTACAGCAGATCTTGGAAATGAAGCTGCCAAATCACTGGAGCTCCCTCTTGGCTTTAATTTCCTTCCCACCTCCATAGGAGGCTGTAATCTATGTGATCAGCCCAAGGCTGTGCTGCAGGCTTGGATTCTGCTTCATTGGTCTGCCTAGTAAAAGGAGGTTGGCATTGCTTGTCACTTGGCCAGTTTATGTTGCCTTTACTCCATTCCCTGCTCTGTGGTGAGGTGACAGGTGACAATAATCCTCTCTGGCCTGTGTCAATAAGAGGCAGGTCCAGAAGGGTTCTGGGTTTGGTGGCAGCAGTGTTAGGTGACAAAATGGGATGTGTCCTAGTTACTTGCCAAACTAGCTTGGAAGAAAATGCACTTTCAGCCCCCCTGCTGCTGAATGTTGGTGCTGGTCTCAGTCCCGGTGGGACCTGCACACTGGGCTCCTCCTCCTCTGCTCCCGCAGCTCGAGGTGAGTGGGCTGGAGCTGCTGGAGCAGCTGTGCTCACCACAGTGGGCAACTGATCCCACTGAGCAGGGAAAATTCAGGAACTGTTCGGTGCTGCCTCCAATACCAATCCTGTGGCTGAAAGGAAAACAGCAGCTCCCAAACGTGGGGGGAACAGGAGAGGGAAATATCCCTGGCTTGTCTGTTACTTGCTTTGATTGTGCTCTCCCACGTTGCGTAACCTGGCCCCACATGCCAGGCCACAGGAATGTGTTTTTGTGTGCTCCTCCTGTGTCCTTACTAGTCCTGGATAAGCACAGCCAGAGGCGCAGTGATGGGCTCTGTCACAGCACCTCGCAGTGGCAGCACACCCAGCATGGACTGGCATGGTGAGAAATGGCAGGTGCTGCAAGCACAGCCAAACACCTTCCTGTGTGCAAAGCCCGGGTGAGTCATCTACACTACATGAGCCTGCGCACCCCAGGATAATCTGGTCAAGTAGCTTCAGCACTTCTTTAGCTCTTTGCCTAGGAAAAATGCGTTGTAAGGTTGGGAACAAACATTCCCACTTTATGTATTATTGAGGCTTAACAGATGGACTAGGTGGCCTTGGGCTAGATGAGCTTTAAAGGTCCCTTACAACCCAAACTATTTTATTAATCCTTGTCCAGTGACCTGGTGTCCCATGAGCTTGCCTACAAAAAAGAATACCAGAAATGCCTGCAATTTTTCCCAGGCAGCTGAGATTGCAGGAACACAAATTGTGTTATTAATGGTGAGCACCTCTGGGGTACAGTCCAAGATGCAGGTGTACCTAGAGCTGAATTTGCCGATTTTTGAGAAGCTTCTTGTGTGGGGTCTTTGCTTCAAGTCTATCCTGGAATATCATCTTCAGCAAGGAGCTTCTTTTGAGGCTCTGTTTTTCCACGATGGTTGGGTGATGGTTATTTATGGTCTCCCTATTATTGCTAGAAGTGAAATGGCATAAATCAGCAGCAGATGTTAGTGTGGTGATTTTTTTAGTGACAATCAGGGTGTAGAAAAATCTGGCTTTTAGCTATAAGTGGAACATTATCATTCCCCATGCCTACCTGGTAGGTTTAGGTCATGGCTTGGGATTCAAGATCGCAGCTGGTGTAATCCTGACAGAGTTTTTGATAGCTCCACTGAACAATATGGCCAAATTCAAAGTATCTTCTCAGTGTCACAGTGACTTTCAGGGATTAATTTGCAATTCTGGGCTTGGCCAGACTTTAATAAGTGTCAGTTTGCAGCCACTGATCCTTGTGTGAATACTGAGGCTTCTTCCTTGTGTCCTGGCCACAACAAAGAGGCCGTGGCATTGCTGAGGAGCTGCTGTGATCACCAACCAGGTTATTATGTTGACCAGTGCCAAGTTTCAGGTAATTAGTCCGAGTGCTTTTGAGCTGTTTCAGCTTTTGAAAAGTCCACTTTCACTTAGCCTAGCTGGAAACACACTTGTTATCTCATAGTTGGAAAAATCAACTGGCACAGACATATAATAAAGAAAACTCATATAGAAGCTGTTACCTCTGAGGGTGGCTGGTTAGAGCAGTGTCGCAGTAGACGGATGAGCAGTTATTCTCTCTGCTATTGTCACATTCCATACAAAGTCTCCACAATGAGAGCTGGCTTCATCAGCATGCATTTGCTTTCATTTCTTAGAATCTGTATTTCCTGGCCCTTTTTCAATTATCACAAGTATTTCAGTTATTTTCTGGTATTTACCTGCTAATGTCAGAAATGCTTTGAAACAGCTGTGGTAACTGAAAAGTTTCTGCAATTGGTTTAAATTAATCTGATAAGAAAAAGTATGATTAACTTGTTTAACCACACCTTTTCAAAGGCTACACAGCTGGAGTCTGTCCTTACAAACGTCCTCAGAGCATTCCAGAGTTCTAGAAGGAAGTGTGAAACTTCATTTAGCCTGTGTTTAGCTTTCTTTCATGCACAAGCACGTCTGTGTAGCTCTGTGCTCCTGTTTACACTTGGCATTTTAGCAGAATTATTCAGTGTTTGACCTGGGTGTTGGTTTGAGTGTCCTACATACTTTCAGTGGTTCAGAACTTTGGTGTGGCAGAGGTCATATCGGGAGCTCAGTATCTTGCCACAACCACGTAACCTCCTGCTCACTTGCCTGCAGAATCACTTGGTGCTGGACTGTGTGGCCTTGTGGAGCAGCACTTCCAGTAGTTCCCAAGTGTCAGTCCCACAACTAGCAGTGGGGCTGGAGAAGGAATAAAGCCCTCAGAGAGGTGGAAAAGTGTAAACAGTGCAAATAAAAACCAGCAAACCCATGCAATGTCTAATATAACTAGGTTCAGGCTCTGGGTCTGGGATTCTGAGGCTGAAGGTGCCTGACAAAAGCTGTTAGTGAGGAAACACCTGTTCCACAGCTCATTGCATGGAACTATGTGAGAGAGAAGAAGAAATATACTGGGAAAATATCAGAACTAAGATAAAGTATAACAAGTTAGGGGCTGGTGCAGGAAGAAAGGTCTTGGGGTGGCATTTGACATTTAAAAGTCCACCTGTGATGAGGACAGTGGGCACTCCTACACTTTCCAGTCCTCCTGGAGTCCTTGCTAAATGCTCTTATGAAGTAGCTCCTTTGTCATCTTACTGCTGAGTGACACATCGAGCTCTAACACCATCCTGTGACAGCAAGGCACACACAGCAGCAGCACTGAGGGCAACAATATCAGAAAGTTTGTGTACAAATACTTGTACAAACTTAATTGACCCAAAATACATGAAAACAAACCATAGCAGCAGAACAAATTCCACTTTGCCATAAAGAATTCTGTATCAAGGAGTGTCATCTTTTCAATATTGTGCCCTTCATATGGGCACTGTCAGATTAGTGAAACAACTGGGTGGTCTCTTCCTTCACATATCATTTGGAGTTGGCTTTTATTAGAGATCCTTAAGGATCTGGCTGAGTGACATATAATGGGAAATACAGTTTTAGCATCACACCAGTGAAAAACTCAGTGTCTCCACTGTACATCAATCACTGATCAGTTCTATTGTACACCTACTCTAGTTTCTGTAGTCTATTGTTGTGTAGTAGAAATGGGCATTTCTACTTACTGTGGTCTTATTTCAAAATCTACAGTGGACTATCTATTTCTTATTCATCTGTGATAAACAGAAGCAACAATACTGGTTCTCTGTTGTGAAATCCAACCTGGAATATATAGAATAATGAGAAAATGGCTATAGCCAGAGAATCCAGTTTAATAGGCTGCTATACAGGAAGACTTTTTCTATGATACATTCTGGAAATAGTTTTCAAATGTTACTTACAGATACTGTATAAAATAGATACCAGTTTTTTTATTGATTATACATCAAGATTCTTTGATCATTTAACTTATTAAGTAATATATAAGATGTGTGATGGAAGGTGAGCAACACTTTACAGGACAATCTAAATCTAATAAATAGATCTGTATCTCACCACAAGATTGAGCCACTGCTGTGCCGTCGTCAGACTACAGAGCAACCACAACGTCACACACGCTGGTACAGCTGCATATGGTATAGTAGGAGATGAAAAATCCCATTCCTTGAGCAGCTCCTCTTCCCTGCATGACTTTTTGGCTTTGGTCTGTACAGTAATACTGTGTGTGCTTGTTTGGTCCATGCAAAGCTATGAACAGTGTCTTGTTAAGAAAAAATAGAATTTAAATTGAAGAGGTATAGTTTCGGTTAATTTGGGATTAAAATGCAGTTTTCTCTCTGATCACAGAAAGGGCTGTGCCTGCTCTTTCTGGGTGTCTATTTCAAGGGGAGGGGGGAAGTAGCTACTTAAGTGTTTTAAGCAACACAGCTCTTGGTGTCCAGACTCTATGTAAGATAGTCTTAGTCGAAGAGGTTAGCAAGGATTGTACTCCTGTTACAGCATGTGTCTGGGAAAATACAGGCTGGGGGGGGGGGGGGAAAACAAACTCCAAACCTGAAACTGGCACTTCTTTACCCACAGGCTTACCACACCATTAAGAACACTTTCACTCTGGAATATACAACATGGCAGCTGGGTTCAAACTGCAAACTGCATGTTTTCTATTGTCACAGGAATCAATAGCATACTGGAAATAAAAAGACGCTGCTGTTTGGCAGAACTGCAAGCAGTGTGCACATATGCCAGATTTACAGAGAGATTTCCCATTAAAACAAACTTCAACAAAAACAGACCACGGGAAACAAACTGCATATTCAGTAAAATACCATTGGCACCACTTGCCAAAACATAGGACGCTGTAGTTTTACAGTCCTTACAGAGGAGAGGGCGGGACCTTCACTCAAACATCTCGTAGTGGCGCGTTTGCCTCACCCGGGGCACCATGTCGATGAGCAGCCTGCAGGGGAAACACAGAGTGTGGGTGCAGAGACACAGCAGAGCCCTGGGACTGGGGTGTTCTCTTCACTTATTAATTTTTGAATAAAGAAGAACTCGGATGCAGTAACAGCCTCTACAGTTTTCCGGAACAGTTGGTTTTACACTGGAAATAGTGATTATAGTGACTTATTCAAGAATGGTGTTCCCCATTAAAATGTTAATTTAATTTTCCAAGTTTAAAAAACCCCACACAGCTTCCAGCTGAGAGCTGGCTGCAGCCTGGCCAAGGTCTGCTTCCAACTAAGATGCTCCATCTCCCCCTTTCTCTTAATGGCAGAAAAGGGGATAAAGCGCAAAACTCATGTGAGATTCCATGCAGTCAAGAGAAATTGTGGCAGCAATGAAGCGCATGGCAGAGCTTCATTGATTTTTTTATTTTGTTTCTGGTGCCATGAATCAAGAAAACATCTTAAAATTCAAGAGAAACAACATTTGAAACACGACCAGCAACCTTCTGTTTGGAAGTTGTATAAGGTAGGGGGCTAGGACAGAAATCAATAGCAAGATCCTTCTTTAAACTTGGGCACCTTTCCTTTAATCCAGACTGTCTTTGGAAAAGCAGTGCTTAGAAATGTGCCATAAAAGCAATGGGGACTGATTTTATCCAAGATTTGTGGTTATATTTCAAATATTTAAAAACTTGTTTTTCCAATTCAGGTATCCAAAAGTCTTCTAAAGTTACTCCAGTTTCTTTTTAAGTCCTGGCTGCTTTCCAGCTGATGTGAGAACACAATCTTTTATAACCATTTCCACACACTCTGCTTCAGCATTGGCAGCTCATCTAATAAATTCCAGGGACTGATTTCACTGGAGTTATATAAGCCTTTCAGAGCTATGGCTACCTCCCACAGACAGCCCATCTGCTGCACACACTGCACTACCTGCTCCCAGGAGATACTCACTTGATTCCATAGGCAGATATTGTAAGTCCAATTAACACTCCTATACTGCCATCCAGGTACCAGACAGAAGAATTGTGTTTAAACACTTCTGCACTAAGAAGGATGGAAAATCCCATTATTCCACCTACAAGAGAGTTGAAACCTAGAAGGCAAAAAAAACTAATTAAAGGAAGAACCCAAAGAGCTTATGAAAAGGAAAATAGTTTTTCAAGTAACTTTTCAAAGACCTTCTCTTGAAGCTTTTTACCCCATTCCATATATTTATTTATGTGTTTGGCACACTAGCTTAGAGCTGTATACGTTGCTGAAGACATACAGGATAATTCTAGTAACATTTTACATTTATGCTTTGGACATATCACAGCAGCTTCTTATCTATTATTTACAATTTTTATGAACATCCTTTTAGATTCCGCTTTCTTTTATTAATCCTTTTTCTTTGTCCCTTAAAAATTCTCCCAGAGATTTTGAAATAATTAATGCCCTTTTTTATTCAACTCCTGTTTGGTTGGTTATTGATTTGGGGGTTTTATAAGTCACTATATTTATAAGTCATTCCTTTTTTAAACCCAAACTCTTCCTGATATTTTTTCCCCCTCAATAATCCAGAAGACATCACTGTTGTCTACAAAAAAAATGTCACTGATAATGCATTCATTTGGTAGAGCCATATACTATTTAACCTAGTTAACAAGTGAAAAATCAAACTTGAAACGTTCTATATTGCTTGGTGAGTCAGCTGTAGTCAGCTGCTGCTTATAGCACTTACCCAGGTTTTTTCCGATTTCCCATGACTGCCAACAAGGACACATATGACACTTGTTCCTGAGTGTCTCCTTTGATCCAGACCTCTCAGTTCCAGTCCTTGCCTATTTATTAACATATACTGCTATTGCATGCTGATGAAATATATATAATGTGTATATATATATATATAAAGACTATATAAAGAATATTAAATATAAATTAATTAACTAGAAATTTAAACCAGTGTTACTTCCCCTGCTCCAGCTTAAGTCAGAATCCATCAGCATGATATGCTAGAGAATAATACATTTTCTTGCCTTTATTGGTTAATGGTTCCAAATTATATAAAAGCTACTTGCAAAGGAAATTATTTTCTCTTCCTGACTGTCATTCAGTCAAATCCTTCTTTGCTGGCATGGCAGGAAATCATGTAATGGCTGGAGGTATTAATGCAGACACTGTTCTGTGCATAAGGCCAGCACAGGAAAAAACAGGTGGCTAAATCTGGGTGGGAAACAGGTATCTAAAACCTACAGGAAAGCTGGCTGACATCACCCAACTGTCACATATCTGCAGTTGTCCTCTGAGATGTTACAAAATTCAAGGCAGGAAATGGCTGTTTTTATTATCCAAGAGGCCATGCTCTTTTGCTATAAACAAATTGTACAAATAACCTTTTGCCTCATTACATTTAGGCTTAAAAGAGGTACTGTTGTCAAGCCCTGCTCTAAAACAAAATTATTCTTAACAAAAATTTTTAATAGATGTATGAGAGAGAATTTGCTGTTCTGAAAACAAACCTATTTTTCAGGAAGAAAAATGTATGCTCTTGTTACTCAAAACAGTTTGTTGGTCCAGAGCCAGGGATCACAGGAGGTAAATTAGCAGGAAACAGAAAACACTAAAAAAAGATATGCAAGGGAGTGCTAAATCTATCTCAGCTGCTGAATCACATTGTCTCTTCCTGATTGTTAATAAATCAAATATATATGTAAATATGTCTTGTGAAAGAAGATATTTAACCACACAAGGTAAAATCAGCCTCCTACATTTCTAAAGTAGTCCTGAAGGAGACAAGGGAGATAAAAACCAGACTGAGGTAATTGTATACTTTTTTCCCCTAATTTTTTTAGTCAAAGAATAAGCAATCTCCAGCTCAGAAGCAATATCATTAGCATGAGGATGTAATTATGGGGGAAGCGATTTCTGTGTCATACAGGAGAACAATTCAGAGCTGGAGTTATTTAGGAATTTTCAGCTAATATTTTGTCTGAATAAACTGTTCTGTTTCAAAACTAAGGTGCATTCCTTTCTAAAGGGAGGGTTAATAATTTGCCTGCCTAGACACAGTTCTGAAACGGTCAATGTGTCCCACTTACACTCTGACAGGGAAGGAAGTCAGACTCACTGGGCCATGGTTCCCAGGATCCTTTCCAGAAACCTTTTTGCAGGTTGGAGATATTTTTGTTTCAAAAATGCCTAGGGTGGCAGAGTCCATAGGAAAAAACAAGAACTCTGAACTGCAGGTCTGTTGGGAGAGAGTCTCAAATGCAAGGAGGCAGCAGCTCTAGTTGTAACCCCTGCACTGCTGTGCTGGTTCCTTTTTTGCTTCTTTTATATTTAAAATATAAATGCTTGTGAAGAATTTATGTAAGTAGGATGATATAAATACTCATAATACATGCTATCACACATCACCAAGGAAAAAATAAAGCATGTTTTAACATACTTAAAATAAAGCAATTGTATGTATCCCCAGAGTAAGCTGAAAATTGAATTTTCTTAAAGTGAAAACTTTAGCAGACTAATTTATGTGCCATTATCTATGAATCATTAACACCCTACCACATCTGTTTACAAAGTATTTCAAACTGCCCTGTGCTCGCAGATACAAACTGGGAGAGATTCATAGGGTGCTGTGAAACCTCTGCCATCACTATGGCCTTACTCATTTGCAGGGCAGATCCCCGAGGCTTTCCAAGGATTCACAAGCTTGAGCTCTGTCAGTAAGAGATATACCTAGACCAAGCTTTAAGACATGCCTTTAAACATACTTTTAAAACCAGAAAGAGTCAGGTGCTACACACCTGAGCCAGCACAGTGAGGTGTTCGGATAGAGTGGATGAGATTCACCCTGTGCCAAACCACTGCGGGACCAGAGGAGGGCAGGGCAGTGAGCAGGGCACCTGCCATGTGTCTATGGTGACAAATTACATCTCTGGGGGTATGTCTGAATGATGGTGGTGATCCCTGCTCAAAGCAGGTGGCGTTTCTGCAACAGACTTTCCTTTGTTTAAACTGTCAGGATTGTGTTGTTCACAAGGCAGAGAGGACAGAGGTGACTTTAACAAAACTCAGTAAATTGGTGTCATGTCCCCCTGCTGTAGTCTAACCTCTGACTTATACACACCTACTTTGTTACCTGCTCTACCCCTAATTCTCTATCAGTAATATCATTACTATTACTATCCACACATTCTCTGCTTGGCTTCCACCAAACATACTCATTTCAGCTGAAAAATCTATGCAAGAGTCTCGTGGTACCACAGATTGTTCTAGGGTTTCAGGGTGTTTCTTTCCATTTCCCAGTGGCTGCCTTATTCCAATGCACTTTCACAGCTGTCACTGTGCAAGGGTCACTCATATCCTCTGTGTCTACAACATTCCCTGGAAGAGTCTATAAATGCAGCAGGATCAATGTCACACTCACCGTCGGTTATCAGTGCTCTGCTTGTAAGGACCTTTCCCAGCATAAATTTGATTACTGCCAAGACAGTGCAAAGGATTCCACTTAAAACAGAGACACTATACAGAAAATCATCCTGGGGAAAAAAAAAAAAAAGAGATGTCATACATTAGTATGTCTTCTGGTCATGCTCCGTATATTAAATGATAAGTAGTACTAGTTACTGTGCAATTAGTTGTGCCACTGGCATATACAAGCTGAGAAAAAAATTCCTGCATTATGACTTCCATGACAGATGGTGCTTATTTTGCTTATATTGCCAACTGCAATTCCTTTTGCAAACATAATTAATGACAGTTCCAACCAACAAATTTTGAATTGACCCAACCTCCTCAGAATAGGGAGGTTATATACCTGTGGGGCTGACCACAGGCTGCCAAGTCATCTAATGCCTAGTGCCATCAGTATTGGAGTCTCCACAGGCAGGAGGAAGGCTTGAGAATAGAATCCCACTTACCAGACCTTAGTTGATTTTTGGTGTAAGAAATAATCATTTAATATTTTTTCTGATTCTGCACTTGCTTTGGTTTTGTTTGGTTTCTTTCTTCTAAAGTCTGGTCTGAGCTACATCCACAAAACTTTTGATACTGATGTGCAAAGTAAGGCTTAGCTCTTCCTTAAAAAACAAGTTTTCCATGGACTTTCATTTCACAGAATTATCCACATTGCTTAATTTGCATGTGTAACATGGGCTCCCCAGGCTCCCTGAAGAGAGAGCTGCATGTCTATGTAGGGCAAAGAAGGGTAACTAATTACTGTTTAACACAAATTCTCTAAAAGGTTGTCTGGAAGCACCTACCCCTTCCTGATAACTATTTTGTGTTTGGTTGGGTGGGAGGTAACTCTCCTGAGTGCTGACACACCACAATAAGGTGCCTAAAGGGAGTCCCTGTGCCTTCTTCCCCCTGAGGTGCAAGAGCCCACAGGCTGCAGAAAAACCCAAGCAAGCTCTCAGCCTGCCTACCATCTAACCACAGAGCTTTGAAATAGATTCATTTATTACTTTTAATACAAGCTTTAATTTAAGCTGTTGCAGCACCAGCACAAATAAAGGAAACAGCAAGAATATATTTCTTTTGTATCTGCAGGTCTAAGTGGGCCAGTGCCATTGGGACCCTGTTCCTGATTAAAACACTCCGACAAAAATCCCCGCTGATAGCAAATATTGTCATGATGATTCACCATCAGCTCCATCCATTTTCATTATTTTAGCAGCAATTCAAAACCCAAAGAAATCAAAAAATGGTTTTGAAATCTGCTTAGGAAGATACTGGAAATTAGATTACTGGTATAATGTACTCACATTCCTAAATAAATCATTCAATATATTTTTATACAATTTTGTATGTCATATAATTTTGAAAGTCTACTTCATTCACTCCCAATCATGAGCTCATTCTCTCTAGAGCTGGTACAATATTGAGTATTAAGGCAAAATGCATTGAGGGAAAGAGAGTAAAATAGGAGCTGTGAGAACACAGAACTGAAGCCCTGGGTAAAGTTAGGATGAAAAGCATTTCTAAAATTATTTTAACAGAACAAATGGAAAATATGCAGCCAATTTTGGAGTGCTAGGGAAAAACTAAGGAAGGACTGGGAATATTTGCTTGCCGTCAGTCTAGCAAGGAAAGTTGGGAGCTTTCAGAAGGTCTGAAATGACAACAAAGCAAAGATTCAAAAGTCTGGACAAGCTTTGTGAAAAAACGCTCGGAATTTGAGATCCTTGTCAAAATCATGCCTCTAAATGTTATGCATCTCTCTTAAAAATGTGTATTTTCAGTGCCCAAAGACTTAATTTTGATAGCCTGACAGATTCTGATTGGTTTTGAGATTTTAATCTAATTTCATCTAATATTTCATATACAACATATGTATAAGGCCTCAAAATAATCTGAAGCAGAATGCTATGCTCCACTAACATAGTCACCTCTATCCTAGCCTACTGAGCTGGCAGCACAGTGCCATTCCCACACTGCCCTACAGATTGTGAGCTTTTCATTGATGTGTGAGTTTGGGTTTTACTTGTTTGGATTTTACATTTGTTACAGTACAAGTGATAAGCAAACCTGCTGGCGATGCTCTCAACAGCACCAAGGCCCCTCACTCACTAGCAATGAGTGAGGAGTGGCTGAAAAGAGCAATGCAAAGGGCTGTGCAGACCTGATGTGCTCCCAACCATGCACAGGCCAGGGGCTGGTCCCAGCTCTTCACAGGTAACACGTGTTGGGTGCTTGTTCAGCTGAGCCATTGACAGCTCAACGCTGCGTTTCTCCCGTGCCTCACTTGACACAATGACTCATTGCCCTACGACTACATGAGAGTTCTTTTTTCTGTGTCACCCCACAGACCCTCCAAAGACTTAATGATTCCTCCCAGGCATCCCTACCTCTTGTCTTTGCCTTCCTCCTCAGCAAAGCACAAGCTTTGTTGTTACACAGACTTGAGCCCTGTGGACCCAGTGGAGGTGACAGGGTAAATTACTTTGCTATCAACAGTTATGTTACTGTCAGCCTCAGGCTGACAAAATGCAGTTTTCCTACACCTGTAAAATTCTTGGGTATGCACTTGCAAACCATTACAAATTCACGTAGTTTGGAAAAAAATCTACCAATCCCAATGCAGGAGACTTTGAAATATTGATACAGATGTTCAGAAATCCAGTTATTAATTCAAAATCTTGAAATAGTTATGCCCTATTCCCTATTATATCATGCCAAGTTTCATCTTCTGCATAGCACATTATTTTGAGCTGGTTCAGTTTTTTCTTGTCATGGTGTATCACAAATTTTTTAAGTGAACTCAGTAATTTTTTTTTCCTGAATGTGTCACTAAATTCGCAGTATGTAGAAATGTGTTTTTCCATTTGCTCTGCTATATAGTTGTGATCTAAATGAGTCTAGCCACTCTACTGGAATCCAAGAATGACTTAAATGTGATTTCTGAATGAACTTGTGAATTCCTGAACAGGCTTTTTATAGCGAATACATATTCAGGATCTAGAAATTCTTCATAAGTTTAGAGTTTGTCTTTACTGAATCGCACTAAACAAGCTCATTTTGTTGCTAATACTAATCCAATAACCTCTGATAAAGCAGAAGACCTGACAAATTGAAGCTCCTTTGTTGTCACAGCGTACACAGAAAGAGAAGAAGTTAGAAAACCTTGCTCTGAATGCAAACACCTCGGCAGTTTCATGCTGTAGGACTGTGCCAAACAGATTTGCAGAAGATGATTATTTTTTTCCCATCTCTAAACCCCTAAATCTAACCAGTATCCAAAATCACCATCTCCAGTTGTGTGTAGCTTTCCGCACAAGCCACAGGGAGGCGGCAGATCCCGCAGGAACTGAGCGCACGCTGCGTGAAGACAAAACAGAAGAGGGAAAAATCTTTTGAACTCACTTTCCTCAGTACTTCCCTGTGTTTTCTGCATGTCTGGGCACCAAAGAGCTGGAAAAAGAAGAGTGAAGCTACTTGGCAATAACAGGAAGGTTTTGCAAGTGTAACAAATCAGCCCAAGCCAGGTGGGCTGGTGTGATGGCCAGCAGCATGAACAGCCTGGCGGCGCATTGCCTGAGCAGGTGAGGGTGGAACAGGAGGGAAACAGCTAAAAATGCTGCCTTGGCACTTCTCTGATGCAATGATCAGAAGCTGGAACTGGTTTTGGACAGCAGGATTCAACAAATTACCTGAGGGAGGGCTGCTGTGGGCTAGGCACCTGGGCTGGAGCTGAGCCTGTGGAGGTGGCCAGACGGGACGCACGACTGACAGACGTGCTCTGCTGCAGTGCTACGGGCTCTGAAGAGTTAAACACGTCATACTGTGGCTGTGAAATGATTCCCATAAAACTAACTCATCCTTTGGAGAAAGGAAGGAAAGAAAAGCCATAATGAAGACCTAAATTAATAAAATAAGCCTGGCCATCTGGCACCTTCTCCCTCTGGATCTTCCCGGAGCCCTGCCCTCTCTGTACCCCTTGCCTTCCCATCTGACAGTCATTAGGAGCACGAAGCACATCCAGCCAGACTCACTGTACATGTCCTTGGTATTATTTTAATTAAAGCAGCAGCAAATTGTGACAGATGATAAAAATTTAAATTCTGATCATTTCCATATGATAAAAGCTTCTCAGTGCAGTAAATAAAGCTCCTTCTTTTTCGATTTCTTTTCATCATATTCCCTCATCACTACTACACTGTACATGAGACCCTAATTAAAGGACACGTATATCTGATTAGATGGCTTCATATTTAATCCAGCAATGTACATAAAACAAGATGCCCATCCTGGATTGCCTTCTCATTACAGAGCACTCTAACAGCTACAGTGTCTTAAGATTTATTTTATGCAAGATTTTATGCTGTGGTTTTATGCTTGCTTTCCCAAAAGAAACTTTTTCTAGGATGCTCTTTTACCTTTCCTAGGAAAGGAATAATAGAAATCAGCAGGCAGCTTTCCTCCAATTCATCCCAACATTATCCCCACCAGTGCAGCTGAGAAGAGTTGTGTGACAACAGTTCTGTCTCTTCTTTCAAGGATTTCACCAAAAGCAGCAATAATCTTATGGCTTAAGAAAAAATTACTTGATTATGATGGGACTTTTTTCTGAGTTTATTGTAGAAAAAAAAAAAACCCTCACAGGGTTCCTCAGTGCTTGGTTTATTAGGTGGAGATATTTTAACCCAATTCCCAGCCTAGTAACTAAGTTTCAGCTGACTTGTGTTCCTAATCTTTTCCTAGAATGCATATTGCTGATTCTGACCCTAAAACTTAGCCTGGATTTCATATATTATTTCTACTAACTCCCCTCTGCCCACTCTCCTTTAGTCACAGCCCTTTCACTTCCACTTTGGGGATGTAAAAATGTTCTCATTTCACCTGCATTGTACAGTGTTGAGCCAAAAGATAGTCACTGGTATGGGAGGAAGCAGGCATAGCCAGCATTCCTCCCCAGTGGACACAACACAAAATATTATGATTAAAATCTATGTGTGACTCTCCTCTCTGTCCTTCCTCAGTTGCTCATTCCAGTGCAATCCCAAAACAAGCTGTTTTGCCCACCTCCAAGAGTGCAGTTTTCCTTCCACTGCCCTGCCTTCTCCTCAGCTTCCTCTGTGAACCAGCCAAAGGCCTGGTTCCTCCTCACTCCTGTGGGAGTTGGGAATTCTTGTACCACTTTTTCATGCCAATTTTTCTCTTCCCAGAGAATCTGGTGTCTCATGGTGCTTTACCTCTCCTCTGCTGAGCCTCACTCATCCTGGCTGAGGAAGCAGGGACATATTTCTGGAATGATACAGATGCTGTTGGCTGGAGCAAAGTCATGGCTGGCCCAAACTGAGCTGAGTTTGTGTTGTTAAATATTAATTTTGCCCATATCTGCAACTCACCATCTGTCTCACAGATCCCAACAATGACCCTTCTTCAGTCCAGGTGACCAGTCATCGTCCTCCCCAGTGCCCGTCAGGTTCTGCTCCCACCCTGCTCCCCATCCCTACTTTCACATGTTTCCCACTCCGTCCCTCTCCTCCAGGTCCCTTAGCAGCTGTCATGTCATCTGGGCACACTGGCTGTAGGATCACTAAAAGTCCCTCTGCAGAACATGTTACTTAGTCAAAAAGTAAAGGCTTCCCTCTTCTTCCCCTGAAGGATTGTTACAATACAGACAGTAACAGAGATATTTCTAATACAAACACTTTAAAAAAAAAAAAAAAAGTCCAAATCTCTATCACACTTTCTCCCAAGTTTATGCAATCAGTCTAAAGGGAGCTCCTGGGAAGCTGGAGGGTCTCTCTCACTGTTGAACTTCAAAAGGAATAGAAGTTTTAATTGCACTCTACTGTCAGAAAACAAACCAACAGCCCAGTCTCTGACTCACGCAGGAGACAGTCTCTTCACATGGAGATACAAAGATCTATTATTAGTACAAAAAAAAAAGTCTTATGAATGTTTAAACTTACTTCTTTGGTGTGACAAAGCAATTCCCCAGCACAGAATGCTTTTTCAAGAAATAGATTAACAAAGGCAGGGTGTGCTGAATGCCCTGGGATGGCACTGAAGCCAGGAGTTGAGGGACTGTGAGTTCCGGAGAGCTCTCATAGGTGACCTCAGGACTCCTGCAAAGGGTCTGCTTGAACCTTTAACATCGCTTGTGCTTCCTGTCTTCCCAGGATTCATCCACATTGTTTTAGCAGCAAACGGTTATAAAACATAATTTCAAATGGTATTTGCCCTCTCTCAGCAGAGTCCCCCTAGGGAGACTGACATTTTTCTGAGGAGTAGGGAACTGAGACCAGCAATACATTTCACATCACCTACCAAGTGTGAGCAGTCATCAGCTTTTCTTTGTTATCACTCTGAGGTAAAATCTGACAGTAAGGCTTTCCAAAATTCACCTGAACAAAGAGTGAAGTTATGTTTTTCCTAACCCTGGCTTACTAGTTCAAACATCCACAACATTCTCAACAACCTGCAAGAAGCACATGTATTTTAGACCAAACTCCAAACTATACAGAGCAGGTAACAATTGTAAAGCAGGATTCTACTGAATAATTAATGTATATGGCACTTTGATTTGAAATGGCAAGCAATAAATTATATATAAGAGATTAGAAATGCATAGGGAAGTATGTACAAGGACATATGTGTATGTAATAACAAGTATTTGTTATATTGCTATTGACCTATAATTCAGTTGTTGGCATTGTTAAATGTATTTATACATTTATGATGGGTTTATTTTAAACTATTAAATTAGTAAATAAATTAGAACTCACAAAGCTACACTCTGCCACCCCTACCTTCCCATTTCAACTGTAATCAATATCATATGATAGTGTAACATATGGCCTAATTTTTCAAGTGGTTTCATTTATAAAAGCATTGGAGGCACCACATCAGATGGGCTGCATGTCTTTTGTACACAAACTGATTACATTTTTCCTTCTTTGTTCTGCAGGAAATGTCACAAATATGGCATGATGCTTGCTTACTCTTGCAAAAAAGTGTCCTTTGCCATACTAATGAGGACAAATGCCAAGCTGCATTGACATTACATGTGTTATACTATTACCCAGGGAAATGCAAGCAGTAACTGAATAGTAAATGGATATTGATTTACAACCCCAGGTGAAATTAAAACAGCCATTCTCAGTGTGGCTGGGTTGGGCTTTTTGAGCCTTCTTTAAGGAACAAGAAAAGATCTACAAATTTTTTGTGGCAATAGTAAAAATACAGCACATCATTCACACAACTTATATTTGTGCTATCGAAGAATATCTAGTAATGGCACGATGAGGGTAAAAGGGCAAATGATAAAGGTTTTTTGATCATGGAGATGACAAGCACTAACAATAGCAAATGCAGACACAAAATGCTCAAAACCTGTGCTCAAATTGAGTTTCTCAATGTATTAGCAAAATGTCAAAAAATCACTAAAATTTACATAGAAATCCAAGTGTGATGTCATCGGGAGTGTGAATATCACTATTCCTCCTCATTTGTAGTGAAATGTGTGTGTACCAAATCCTCAGGGACAGCATCGGCTGTGGATACGGCTCTCTGAAACATCAATAAAGGAATCGTAATTCCTTTCCCTAGTGGGAATTATCTTATTATGGACAACATGGGTTGGAGAACAAATGCTGCAAGTAACAATAGGGGAAATATCCTGAATCTAGGAGAAAGCAAACCTTATTAAATTATTTGAGTCAACAAGAAGTGATTCTATTTTGGGTTCAACACTCAACACTCAAATCTTAAATTACGTGATCTGAGAAATATTCATTTAAAATTAACTGGAAGGATGAACAGAATGAAGGGCTTCTATTCCAATGTCAAATACTGATTAGCTTTGTAAGTCAGGTGTATTGAACAACAGCTAAAATTATCAGAAATTTCAATTCCAAACACTCCAAAAAGAAGAGCAGCTGGCCTACTTATTTTAGCACTTATTCCAGCAAGTGTAATACGAACAAAGGAAAAAAGAGAGAGACGTGGATGGGAAAAAAAAAGACAAAGATCTGATCAGTGAAAAGTATTTCCTTAGGGATCAATGATAAGAAACTTAAACAACTGCAGCATGTTGAAGCAGACCCTTAAAGAACAAAGATTCCCAGCTATACAAAAAATAGGGCAAGAACACAGAAAGGAGTGGAATTTGTAACTATAAGGTTCCCACACATTATTGACACATCTCTCCCTCCTGCAAAAAATTTGTTTTCTTTGGATTTTGTGATCTTTCCAATTTTTTTTTGAGTTTTCCAGGTGTACAATAGCACGTCCACAGCTACTCTCATTGCAAACATACGCATAGTGTTTGGGCAGATCCACTCTACAGCACATGCAGAGAATGCCTAAGACACTTAAAAATTCTGGGAATGGTTGGGGGCACTGTATGGGCTCTATACAGCACATATACCCCTACTTTCTACAAGAAATCTTACCCAAATACCTCAGCACCCCAGTGATAGGGTAAGAACAGGAGAGAAACAGCAAGATTTCCTTCGAAACCAACATGTTCCAAGACAAGTGGAAAATATCATCACATCTCTAAATTCACAAAACGAGGAAGCTTTAATTAAAAATATTTTCAGGCAAGTGAGAATGGAGGCCACAGCTTGATAAAGTGACTTGCATGTATGTGTTGATGTAGGGCAGAAACTGCCTCTACATACACACCCACACACAAATTGCCATCAGAGGATAATGAAGCTTCTCTTCGAATTCAAGCTGAGGTTACTTAAAAGACAAATCCCCTCTGGAATTGACATGAAAACTTTATTCTCATCATTTACTCCTCTGTCCAAAAACCAGAGACTCATAATTCGTATTTTTAATGCTGACAAAAAGTAATGTCCAAATCATCAAAGATGTAGGAGAAAAGAAAATCCATTCCACTTCTCACTGAATATTTTCAATATTGGCAGTTTCCAGACTTTTTGGACAAATGGATCTCTTTAGTTCCAATATTACTCCTATATCTACCTTATCATCAACCTTGTAAATTAACTCATT
This sequence comes from Neopelma chrysocephalum, assembly GCF_003984885.1. Lineage (NCBI taxonomy): Eukaryota > Metazoa > Chordata > Aves > Passeriformes > Pipridae > Neopelma > Neopelma chrysocephalum. The sequence goes on along the minus strand of NW_020897767.1, from coordinate 6,812,829 downwards.
TAAAAACATACACAATTCTATGGGTCATTGTTGGAGAACACATATCTACATCACAAATACTGAAAAGATCAGCACAAGGGAGTTTATTTTAAACCCTGAGGATTAATATATATCTTAATTACTTGAAAATGAACTTTTCCCCACGACAGTAAGAAATGCATAATTAATACAAATACAGAGTTATATAGTAAGTGTGTAATTAATTCTCTGGCCAACTCTCCTGACACAGAATGCCAGTTTTCAGGGCAGGCTTCTTTTTAATCATAATATAAATATAAATTCCGTGCAGAGGGAAAACCATAAGTTTATCTAATAATGACAATTTCTGAACTTGCTGTTAACTGCAGGAGATGGAATCTACAGTTAAAGTTCTCCAAAAATATCAATTCAATGTTCAACAGTAATTTGCAAAAATGAACATATTGCAAAAATCCGTGGTGACCCCTATACTTTGAATTCTGTGGGCTCTTCAGGCCTCCTCATGTAAAACGGAGATAAAACTAAAAAGAAAGGTATGAAGAAAGTAAATGAAGACCAAAGATGGGCCTGACCCAGTATGGCCACAGTTGCTGTTGCTTAGGGAAAACACACACACTCCCAGGAGTCAAACACTTGTCATTAAACTTACCCAAGTTCTTTTAAACTAATTAATCTATCTAGTCATTCATATCCTACCTTATAGGCTGTATCATAGGCCCTGCTATATCAAACAAGGAAACCAAAAGGAGAAATCCACCATTTCTGTGTTTCCCAAGGCTTTGAAGCATTCAAAAGAATTACAAAAAATGTTGCCTGTGCTGAAAGCTTGTGTTGTGACATAATGCTACCTATTGTTTATTTTTACTTAACACAGAGGAAGAGGTAAAACAAACACAGAGCAGAAATGAAAGGCAGAAGCAGCACTGAGAAATGCAGAAAGTCAGGAGTTCTAATTGTCCTCTCTTCTCTGCCATTGCAGATGAGGAGTATTGTCATTCACAGGGTTTCAGCAAAATTACATTCAGCGTCGGATAAAAGAAATTCAAATATGTGACTGGAAAATGCCTGACTGAGCTGAACCTGAGCTCCTGCCCCATAAATTAGGCAGCACCTCTCTGCAGTCTAACAAGAATCTGTGGACATTTAAGCCCCTTCCAGGCTGAGGTAGTCAAGCTGGAAATGCCATTAATGTGTAATAAACCTGTCATTCTCTTCTTGGTTCTCTGAATTCTGCTAAGGATCACCAGACCTGCAGCAGAAATCATCATGTGAAATGACAACAGTACTGAAGACTCATGTTTCTAAATGCCCATATAAGTAAAAGAATATCTGTTCAAAACATCTGGAAGAGTATTTCAAATTATTTCAAAATTATTTCAAAAATCATGTGATTTTTATATTCTTTCTTATTGCTAGTATTTTCATGAAAGCAACTTTAAGGACAACAGAATCTCTACATTAAAGAATTCCTAAATTCTTTCCAAGAAAATATCTTTTTTACTACATGCATATTAAGAACCGACAGATGCAAAACTGATGTATCTCATACACAACAAGAAATACAGCGAATTTCCTCTAATTATTCAGAAATCACTGACAATGCTTTTAGGGTTTTAATCATAGTTACTTCCAATTAGCAAGCAGATACTTAATTGGTCACTCTGTTTAATTGCTTAAATTAAACTTGACCATATTTTCTCCAAAACTTACTCAAATTAAAATGAACTCAGAGTAATTATGACAAAGTTGCTGAAGTTCACCACAAATTGAGATGTAAAAAGGGACTTTATAGTTCTGAGAATGATGCAGTCAGTCATGTTGCTCTGCATTATTATCATTAGGTTAATCTTGACTCCCCCACAAACAGAGCAATGCATTCCAAGCCAGCTCCATCTGCAAGGCTGACAGTACCAGCTTTGTGTTCAGCATCTGAACACCATTTTCCAGTTGGGTTTTAGCCACATTATCTCCCTAGAAGTTGAAGTCACACGGCTAAAGATTCACAGGATCCTTTAAAAACTACCCACATCTTCAATGACCTTCACTTCACCAAAGAGCAATAAGAATGTAAACTGTACCCAAAAAATCATGCGACTATGACTCACATGTGAAGGTTTTGTTGAAGCATACATCCTTTTAATCTAGTGCAGAACTTTTCCCTCTAGTTTTATACCAGTTTGGGACACCAGTGGAGTTACACTACCTTGCTCACACCACAGGGATACTTCCTTGGTCTCAGAATTGCACGCTAATATGGAATCCCAGTGACACAGAAATCACCATCAGAAAATATCTCAGGTCACTATTTTAATGCAGAACTGGTTACTTCCCTGCTATGCAAAATTAGCAGAAAACACTACTCTATTATTTATCCACGTATGTCCATACATTAAAGCTAAATTACATGGTAAGGCATTACAGAAATTAATATTTATTAGCTGTTAGCTCATCGGTGGTCCAAGAAATAGAAGATAGCACCCTGGATAAAGGAGTAGAGGCAGAAACTTCTCCCCCTTACTGATTTATTTTGAGCAGATTTCCACTCTGCTCAGATGTTAATGATACTGCCTGGGCAGCTGCAGATTAACTGGGAATACACTCAATCAACAAAGCCCCAAACAACTGGGAAGAATGATCATTTCTGCTGAGACACTGAGCAGCTAAGGGAGCAATGTGCAACCAGAAAATCAGCATCAGGTTCATGCACAGCCAGAGCAATGGGAAAGGTTTCTATTGGACAACACCCTTTTCCCCCAACTATTTTTAATGTTGGCAACCCTCAGGCATTTTACCCCACTGGCCGTGACTTGCAGCAGTGATGCTGTTCTCTCAGCCTTCCCATTTTTCAGTGTTATTCTTAGTTTACACAGAGATGTTTCACCTGTCACACAACCCCTCCTGAATCAGCTTCCCGCAGCAAGATGCACTGAAAGACTTTGAATTTAAATTCCTTGCTATGTTATTTAAGAGACATTGAACAATAGTACCACTGCTTTTCATCCCATGCTCCAACCTACTTTCCAAGCAAAATTGCAAGGTATGAAAAACCTTTATGTGTGTTCATGTGGCTTTTACCCTACACTAGTCATTCACAGTCCGTGTCTGGCCAGATACATCTTTCAAACTCTTGATAGCACTTGAGTGCCTAAATGAGTGAGCACAGTCACAGGAATGGAATTATCTATCAGTGTCATGATACAGTTTCAAAGGAAGCAGTATCCACCCTAACTTTTACCAACTCTACACAGATTTAGCAGACCAAACTGAATCCAAGGCAGTCTGTGACAAAAAGGGATCTGTACAAATCATTCTTACAGGACACTGAAAATGCAATGGGATGTTCTTTTCAGGGATATCCTTCTGTAGTTCTGATTGCATTTTTTTTTCCTACTGTAACTTTTTTAATTTAAAAAATTAAAAATGAGGATGTAGAATATCCCTGCAAATCACAGAAAATGTTTATAATGTAAATAGGAGACATTTCTCCCCTGTAAGAAATGGAGCCCTAAACTGTAGACAGAACCTGTAATGATGGAAAAGTGAGATATAGATGACATAACTTTTAAATTTTTGTTCTAAATGTTATTTTAAATGTTTTGTTTTGTTGGAATTCTTAGGGCATGTGCTCATAATGAAGTAGACTGAGACATACAAATTAATCTGATCCATGCTATCATAAATTCACCAAATTGGTGTTTTAATTATCATTGCAGCCTCCCTTTTCCCTTCTGCTTCCCTGAGTCAGCACTATGTATTACATTTTCTCACTAAACAGGAGTTAAACTGTAGCCAGATGCACCGTTTGGGTACAGACAAGTTAAGAAGTTGTCCTTTAGCTGGTCTTCACAGTAGGGTCTCCCCTCACCCCTACCTGCCTCTCCTTCAGCCTCACTGGCACAATGGCACCCATACCCACTCCCTAACCCAGTTCTGTCAAAACGTTTGTGTTGAGTTTGAGAACTGCTTACTGGAAGTGTTTAAGCTAACCCAGATCGTTTTGACAGAACCAGGCTGGTGAACTACACGTGCTGTTGTCCTGGCAAAGCTGAGGAGGAAGTAAATCATGAAGACTGGAAAAGATGGAAAGTAAAATGCAACGAGAACATGAATCAGCTGCAGGCAAACAATGCACCGGGCTCCAATTCATGATGTGTAACTCATTTTTGCCCATATTTCACTAAACTACTGAAAATAAGTTTCTGTAATTGCCCGGCTTCCTGGAAATGTCCATGAGAGCACAGGACCCACTAGGTCATCTGCACTGCTAACAGAGAGTAAAAAGATGGAATTCCATTTTGGCTTTTTTTTTTTCCAGCTCTGCCTCCAACTCCTGGTTGAAAGGAAGGAGTTTAGGTTTCTGTTTAGTGCCATGTTGAGAATGGCACTTGGCAAGGTGACCCCAAATGCCAAAGACTGAACACATAACCGGACCAGACTTCATGAGAGCTGAATACAAAAGCTCCAAGTCCGGTTGTCTACAACAACTGAACTGAAGCCTCATTTTGTTTAAGCACATTAGGAAGAATCTTGTGGGAGTGGAACCATTGCCAGGTGGCTTTCCCAGTGAGCAGCTGGTTTGGATGAGCAGAGCTCAGAGAAGTTAATACCCAGTACTGAAAGGAAGCAAGCAGGACAGGATAGAACAGAGCTGAGAGAAAGACCACTGGGGAGAGCTGCTCTACAGGCCAGGTAGGGGCTGGCTTTCACAATCAAAAGAAAGCAGAGAACGGGAGAAAAGCCCTTTGTGATGCTCCATGGCGAGCCAGTCAAAAAGCCAGCTCTTTGACCCAGCATGCTCCCCTCACCTGTTTCATTCCTGCTACTCGTACATGGCTCTGGAATTGGAGGCAAGAGCTGGAAAACAAAAAAATGAAATCCAAAAATACATTTTTTCCACACTGAAAATAAAATACTGAAGCCATTGGAGTGGTAAACCATGGAAACATTCTTCTCATAAAATTCTACTGCATTCATTAAGCACAGAGATGCCTTCTCTGTAAGTGAACTCTTACAGTCCTGTGTAAAAAGCTTTAAGTGGTTACACTGAGAAAGATTTGGGGTTAAGCCTATAAAAACTCATAAAGATCAGACTCTATCACATAAGGAAAAAATACTGCTTGAAACCTAGGACCAGTATGTGCAACCAGGCAGGAAATGCACCTGCTAGAGGTTTGCAGAGTTCAGTGGGGCTGCTGAAAGGAGACACTGGCATTTCTCAGTCTCAGGGCAGGGAATAAAGAACATTTGAAGGAACAGGAATCACCTTACCACTTCTGGAAGCACCTTCTTCGCAAGATCGTGGATGGCTTTGATCACAATACATATAGATGACAGGAGGAATATGACACCCAAAATAACACAAGCTCTGGGGAAAAAATAGACAAAAATAAATAGAAATGTTAAGAAGGTATTTGAAGCTGCCAACTCTCCCACTGCTGAGGGTACCAGAATATTAATAATAAAAAAATGTCTTAAGGAGCTAAAAATAGAGACTTAAATTAAAGAACAGAATGAAATGTCCAGTTCCTCTCTGGTTCTTAAAACCTGGATTATGTATGAGAAGACAGGGCATACCAGATGATGTTTCTGGGCATTCCAGATGATGTTTCTTTCTCTCTGATGTTTCAGAGAGAAAGACCTGCCACTTCTGCTCCTGATGATTTATCATAGAGTCCTCTGGAGATCTGTTTATCTTTGTTTGTTTGTTTTGCTAGGATCTCCCATTAGAAATAATCAAGGGAGCTTCATTCTCTTTACCAAACCAGGACAGATGTTTGGTAAATCTGGTCAGTAGCACAACAGAACCCAAAACATCTGCTTCCTTCCCGAATCTCCAAGAAAAAAATGTTTTAAGTGCAGATATTAAAAAAAACAAGTGCCTCCCTTTGTAGGCTGTCCAAGAAGCTCCCAATACCTAATCAAGGAGCAGTTTTATCATATTAGGTCCTGTGCAGAATTAGACTCTCTCCTCCTGCTCTGCAGAGCTTACCACCCATTCTTACAAAAAAAGGCAAACAAATGCTTAATGAAGAGAACATAAAGTAACAGAGAATATTTTGCAGAGAATAATGAAGTTTTGGGTAGGTCAGACACACTGAGACTTACAAAGCACATAATACATAACCAGAACTTCACAGTAAAAAAGAAAACCCTTGCTTTTGTTCAAATATACAGATTAATACTACTCCGAGATGGTGCTCTTTTTGCTGTGAAATACTACATATAAGGCTTTGATTTCCTCTATACCAACAATAATAACCGTTCTATCACAGTGTTGCTATATCTGTAACTCCGTTTTACTGACAGTTCTTTGTATAAAAATCTATTACCATAGATATACAGTAAGTGCAATTTAAATATTTAAAGCATGAAATAGTTAAGAAGTGATATCTATATGTACAATTTTTTCTTCAAAAGCTGTATTTCCTTTGTTATTCATCTGTTGGTACCTGTCTGGTAGCTCAGGTAGCTGATGCTATAGTTATTCCCATAGCACAGTACTGTTTTCACCATCAGGGTGTTTTCAGCCATCAGGGCCATGTGGGTGTTGGCAGCACATGCCATGTTCACAGCAAGCTCCATCCCAAGGCTGGAGTGGAACTGGCATTGCCCTGCCTGGCTCAGAGGATGCAGCAGCAGTGGCACAGGTGAGGAGCTGGTCATTTTACCCCCCAACACAAGTGACACTAAATCACGCTGCGGACAATCCACACAATCCTACAGACAACTTCTCAGTTAAGAGTCTGCCCTTCTCCGGAGGAGTACAGACAACACAGAGGCTCACATCCTTCCCGGGAACAGCATGGTACTGCCAGTAAGGTACTCATCTCAGATAGGAAAAGTCTGCTACACCTATTTTAAGGTCGATGTTTAACACCATTGTAGTAACTTGCAACACAATCCTCACTCTTGTTAAACATAACCTGTTGTAAAAGGCAGGTAGAAAAGACTTGAGACAGTCTGCTGACCCCAGAGTCCTTCCCCTGGGCTCAAACACAGAACAGAAATCTGGCCTATAGTCTGTGACAGAGGAAGAAACTCACAGAATGGATTCTCTGCAATCCCGCAGCGAGAGGTAATCATTAAATGTTCATACAGATGAGACAAAAGTTCATCTCCCAAAAAGAATGACTAAAATCAAATATTAGTGGGATTTCCATTTTCTATTGCACACTTGTGAGCAGGTCCCTGTTCTGCAATGAATTCTTTTAAGAGGTTTGTAGCTTCACTCTATCTGAACACAGAAAGAGACCTGTCTGTGTAACACTACACAGAGACCTGTCTGGAGCCTCTTGACCTGCTTTTGTTAAACTCCAAACTTCTCAGCATTATCTTTATGCATTACTTCTGTAATATTTAGCACTGCCATAACAGAAGAAGCTTTTATTGCACAATCTTTCACAACAGATTTTGTTGTAACAATGGGGTTTATTTATTTATTTATTTAATGTAAAGAATCTTATACTAAAGGTTCTGCTCATTTACCTGGGACAAATGCAGGTGTGAAGTATTATAGAACTAGTCCACAAAAGCTGGCTGACTTGCCTAAAGCCATTTGCTGAGCCAGTGACAGGTTGACATAAGATACCCATACTTCCTGCGAGAATATGCTGACATTTTTGTCTGAAAGCAACTCTGAAAGACAAGGTATTCTATCACTCCCAGCAGGCTTAAACCCACACAGCCAGAAACCTGTGAGCTGGAAACTGTGGATTACACTTCCTCATGGCAGTATATATCATTGAATGCCAAGGGTATGGGAAAGAGAAGACAGCAAAGCATCATTGCCTTCCCTTAACTTACCTTTTATTCTCTGCATACTTCTGAGAAAGACAGGCAAACATTCCCTAAGGGGAATGCCACTGGCTGGATTCAGTTGTGACATAAATTGGAGACTTTGGAGTTATCTCTGTAAGGTCTCCAACCACCCAAGCCTAACAGCAAATGTTTTGCATCTTTGCCTATGCCAGCAGATATACAAAGACTTCAGCAACCTTGACCTACTTCTCTTATTCTCAAGATCAGTTTTACTCTGGCTAAAGAACTCCCATACACCTACTTAACCAGAAATAGCTCAAGCAGAAAGAAGACAAGCAAGATGATAATAACAAAGACAAGGTTATTAATAGCAGACAGAAATGCACTCTTAGGTTTAAATCAGCATTCAGTCATCATATTTAGCAAGCCTAGCTTCCCCTTTACATGCTGGCTTTTGGAATCCAGAGCCATGTAAAATTCATAAGTAATGGCATAGTACTTTAAGTGCAAAAGTACATGTTTCTTCTCTTCTTGAGTGTCTCAATTTATCTGCAAAACCACTAGAACACAACATTGCATAGTGTCTTCTTTCAATCTTATTTGCCAGAAAAAAATAATTTCTAACTCCAAATGATGCAAAATTCAACTAAAAATTTACAAAAGAAACCTGGTTATTGTAAGTTTGGTTATTGTAAGCAATTGGTTATTGTAAGTTTGCTCTACTTTCACGGTATTGGACCGCAAAATTTTTAATGCAAACCCTCTAACTTCCATCTGCTGACAATTACTGCTGTGTAACTAAATAGTGTTTCCAACTGCACACGAAGGGTGCTAGTGCCAAGGTGGTTGGCAAATGCAATTTCATTAATAACATTCAATTAAATTAGATGAGCCAACTGCCGTTTCTAAACAGGTTCAAGTCAACTCAGAAGTAGCCATAAAAATTAATGAGAGAGGAGTTATATAGTGAGGTTTGACTGATTTTAAAGATATCCCTGACTTGTAATCGCCGTGGTATAGTAAAGGCTCCTCAGTCTCCAGGTTCCCCATGATGACTGTCAGCAATTCAGACACTCTGGAGTAGCTGGGGCTCCACCTAATGCCCTCATATTCCAGAATATTGGTATCTTCTTGCTAAGACATGAGGAGGGTACTTTTTTCAGCAACCCAGCAAGATGGACAGATCTCCAGGTATCCTATGCCACCCGTACACCCCTTACACCTCCAGCACCTGTTGAAGATCCTGTACTTATTTTACACCCATTTCTACATGAGTTAGTGTAAGAGCTTCCCACTAAATATTTACTAAATCATTACAGTTATAATTGATCTATAATGCAAAGTAATTGATTGTTACAGGTTTGACAGGCAGCAGGAAAGACTTAATGAAGAAAGCTTGAATCTGAATTCTCCCTCAGTTCCATGTAATATATTACTTCTAAAAAGAAAAATGAATGGAGAGAGTTTGGTCAAAATATCTTAAAACATAATGGAAAAGCGTTATTTGATTTTCAGAAGAAATGAGCTTTCTGGAATCTTTCAGAATGCAGTATATTTTAAAGAATAATAGACTAATTCAGAAACAAAAAGGTGAGGGCATCTCTCTGATATCCAGGCAACAATCAACTTTTAAGTCAACTAAAACTCGAACTTCCAAATTTTTTTTTATTAGAGCAATGGCACTTGGAAGGCAAGAGTAATTAAAATTACACCATTACATTGTCAGTAAGGAGAATTCAATATTACAAATTTCACAGTGAAACTACCACATCTTCTTTAGTTTGCTGGATGTCCGTAGCTGATCATGATCTACCAAAGATACTTCTTGATGTGTTTTTGATGTGGTATTTCTATCTGAAAATCCATGAGATAATATGAAGTGCAATTCATTGTATTAAAAATTAACTCATCAATTTTGTCAACTTTTCAGTTTTACTTTGTCACAGATGAAACACACTGTTAAATTGGTTGTACTGCAGCCTCAGGCATTGAGAATGAAATTATTTACACTCAAAACTGTCAAAAACTTTATACAGCTTTTGAGCTTTGGTTACTGCCAGTTCACTCCTAGAGGAATTCAGACGTGCATAAATCCTAAAAACTAAAGCTTGGTTCTGGGTGTGCTACATCCCGGAAATTTCCAAGACATTCTTCTGAAAGCAGTATTACAACCCACATACAACTCGTTTATACTTATACAACCCTATAAATATCCATTTTGTATTACATCAGTCCTGGATATTTGCACTCACATCAATCAAAACAAGATCAATGTAACTGTATTACGTGACATACAGCTGCCACCTCATCTCTTCCATAACATATTCACTGTATGGAGCTCTAATAAACATAATTCTTCATTTTGATGACAAATTCTCACAACTCATAACTAAACCAGAAAAGGAAATCAATCACTGTGAGCACCTGATGGTCTTTCCCTTAATCAAAAATTTGTCACTTTGCATAAGTTAATGGCTTTTCAGCAGGTAGCTATGAAAAGTACTGAGATGCAGGGACTTCCACCTCCACAAACTGTCAATTTTCAAGCTGCTATTAGTAAGTTAACTTTTTTTTTCCTCTTTTTATCACAGAATTAATTTCCTAAGGAGAGTATGTCAAATTATTCAATTCATTTGCATCTAGCAGATGGAGCAAAACAGCCTTATAATTCATGGATTTAGCCTTAATTCTATCTTATATTTTGCAGTTAATTGTTATGATTCCCTACAGGGAGTGATAAGACTAAAATTCTGTAATATTTTCATCATGGAAATAAAGATTAATCTCACTCAGATTTCTATGGTGATTAATCTTCAATGTAATGAAGGAATTTTACCTTTAGCATGGCTCTTGCCAAGCACTAAATACCCTCTACATGAATTGGCCCTTCCAGCCAAAGAGACTGCTCTTCCATGTAAGCAGCAGTCAGCTTGAAGTGAGACTGCAGATTTAGATTCTCAGCTACTTGTTTTGTAACATTTTATAAAAAAAAAAAAATATATAATAGTAGTGAAATTACAAATACATGCTGAGTAACAAGCTCTGCTATATACTACCTCAAAAAATATCTGGGGTAAGCTACATAAGGGTGATTGGTAACAGAGTTTTCCTCATATCAACCGACTGCTTTAAAATACCAATGCAAGAGGTTTCCCTTCTTAATTATCTTCCTCCTGTCTTTGTGGCAAATGGAATACAGCACCACAACGCCAACACCAGTTCGTAATGAAGCTCTTGGTAATTACGCCTCTCAAGTTAATCTGCCCTCACATGCAGCAAAGGTGGTGCAACAGAATTAAGGATTCAAAAAAGATTAGTGATGCAGGTGAAGGCAATCTGCAAAAATGTGTTAACTTTCTCTTAGCAGCTCATGGAGACAGTTGTTTTGGGGTAGTGGGGAGGGAAAAGGGCTTCATGCACTTGATAGTTTGTCTGTTACATCCTGGACCTTATTTTACCACCACGCTTCAAGTTCATTGAAATAGTCCCTGAAACGTGATGACACCATGTGAAATAAAACAAGTTTGTCAGCAGCAGTCTAATTACTTCCCACTTTTGTTAACATATGGTACAACTAAAATGCAATATTAAAAGCCTAATCTTCTTGTCAAATACTGGGCTATTCTCCCGCCATTTTTATTCACTGCAGTATCTCAGACTACTTGCCCTTTTTTGATTAGATGGGTTATTTGGGTTTTTACTACTTTTACCAATATGAAGAGGCTTACAGAATAATAGAACAGCCCAGGTTGGAAGAGACCTCCAAAAATCATCTGGTCCAGCCTTTCAAGGGAAAGGGAGCCTAGATGGCTCTCTGGCACCCTGTCCAATTGAATCTCACGATCTGCCACATCCCTGGGGAGGTTGTTCCAGTGACTGAGTGATCTCACTGTGGAAAATTCTTTCTTGCATCAAGATTTCTTACCTTATTCGCTGAAAATATTTTAATAACTTCAGCTGAGCTACAGAAGTAAACATGACAGAGAGAACTGAGAAAAAAATCATTATATAAGCCCTAGCATTTGTCTTAATATTCTTGAGGTAGAAACTCTGTTGTCACATTTGCAAAGCTGCCATCTAAACATGCTTCAGTTCCTCATCCAGTTCTCTGGCAGCCACAATACTATAAAGAAAAGATAATACTTCTAATTTCTACATATATTCTTGTTACCCTACAAGAACCAATTTACTCTATTTTAATTCTGTATATCTGTGATTGTTAAGAATCTTACCATGATATATCTTCCTAAGAGAAATGGGGGTTCCACCTGGAAACAGAGGAACAGTTTCCCAGAGAGGTTGTGGAGTCTCCATCCTTGGAAGTTCTCAAGACCTGACTGGATAAAGTTCTGAGTAACCTCTTCTGATCTCACAGCTGACCCTGCTCTGAGTAAGAGCCTGCACTAGAGACCTCCTGAGGGCCTCCGCAACCTGGATTATCCTGTGATCCTATTAATTTTTATTCACAAAATCTTTAACTCTGCATGTTCTGTCAAGATCTTTCAGCACTAATGGCTCCTAATGGCCCACAGAAAAGGAAATGCTAAAATCTCTACAGGCTGTTTTCACCACTGGAGTGAAGAGATAATGTTAGAAATATTACTTTGCAGGGTACTGTAACTTCACTTTAAAATGAGCTGCAGGCCACTGAGAGCAATATGAGCTCTAAACCCAGGAGTAATGTGAGCTTTTTCAGCAAAGCTGAGCAAATCAGTTTTATGATGGATACGGGATTAAATCTCTGAATAAACCCACCAAGGAAATCTCTAGAGTTTAAGTAAGAAAAAAAATTTAAATTATAAAAGTAATTATTTTAATAAAAACTGTAAAAGTGCTAATGACTGTTTCCCTATGATTAGAATGGATTTTAGTATTAGTGGGTGGCAGAATGAATATTATGTATGGAATCATTCAGGGAAAGTCATATGGCGTAACACGGAAGGCAGTTCCTCAAGAGGTTTTTGCTGACAGAAGTTAGGAAAATATTTTGAATATTCTTCACTTTAGAATTCTGAATCTCTCTATACCTTTTTATCAAGTGTCTTCTGTGTCTAGCCACATGACAGGAACCCTCTTGTATCTCTTTGCCTCGCTGATACTCTTGTTTTCATTCTTCCTTCCCATACCCAAATACAAATTACATTCTATGAATGCTCCTTCATCAGTCACTTGGAGCTTGAAATAACCTGCACCACATTTCTTCTAGATGAGAGGCTGTCAGCCTGTTTAAACAAATCTAGGCCTATTTTCATTTAATATTTGTATTATGGCAGCTCTTATAGTCCATTTACAGTAGCCAAGTACCAAATTCCAGTCACAGCCAGCCCAAGATTTCTCAAGTACAGGCAGAAATGAATGATGATACCCAAAGACTGAGAACCTGGGGGGAAAAAAAATCAATTTTTGGTCACCAAAAAATGATTTTCTAGTGGCAAACCAGTGGGATCTGACTGATGGGGATGAAGTGGAGCAGGGTTGAGAAATTGGAAGAGAACTCAGAACTAAGTCAGTGGACAAAGAATATAGAAAGGGGAAAAGTCTGAGGATGTTTCAGAGAAGAGACTGAAAGTGTTTGTTCTGGTTTGCAGTCTTTTTGAAGCTCAAGGGATGGCTGGGGAAGTTGCAGGTGTGGTCCTCTGCAGATCATGGTAATACACAGGCAAAAAATGCAATCTCAACCCCAGTTTTGAGATTCCTGCTCATTTGTCACTCTCTACTGCTAATCTTAAACTTCCTTGCATCCAATGAGGTAGTCATTGCTGGTGGTGTAACTTCTCTATTATCAGGTTTAGTTACTGAAGAGGTTTTGGACACTGAACTGTACAGAACCACAGCTGTTCCAAGTATTTACACCTGCCTGGTGCAGGGTGAAGAGGGAATAGAGTCAATTTAAGATGCACTTTAAAAGGAACAAAGTGGGCTTGCTGTTCATCACACATGTTCCATAATCCACCCCCAACTGCCAGAATCCAGATCAGCATCATTACAGCTACTCTTTTTTCTCACCATAAAAAAAAAGTCCAAACCAGGTTACACAATAAACAGGATTCAAGTAATAGTACAAATTACCATTGAAAGTCAATTTTTCAATTATTTTATTTAAAAAGATATACTGTGGAATCACAGGGTCTAACCTCTTCTTAAAACACGTGGAGGGGAAATGCTGTTTATATCTGAAATTCAGATTAGCTCTGCTAGGGATACATTTCATTTTGAAAATGTTATAGGGCTTCTAAAACTTTTATTATCCCTTAGGAGCTCAACTAGTTGCTGCAGAACAGGGTGTTTACGTCCTCTAAAATCATGAAGCTCAACTGGGGCAACAGTTCCATAAATAATTTGGTACTCCAGGTATTAAATATCTGCCAGAAAAAAAGCTAACAGACACTTCTACAACTTGGGAGAGTTTGAAAACTCTCATGACCTATTTTCTAGTCCCTGGTCTGCACAGACTGTGCAGCTGCACTTAGAGTACACCTGCCTTACAACCACCCTCCTGGCTTGAGCACTGCTCCCAGCCTTGCAGCAGATGATCAGAGATTCTGTTATTCCCCTGAAGCTGGAAATTAAAGCTTTTAGAGAATTTCTGTAATATTCATTTTTATGGTGATTATCAAATTCCAGTACAGAAAACATCATATCCCTGATTTTATATATATCGACCTATGTGTAAATACTAGTCAACATACACAAATACTCCTCATCAACTACAAGTGAAGTGAAAGGAGAGTTTTCCATAAATCAAATAGATTTTGAATCTAACTCCAGTAAAATCATTGCCAAGGCTACAGATGCCATAGTTTTCGAAACAGATTTTAGAATGTATAAATATATACATTTTCAATTTCATATTTAATATAACTTCTATATGCGATGGTTTGTGTGTGTGTCCAGGGATAACCTTATGCATACATGCATTTCTGTCTGGATAAGAGCAAAGTTTAGGAATACTTTACTTTTGTCTAAATTTGGGAGAAATTACAGTGTTTAATAACTCAGCCTAATGGAGTATATCTAAAACCTGTATCTAGCCCTGTACCTGGATGCAGAATTTCGGCTAAATATTTCAGAAGAAAGAGTGGTTTGGAAATTTTCAGTGTGGTTAAAAAGAAACTATATTTCCCTTCCTATAAAGCACATATTCAAGCATAGGTGAATACTTACCTTGAAAACTCTACACTGTGCTTCACTGTGTGGGAGAGATATGCAAGTGTCATGTGAGGATGAACTCATGGTAACTGAGAACTACACAAGAGTTGCAGAGGTAGGTTCTGAGCTCTTTGAAGTTTGTAGGCCAGCTCCATGCATTTGACACTTTTCCAGACCACTTAAGTGTTCCATTCACTCATCACAAAGGAGTTTTTCCTCCTGCCACAGAGGTTTGCCCTGAACTGTGGGTAGGTGTGGATTTTGCCATCTGTGCTTCAAGTCTCTTTCGTATGTATGGCAGAGATAAAATTATCCCCAGTCTTTTCAATGTGACTGATATGTTGGGTCTGAACTGAGAGGATTATTTTCATTCAACACCACCTAAATAGACAGTGCTCATTTAGCCAGGCTAACCAGTACAGCAGAGCCAATCCACACAGAAAAATTTAAATACAGCACAAATGCTGAAAATTACAGTGATGGGGTTTTTTTAATTCTGTGAACCAAAGGAGAACATACCCTGCAAACATATAGATCAGTCTGCTTTCTTATTTGAATCAGAGGAAAGGAGAGAGAAGAGCCAGACCTCACCTTGCAGGATGTCCTCCTATAAATGGTGACTTCTAATTCTTTCAAGCTTTGAGTGCAAAACTAGGATACATCACAATCCCCATATTCCCTGCCCAATTGCAATGCACATATATCCAGTATAACTTCTGTAAGGCTCCCCATGACCAAATGCCAGGGTAAATATTCTCAAGTGGTGTCACTGGACATGAGCAAGAGAGAAAAAAGGGTTAAAATTACTTTGGAAGGAGAGGTTTGCTCCATCGTAGGGTCTCACCTGGCATCCTATTTTCTCAGTAAGAAAGAAGCTCACCAGCCAGTAACTTCCCACATTTCCCCAGCAGCCCCAAAGTGCCCAATTCCTTCAGCAGCAGGGGAGGTGACAATGGTGATGGCTTTTTACAGAATCTGCACAGGGCAGGAACAAAGTAAGAAAGGGTGATTCCAAGGATCACCCTCAAAGCAAAAATCACTGAGAGAATGAAAGCTTCTGGAGTGCCCTGGACTAGACAAAAAGCAACTGGACAAAAGACTATAGAGTGAAAGTAGATTTGCAGTTCAAAGAGACAATGTAGAGCAAAGCAGTAAGCCATAATTTCATGAAGCCATAAAGCACTTTTTCCTAGCAACTGAAGGATCCCATGGGTGTATCTGACTTCCTCTGTCTTCCAAAAATGAATTGCACCAGAAAGTAAAGAGCAGGAGAACAAGGCATTGAAGGAACAGTTATCCATAACATACCCATGCAGACAAAGGGAACACAGTAAAGGGCAGTTCTTTCAGGTATATTCAGTTTGGAGTTGCATACATAGAGTTATGGAGATGATTTTATTATTGCTGTTTACTTAAGTCTAAATTCCAGAAAGCAGGTAACTAAGCAACTGGTAAAGGGTTTCTAAGCACCTGAATGGGCTTCTCCAAGGGTCACATGCCGAAGGAGATGTAACGTTATTAAAGAAAGACTGTTCAAATCTGCATTCTTCCGCTTGATAAATATCCACTGATTCATGGTAATATTTGAAACACTAATATGTCTTTTTGCTGCAGTGCCCCATTTACCTGGAAAGTCTACTAACAATCAATAATGAATGCAAGGCATACTCTCTGAAAGAATAACTGACAAACTACACATAACCAGGAGACCAGCAAGCAAATGAGGAAAGGCATCACTGATGATGCTGCAGTCATTGGGTATTATTAAAAGTCTATTGATAACATTGGTATGCTTCATAAAATGTTTTTAAATATCCTAATTTCATTAAACATGTCATACTGTTACATAGCCAGAAGTTTCACACCCAATGCATGAAGTCCTAGGAAAAGGTCAGAATTTCTTTTCTTCCTTCCTCCCTTCATTACATATCTCTGTGTAATGGATAACCCATATATAGATAGAGACAGAGATTAGATATGGATGATACAGATATAGATATAGACATGGATATAGATATGGATATAGATATAATCTCCACACAGTGTATTTCTCCAGCTGCCTAAAAAATGAAAACTCCAGTAAATCACCACGTTCCTCTTTCAACAGACAGAAAAAAATCACAACAATGTTTGTAAACCAAAGCTATATATATACATATACACCATTTAGAAACAAGATGTACATCTCTATTATTGAGATTGTTAAACATAGGGGTAGGGCAGTGAAGGGTGAAAGACATTCTTAATTGTTGCATCGAGCATTCCAATTACGAATGGAATTCATATTTACTATTTACTCCGTCCCTGAGGAGCAGTCAAATATCTTTCTTAGAGATTGCTTTTAGCTCAAACTAAATTAGAAATTTTTGGATTAAGCTCTTATGAGTTGTGTTCTTCTGAATGTCAAAACAGGTGAGAATACCAGTTCATCCTTCCCATAATTTAAGAACCCATGATTTAAATCCCCAGGGCAGGCATTTTTTACTTGGCCAGTAGGTTCAGCATTCTGGCAATATCAAATCCAACTGCCACAGCTGAGGTTTAATGTGTGGAGATGAAAGTTAAATCACAGACATAGAGCAATTTGTTTAGATAATGTCTAATTGCAAAATGACTGTTTTCTTCTGGCAAAAAGCTTTCTCAGAAGCAGGTGGAGGTATAATAGATATCTGCACCCGTGTCTGCCACACTGTAGACTGTCTAATTCTTGTCTTTTTAATATTACTGTCAATGTTTTGGACAATATAAGAAAAAAGGGATATATCCGCATTCTTTACGTATTATGTCACGGCAACATAGAACATCACAAATTTGTTTAAAATTATTAGTCCATGATAGAATTTAAATTTCTTATTACAGTAATTAAGGAATGAATAGCCGGAGTCTGAAATATGCAAACAAATAAAACCCCAACGAACCAACCAATCAAAAACCCAACAAACCACACAAAAACAGTGAAAGAAATGTGTGCTTTCTGCTCTTGGCATGATCCAGAATGTTCATTATGAGTAAGGTTTCCTATTTACTCTGGCACTGGGTTAAGAAAGATATTGCCAGACTGGTTCCTGGGAAACACAGAATGTAACTTGGTACCATCAACAAAATAATATATAACAAACACCAGCTGCAACTGTCAAGAATCACTATGTTAAATATGCTGTACTGAATTAGTTTTTGTAATAAAAACTCAGTAGCCAAAAACTCCGAGGAGCAGTGGATCCCACAGGCATAGTCAGATACTCAGTGCTGAGTTGCTCTGTACAGAAAAGATATTTCCAACCAATTGTCCTTCAAAAGCTCTGTCCTTTAAAGCTTTTTCACTAGGCTGTGCATGTATTTTGTTATTCTGTTTTCTCGATTCTCCCTTTTTTGATGGTGTTTCTGACTTTCTCCTCACACACATTTCCAGCACTACGATCCAAGTCCTTCATTCCCTATTTTAACAGAAGCAGAGAGTTGCCCTTAGGCTGCATAGCTGGTGACTAGTTCAACATCTCATGAGACATTTTTCCAATCTTCTATTAAGAAATTACTTCTATTGTTATTTACAGGGTTTATTTAAGCCCATGAAAACCCATTGTTACTGCACCAATTTCAATAAATTCCTTCCTTCAACAGAATTTAGATTTGCTTCAGCAACCCAATAAGCTATTATGTCGCTAAAGATTTACTAAAGGCAGAATATTCAAGATATCTGTAAACTAGTTATGGAGAACAGGAATGGGGAACCATTCAGATTTCTTTGCACATCTTGAATGTCTCAGTGCTTGGTCAGTGTTCAAATCACAAACCAGAAGACTGGATTTCGAGCTGTAACCTGACAAATCAACTCTGCTTTGAGCAGGGGGTTGGACTGATGACCTCCATCACAGCACTGCACAAAACTCCCCACACAAAGCCCCACCAGGCCTAAAACATGCAGGTGGTGGGTCTCTGCTTTATCAGCTACATCAGGGTATATTCCTTTTGGTTTCTCCTCTCATGAGAAAAATAAGGTATTGAAAAAGTTTTATTTTAGTCATAAATTTTCATCTTTAGTTGAGATTAAAAACTATTTCTCCAGTTATTTCAGCACTCTATTCTGTCTTTAATTCCTTGATCATTGCTTTGTTGGTAACTTGTTCAGCATCTTTATGTTCCCTTCACGTCAACTCGCAACCTGGCAGATCACACTGAGCCGATCAAATACTCATGAACAATCACTCTCTTCCTAGATATCTGTAAACCTTCCCAACCCTGGCATTGCCTCAAGACCTACAATTCTTTCAGTAACTCTTCTAAAAAACATCAAATATTCATCCCACTCCTATGTACTCTTTCAATAATGAGCCATTTTGGCAGAATCAAGCAGTGTCTCATGGCTTACAATCTCCCAGTAGTTTAATACCTGGTCTTGGTGAATAATTTATCCACTGCTGTTATTTCATGTGGGCACCAACAATACAGCCAAGAGCAGCCTGAGCATCTTCAAGAAGGATTACAGAGCCCTGGGAGCAGCAGTAAAGGAGGGAGCACAGGTCATTTTTCCATCAGTCCTCCCAGTCAAAGGGAAGGGGTTTGAAAGGGCTAGCTGAATACGGAGAATCAACACATGGTTACAGGACTGGTGCCACTGCCAGGGGTTCAGCTTCTTCGACTTACTTTGAGAAACCTGGTCTTCTGGGAACTGATGGGATCCGTCTGACAGAGAAGGGGAAGAGCATCTCCAGTTATAGGCTTGCCAAGCTGGTGAAGAGGGGTTCAAAAGAGGTTTAAATTACAGTTTCTAGGGGAGAGGAACCTCAATCTGTCCCACCAGTTTGAGGCCAGGGCCAGCGAGAGATGCCCTGAGCCTGGAGAGGAATTGTAGGTAAGCAGGAGAGCACCCAAAGGGCAGCACAAAGGAATTCCTTGGGATGGCTCCAATAACTGGCCTGTTGCAATGGAAGGGTACAGGCTCTACAGGAAGCTCAGGCAGGGCAGGTGATGGGGCAGGAGGGTGTGTGTGGGGGATGTCATACTCTATGTCAATGACCAGCTGGATTGCACAGACTCCACTGGGGTGGGGATGGATGAGGAGCTGACCGAGAGTTTATGTGTCAGATTAAAAGGAGAGCAGGGATAGGTGACACTATAGTGGGGGTCTGCTGCAGGCCACCCAGCCAGGAAGACCAAGCAGATGAGGCCCTTCACAGACAGATTAGGAGCGGCCCCGCATTCCCAAGCTCTGATCCTCATCTGGAACTTCAACCACCCTGACATCACAACCCCAAAACACACCTCAAAAAAAACAAATTTTTCCTCCTGGAAAATAAAGAGGTGATTGGTGGCAGTCAACATGGCTTCATCAATGGCAAATTGTGCCTTTCTATGACAGGGTTACAGCTGTGGAAGGTGAGGGAAGAGCAACTGATATAATCTACCTGGATTTGCGCAAAGTGAAACACTGTCCTGCGGGGCATTCTTGTCTCTGAACAGGAGAGAGGTGGATTTGATGGATGAACTACTCAGTGGATAAGGAATTGGTTGGGTGGTTGCACTCAAAGAGTTGGGGTCAACAACTCAATGTCCAAGTGGAGACCAGTGACTAGTGATGTTCTCCAGGAGCTGATGCTGGGATTGGTGCTGTTTAACACCTTTGCTGCTGACATGGACAGTGGGATTGAGGGCACACACAGCCAGCTTGCTGTGTGGTGTGGTTGACACCCTGGAGGGAAAGGGTGACACTGAAAGGATGTACACGGCAAAAGTCTCATCTCGCCTCAGAAAATGAGAGAAATCAAACAATCTAATAAAAATGAAAACCATTAAATGGAGTTAAACTCAGCAGGACAAATTTTCATGATGGTTTCAGCACTCCAATTCCCCTGAAGTCAAGTGGGAATGCATTGGTTCATTTTAGCAGAACTTGGCACAGCAAGCACTTTTGTACTGTTAGGAGTGCCAGCCCATAAAATGTTTCATCTCTATCTGCCATATGGCTACATCTTAAGTAAAACTACGCAGTTCTTTTACATGGTAGCATTTTATTCTAAGTATTTAATTCATAGCACAGAATGAGTCAGGCTGGATTCTCCATCTCTTTTTCTGGGGGTTTGTTTCTCAGTCTGTCTTTATGTTCTCTCTCAGTGACGTCCAACAGTAAGGACTGAATGTAGTTCTGCCTTTCCATGAGAGGCTTTCCACTGATTTCAACAGATTTTGGGTCAATCTCTTGCCGTCAAGTTTATGAAACAGTAAGTTTTATAAATTTGCCAAACAAAATTAATTGGCAATTCTGCTTGGCTTTTGCCAAGGAGCTAGGATATTTTCAGATCTGTTACGATACGCAGACAAAGGTACTATTTAAATCAATAAAAGACAGACCTATCAATAAAGAACTAAACCAAAGCCACTCTGGCACACCTTACTCTGGCAAAAAGGCTCCTGCACTAAGGCAGAATGTGGCCAGGCACACAGAGACAGGAATAACACACAGCACAACATAAGCAGCTACACAAATTTGCACCAGAAGTGGAGAGCAGACTGGTCCACTGAGGCAGTGGCACAGAGGAGACAAGGACTGTGTTAGACCAGGTGTGGTTACAGGCACATGCAACACAAAGATTATTCATAAGGTGAGCAAGCAGCCAGCAGGAGTCATTGCAACATCCAGCTAGAGCAAAAGTAATTACATGCAGCCTTTCAAGCAAGAGATTGATTAAACACAACAGGAAATTAGAAATGCGCCTCCCTCAAAAATTTGACACAGTAAGAATTGCCTTAAGCAACACAACCATCTCATCATCTCTTTGCTTGTCAGTGCTATGGTGATTCTCCTGTCAACTCTAGAAACAGAGGGGTAACCAGACTGACCGTCCAATGATTCATATTCCCGGCATATGGGAACAGTCTTTCACTCAGTACTGATCCCACCATGTAATCTTATCTGTCTTCAACTAAATGGGCATGGTAAGTAATTCATTGATTTAATTCAGCCTTATGTAAAGCAGAGGGATTATATGAAATAAAATTAAAAATGAGCATTAGAAAAAAAGGAAAATATGTTTGCTACTTTGCTTTTTCACTTTACTGCTTTAGCCATAGGGATATGTTGATTCTTCTTTTGTATTGGGATTTTTGTTCTCTGTAAAGTAGTTTACAAGGTTCACTTGAAAAAGCTCAACAGAAGGGGATTTCAAAAATATGTTAATTGAATGTTGACAGGAATCTCTGTGGACACCCACAAAAGCAAAATACTCAGGAAATATCTGTTAAGATCTCCAAATCTGTGCAGGAAGACTAATTTTAATCACATATTTCTGAATTTATTTTTATGAATCAATGCCACATCAGTCCTTTATGGCCTTTTATTCCAAACTGTTCTGTATGGAGCCCTGCCAGAAAGGAACTCACAGCACTGGCAAGCTGTTGCATGAGCTTGAGTTAATGCATGTAAAAATACTGCTTATTTTTTTCTTAGTTTTTAGGAAAAGACTATGAAGATGAGTTATAGACCCTTCTGTCTGGCCTTTTTTTTTTTTGTGATCCAACCAGTTACGTACAAGTTCAGTTTTATCAGGTTGCCCTTCTTGTTGAAGGGACACCATTCGAGGTGTCTCAGCACAAAACCTACCTTATCCCCCTTTATTGTAAAATTGTAATCTAGTCCAGGGGATAGTTGAACTGTTTTCAAACAAGCCAGATGGGATGCTGCTAGCAATGGCAGCACAGAGCAAACCCAAAGCAGACAAATGTACCGCAATTCTCTATCTAGTTGTACCCAAAATTTGAGTAGGAGCTTCAGATTTTCTTTATGCACTAGATAGAAAAAATCCTTGAGTCAGTCTCAACCTGGTCTTCTCAGCTACCACATGTATCACCAACAGAAATGCTGCACAATGATGTGGAATACAATGCCCACCATGACCAATATTGCACTGCAAATGTAAGGTCTTTTTTCCCATGGGATATATATAGCAAATATTAAAAACGGAAAAAAACTATGTGCTTGCAAAGTAAGCATAAAGAAGACATGTAAGTACTGCTACACTCTTACTTACAAAAAACCCCAAACAAACAAAAACCCAAGGGAGTGTCTCTCTCTCTTGGTACAGCAGTTACAACAATCTGTGTCACCCTACCATCATATCACTAATATGGACTCAATCTTACCAGATGTTCTGTAATCTCAACTTCTAATAATATCACTGAGTGTTGAAGTGATTTACATCCAAAGAGAAGGGATTCACATTTCGAAATTGTTAAGGAGGTAAAAATATAATACAAGCAACAATTTAAAAAACATACTCTAGTAAGAATAATGCAGTAAGATGTAAAATAAAAGATTTACAAATCTATTACAGATCGTAAATACAGTTTGTTTGATACAGGTGCTGCAAGGGAGGGAAAAAAAATCACAAAGACCTGAAAGTTGCTATCTTGGCTAAAAAGAAACTGAAAATCACAATCCCAGGGAGGTTTGCCTAAGGAAAGGCTGCGTGTTTGGGACCAAACAGTAAGCTGGCAGTAGGAAAGAATACTTGCTGACATGACAAAGTGCTTTTTGTCAAAGCTCTGGAGTCTGTAGCATCACAGCTTGACAACAAAAGCTCTGCAGGTCTCTCCCAAAGCCAGAAGTATAATGGAGTGTACTTACATGTACTCCCTGTGTGCAGAATGCACAGCGGCTGCGTTGCTGTATCGCCACAAAACTATCGCTGACGACAAAACATCCAGGGTGGCATCAAACTGCAAGAGAGACAGAGTCAATGGCTTTGCTGGCCATTAAATGTGCCCTGTGCTAAGAGCAGTGCATTTACTGTCCTGCTGCACAGGCACAAAGCAGCTTCAAATAAATCACTTTAATGAAAGCAGGATTTACATTTGTTGAATTGATCTTCACATTTTCGCCATGTATTATTGCATAATGATACACTTCAGAGCTCAGGAAGTCAATCAAGGGATTAAAAACTTATTTATTTTTAATCCATCACTTGTAGAGAAGTTAAGGATAAAAAAGGGCCACCACAATCTGTAACTGTGACACAAGAGTTAAAATACTAATATGCTTCTTATGCAAAGATTCTGAAGAAAGAAGTGTTTGGAAGTGCCTGGCAGGCATTCCTTTTCCTTGCAGTCACTGATTTCTTGCAACAGAAGGTTTTGTTTCAAAGCAAGAAAATATTAACTTTTTTCAAAATCCCATTGTATCCAGATTTCATATTATATGAATATATTACCCTGTATCATCAGGAAAATTGCCATATTTGTATTTCCAGTTAATGAAGACACCAAAAATTAGGCTTGTCCCACTGTAAGAACTTTCATCCTTGCATCAAGCTTTCTAGAGTCATCTAACCTTCAAATTTGAAAGCAAGAGACAAATTATTTGGTATGAGTCATTGCTTGTAGTTGGGAATTTTTTGCTCTGCTGCTAATCAGGAAAGGACTAGAGAGGAAAACTGTCATTCCAAAGTCAATAACAGTCTTACCATAGACTTCAATAGGAACAGGATCAAACAAAATTCATAAGGGAACTTTGGAATTTGGCTCAAGTTCAACAAAAAAGAGAGAGATTTTGTAGAAGAAAACAATATCTGGTGGACAATATCTATCAATGATGAGATACAAGCATTGATATTAACTCCAATATAAGACTTAGTGGGCAGAAACTGAAAAAGTATAATGCTAACATCCTTGCCGTCCTTCCCAATGTTTGACTTCAACAATACTTTTCCTAATCCATCATTGACTTTGCACACCTTGCCATGAAATTACCATAAGAAAAAATACAATATTTCATGTTTAGGGAAAGCCCATGAAAAAAAAAAGGATAGAGAATATTTAAATGTGTCTTCTACTTACAGCAAATCCAAAGGAGGATGCACTGTATCTCATTACGGAGACAGCTGAAGGAAAAAAAACATTATTTAGAATCACTTCAAATTTTTTTTGTATCCCTTCTTCTTCACTCATTCAAGATCTACAAAACTTGTTTCAACACATGGGCTTAGTTTCACCCAGTTCCCACTAGAACAACCTGACCAACAGTTCAAAATGTGTACAAGAAAGGCCTTGTGCTGCAGGAAATGGTCAGATCACTTGAGGGATGCTTTTCTTTCTTGCAAAACTGTAATGGAGCAGATCTTAGAACAGCATTCAGATATTTTTATGAACCATGCTGCATTTTAGATGCAGACTGGAGTAAAAACATTTTGGAACTACAATTTCAAGCTCTCAGAAAACTGTACATGTCTCGAGGTGCTCCTTGCTCCAGCCAGGAGTTTCAGGTCCCCTGAACTGGATGACAGAAAACCATGCAGGCCCATGGAGACTTCTTGGGTGCCATCTGCTTGACAAAAAGCCTAAGGGCAATTCACACGGCTACAGGAAATGCTTCAAATCCCATCATATCAGTGATTTCCAATGAAAAAAGCATTAGTAGAAAAATTGACCAGGTGTGATTTGGACTGAATACTACCTCTAAAAAATAAACAAGACTCTAAAAATGGTCTAACATCTAGGAAAAAAAATACCATTTTTATAATTTTACTCCATGCATCCTAATTCCATCCTCTCACACTTTCCAATTCTAGGAGGTGCTGTGCAAGAAAAATACTTCTGGAGCCCAGAGGAATACCAGGGAAGAAGGAGGCAGCAAGGGAAGAGGTCATCACCTGGGACTTCATCAAACTGCAACTCTCCCAGGCTGGCAGCCTGGCTATGCCAAGCTCTCAAACACTGAGCAGCTCCAGCTTCTTGCTGTGTTTTATAGAAGGACTAACTGAACCTGTGCTCCCTGAAGAAAACTCACAGCACTCTAGTTCCAATATTCAGAGAGTCTGAAATAAAGCCTAAAAGGATTGATTTTACTTCTTTTTTATGAACAAATATCAGCTAACTTACTAAGAAAAAACAAACAAACAAACCCACAAAACAGACTCAAAACGACTCATCAGTGACTTTGTAAATCTTAGGCTGACAAACACAATATCTGATTTTCAGTATTCCAGCATTCATTAGAACAGCTTGGCAGAACAGAGATGCTATGGTTTGACTGTTCTTTTCAGTAACAGCAAGTTGCAGTTCTGTGGCACTTATCTGGATAAACAGAAAATAAAATCTTGGGGAAAATAACCCTTTTGTTATGGATCTAAGACCTAGCTGTGGCCACGACTATGCCATGTGTCACAAATATTTGGACTTTATCATTACAGTTGGCCAAACCAAAAAGAAAAGTCATCAAGTTCTTTTCCAGATTCCAGTTTTCTCAAAGTTGAAGAGTATTGAAACAGTTAGTGTAGATTTATGTCTCCCTCTCTTTTTTAAATCATAATGTCCCACACTTCATCTCCTAGGTAAAAAAAGGGGTTATATTTCTTGGTCAGACTTGCCAGGCAAGAACTTGAAGTGATCCATCTGCAAATTTTGACACTTCACTGCATAATAATATATTACCTATCAAATTTTCCCTGTCTGCCTCCTTAGAGGCATGATTTCAAAAACTGCAGAACTTGCATTTAAAAAAAAGGGCATTCACAGGTACACACAAACTTGCAATGTTCCTGTCATTACTGCTTGCATATGATGCAGTTCAAAGCAACACTTTTACTCCTACTTCTATTTCTAGCCTGCCCCTGTAGTAGAATAACTCCAGAGTTTTCACTAAATTGCCAGTTTCTTTCCTAACTCAGATCCTGACTTGCAACAAGCAAACTTTATGGCTCCTTTAAAAATGAATTTGTAATTTCTCTGGGTGATGAACTGCATACAGAGAGTCACACCTTATGTATGCTTTAGGGGACATATTTGTTGTATTTAAAGCACAATGTCTTTAGCATGAGAACTGTCTTTATTTTATGTATTCTACCACAGCACTAAGACACAATCTGTTTGACCTGAGCTAACCAAAACACTAATGAAAAACAAGTATTAACTAACAGTGTCACAAGTCTGCTCAAAGTAAGTCACCCCAGATTAAATGAGATGTTTGTCCATGGATCCAGGCTCTATGGCAGTGAAAGCATCTGCAATATTGGCTTATAGGGTATCAGCCAAGACAGGTTGCCACAGACTGACCACACTAAGAATGACTGACTCCCACTGCAGCCACTGAAGCTGAAAGGACTTCTAGGGAAGTACTTGTTGGCAGCCAAAGATTTGAGACCCCTGGGCAAAGGAATAATCCATGGCCCTTATGACTCCAGTATCCCTGCTGACTTCCAGGAGCAATTTGTGGCTCTGCAGGAATGGTCCATACAGCTTTGGTTCATCTCTCCCCTTCCTTCTTCTCAATATGCATTTACAGCTATTCCCAGATAAGCATGTGCTGTAAGAAAAACCCTGAAGATTCCTAATCTCCCTACTGAATCAGTACAATGGTGGGAAACAAGTAATGAGGAAAGAACAGAGCAGGCAGCTTAAAAATCCTGTGAGGCCACTGTGTACATTTAGCAGCTCCACTGCCATGACAGCAGGACCCTGCTTTTAGCTGGCTTATTGGCTAAATTGGACAACATTTTATTACCTCTACAATAAAGCAGATAATCCTAATGCATTTTCCTGACATTTGTAAACAGAACTTGCAAGCAATCAGAAACTAAAAATAGAGCCAGCACAGTGAGCCACAAATCTACCACTGCCTCCACCTGCACAGCAATAGCAGTCTGTGAAGTCTGCCAACCAAAAGGTCAGATTTTGATGTAATTCCTTCACCCTTCCAAAATGATTCCAAATAAAAAAAAAATACCCCATTTCCCACACATTCTACCCTCAACAAAACAATGGGTTTATTCACTTCATGTGCCTCAGAAAAATCATGTAACTAGGGCCCTAACCCAACAAAATAGTTCTAATTTAACTCTTCAGCTATCTAGTCTCCCACCATCCTTTGTCAGGTTTAATCCTTCTAAAATGTGTTTCTGCAGAGACAGGACCTTGCAGAGACTCTGGGCCTCTCATTTGCTTCTCTGCACCGGGAGAACACCAGTGCAGGCACCTTTTAGCACAGGGGTAGGAGGCAACAAACGGGACAGAAAATTAACTCTGCCTCCAGTTGTCTCACCTCTGGGATGAGTCTAACTACAAATGAGAGATGGTACATACAAACAGCTCTTCCACCGGTCACAAAAATCTCCTCTTACATACTTAGAAAGGAGAAAACTATTTTTAGAAAGCCCCTCTAGATGGGACAATCACTCCGTCACGTCTGCTTTGAAATTAGTCTTTTTGAAAGACGCTCTTGGATATCAGCAAATAAAATACCATGGCTTCAAAAGCACATGACCTGTACTTAGCAAAAATCAGACAGGCAATTTGAACACTGCTGAAAATGCTGGGTTTATCTCTCTATATACAACCATGCATATCTTGATGGTTGTACAGAGTCATGAGCAACAGGAACTAGAAGTTGTGCTGAATCAGAAGTGAAACCGAAATCCAGTCTGTTTTCATTGTCTACTGTTGATAAAACATCAAAAACAAACATTACAATAAATATTTCAAAATAAATCCATTCGAAGCAGAGAAAATCAAACAAGTAGTATTTTCTAAAAAGCCCTCACAACAACTGAAGGCAAAGAACAGACATGTGTGATACTGTTAATACTTGTAAAAAATGCTATTGACCAGGACCAACAGGCACAGATGCCTTTTCCCAGATACCTTCTCCCTTCTTCAAAATTCTAGTAGAGCAAAATTTGAGGATTTCTGCAATCAGCACAGCAGCTACAAATGGCTGCCCCACATCCAACATCTCAGACACAAGTCTGCCAGATACCTAATCTACATGGGGAGATCCAGAGCTATCCATCAGTGTCATGATCCTAGATTCACATTTCTACCCCAAAGTCACTTGGCAAAATTCTACCAACCCTATCTATACAAAATCTTCAGCTCATTTTCCCAGTTTATAATTGCATCAATGTGGTAAAAAGCAGTACCATCATACCATTATGTGTGTATCTACCAAGTGGAAACTTAAATATAATGTACATCAAACCTGGATCTTCATCTCATTAGAATTTATGACCAATTTGTAAAGAAGTCCCTAAGAGGGCTCATTTTCCACCTGCCTGAAAGGTGTCATAGCAACGCTGTGCAGAATGAACTGCAGGGGAATACCAAGAGACTTCAATCCTTGGGGAAGACCCAGTGGGAACTCAGTGCACAAGACTCTAAAGAGCCAGACATCATGTCCTCAGCTCTGCTTCTGCCTGGGCCATGACTATTAGGTCAAGAACCCACTCTTCTCAAGCCTTGTGTTTTTTCAATTTCTGAATTTGTTTTCTGTACAAATTCTACACACTTCAGAGCAGGACCTGTATCTCCCAGTCTCTCTACTGTCACCTGGACTACAAGCAGGGCTGGAACTTGTGGATTATATATGTGTACAAAAGTAACAAAGCTAAGGATCCTAGGATTTATTATTCCCTTCCTTCAAAGAGAAAGTACAATCCTACCAAAACTATTAAACAGCTTTACTTTTTCCTTTGTTTTTTTTTTTAAAGTCTGAGATCCTTGACATAAATGACTCTGCTGCCTAATAACAATATACTTTTCTTCTTCCATAACAAAAAAAATCCTCAAGGCATCCTAAAAATTTTTGCAGATTCAGTGAGGTAACAAATTTTGGTATAGGAAATTTTAAAGCTTTCCAAGAATATTTTTCTTTCCTTGTCTATCATGCAGTTAATTATTTTGGTTGTTTGTTTTCATCTATTGCAATGGTCAAACAGCAGCTGCAAACTTCCATAACTTCAGTTGCTTCAGTGAACTACAACAGTGTATATCAGTTGATGATTTTCCTCATTTCTTACTACAGAAGCAGTAGAGTTTCAGGACTTTGTGCAAAGGTTTTCCTTTAATCCACACAGTTCTTTCCAGTTTCCAGACAAGTTAGAAAAAAAAGATTGTTATTTTTATTGTTATTGTAATCTCTGACTTCAGGATTTTCTATATTACGTCATTCATTTTTCAATGTTTCAATTTCAGAATTTTTTTAAAACTGATTTTTTGGTGGTTCTTGCAAAGAGATGTCCATTTTCCCTTAATCCCCTTTATTTACATGTTTTTGTTTATATTTGTCTTGTGGCTGCATCTTTGCCTCACTGAAAAATATCAGAAGATTTCCATTTCAGGGTTAAATATTCACAACATGGGCTTTCATGCAGGCAGTGCGGACGTGGCTTTCTGAAACTGAATATTCACTACACCGTGGTGCTCACCAAGAGTAGCAACCTCAAAGAACAGCAAAGCAGTCCAGTCCTAAAGTTTACTTATCTCCAGGTTCACTTCTGTTTGATTTGCTTTCATCTTCCCATTTACTACCAAAAGAGCAGCCAGGCCTCCACTGGCATGTCCCACAAATGGGCCACACTGGGCAAACTGGCAGGGCTGCACAATCCTGAACTGTGAAATAAAAAAAAATAAAAACAACAACAACAAAAAAAAATAGAAAAAACTTACAAAAAAGAAGGTATAACTTTTCAAATCATGAAAACATTACCCATGTGGAGAACACAGTGAACCAGCTTTCTCTACAACACTCAGTAAACAGTCCCCAAGAGCACACCTGTAATATAAAAAACCTGAGCATAAAACTACTGAATGATAGAGACACATAGACACTGACAGTAAATCTGCTCCTGATTTCAGAAAAAAAATAATGCCTGGGATCTCTTTAACAGCTGCTGAAACACCTTCTATGTACAGCAAGCTTTCACTGCCACTCTTCAGTGAGTAGAACACTAATAAATGGCCAGCCAACTATACCAAAGCCATCAATTCTGTGTGTCACCCTTTCCAGCACAGATGAACACCAGAAAGCAGTTATTTAAGCAAAGCTGTCTGTAAAGCCAGAAATGAGGCAAGTCCCATAAGGCAGAGTTAACAGCAATTTCCAGGCCTGCTCAAAATCCCATGCAGGGACAATATTCCAGCATGTGCAAGTGCTGTGCAGGGCTGGGAGAGAGCAGGATCCCTCCTGTCTGGCATCCTACTGCTTCACACTCTGCTGTGCTTCCTCTCTCAGGTGCCAACCTTCTGTTTTCAAACAGGATCATCTCAAAAGAGGAACACAAATAAATGAGAGGAAAGGAGGACTTGACGTTTTTGTTTAGTTTTGGCTTTCCAGGGGGCAGGAACTAAAAGAAGGCCAATATGTTACAGCTCCAACTGAGTTTTATCAGGATACTGATACGTTGGCATTTAAGAATAGAAATAATAAAACTTGAAGGGCTGTAAGAAATTTCCAATTTTCCTTCTAGGTACATGGTGCAAACCCTCTGCAATTGAACATACAGGTGCATAGTTTAATCTGCTGTATTTCAAATGGGGTCATTTAAATCACCCAAAATAACTCACTGCAATGACATTAGAGCACATTGTCTTTTAATGAAACTATGTATTATTGATGTCCCAACTCCAAATAGAACAACTGAAATGGCCTAGAATATTGCAAATGCCTTGTAACTGCACATTTACCAGGGAATTTTTTCAGCTTATACCTACAGTCCACAAGCCTGAAACCAGCTCCCAAAAGCAAAGGAGGCAGGTTGACCCTGAACAGGGACAGGGAATGAGTGATACCTTGGCTAAAAAAGCCATAAATTACCAGAAATGTTGAGTAATATTTGACACAGTCAACAGCTGCTTCTAAAACCCTGTGGCCAAGATTTGTAACTTGCTGTATCCAAACAAGGGTTATCCAGTTTAATGACCTGGGAGACTCTCCAAAGGCAAAATTTCTCCTGTTTTTTGTATCTTACTGACTGGAGGCAAAAGAAGCATTCAGGTTCTACTCAGCACAAAAAAAATTATTCTTGGGAGTTTGAGCAGATGATTTAAAACAAAATTAACAGAATAAGCCAGAAGACTGAGGTGAAGACCTTTATCTGACCTAAAAAGGTTTCTGGAAGCTTCACAGAGATTCAACAAACTCATATTTTATACATGTATCCTCAAACCTGGAACAGCTTGAACATAGGCAAAGCATTATTACCAGTCATTGGAGGTTTTGAATTGTTAATAAAAGAGCTGAAATATTGTTGTTATTCTCAGGTTCTTGTAAGCTCCTGTCCTGTGGTCACATTAGAAAGATGGAGAGATCCTTTCAAAAGGATAATTAAAGACAGATATTGTTCAAAAGCTCAGATGTATTAACATAGAATTTACCTAAAAAGGATTCATGTTAACTGCAGCACAACCAACAATAAATATATGAATATCGTTGGTTGTGCTATGTATTGTGCCATGCATTGGTCTCTATAAGGAAAAAAAATATTGTTAATTAGCTTTTATTTAGAACCAAAGCACATTTAAAAGAACATAACCAGTGAGAATTGCATCCCCTACCCCTGACAAGGTTATTTGTCTCCATTATTGTAAAGAAGCCAAGTGGTTTCCCTTTAAAAAGATGCTCAACTTGAAGTTTACCAAATTTAGACTAAAAGAAATGTATCAGTAAAGTTCAAATGCCAAAGCTCCAGATTCAGGGTGGGCAGTTTTTTGGCGGTTTTTGTTGGTGGGGTTTTTAGGGGTTTTGAGGGTTTGGGTTGGTTGGTTGGTTGTTTTTTTGGTTGGTTGGGTTTTGTTTGGGTTTTTTGTTGTAGATTTCTTTTTCCCCTATTTTTATGGTACATCTGAAATCAAGAGCATTAAAACAAATCATAAATGCTGCTATTAAAAAATTAAGTCCCATTTGAAAGTACATCTAAGAGACATAAATCATTGTCCAATATCATAAGACCTAATTCTCAAACCACAGGCCTAATGGCACATTAACAGGAAGACCTCATCCTTAGTATCTGCTATCCACAACAAAACACAGATGAATTTTCAACTTACAAACAAATAGAAACCCACCAGATGATAATATTTTTGCTGGAGTTTCATGTGATTTCAATATACGATTTTTTGATCAAAGGTCCTTTTTTTCCCAAGAATTTCAGTAAATTTTAATCAGCTCAACAGATGAAGAATATAATTGCAAAAGTTTTTACTTACCATGAAAAGTTTTCCAAATAAATTATAATCTATTTTATTTTATGGATTTAAACTTTTTCATTCAGTTGTTGTGGGGAGAAAGTTATTGCTTTTGAGGTCATAATAGACATGTAACTATTATATTTACAGTTACCTGAAAAAAACAAACAAATCCAACAACTACAGTAGTCTTCCTATTTCACAGTTAAGGAAACAGAACTGGATCAGGACATATTTGAAGGATCCAAAATAAGTTCAATAGCCAGAACTGAATTCTGAAGAGAGAGCATAACTGTGTGGAAAGGCAGGTAGGTCCAGGTGGTTGGCACAGTCTCACACATCACACTGCCAACCCTTAAACATTTCCTTGTCTAGGATTCTTATCTATAAAATGGGATAAAAGTACTTCCACAGTTCAGGGCATTATACACAGAGAAAATCATTTTACTGTATGGAAGGATGTAGTGACTCTGCAAAGACTGACAGCAGGTATCAGGAATACCTCATCCATTTGAACGAACTGTTCAGCACTGTGATCTGCCTTTTATGATACTTCACATTCTCAAAGCCCTGCTTTAACTTTTAAACTGCAAACTTTAACTATGGAAAATGGTAACCCAATTAGAAATGATCTGTGGGATCTTTATGGCATTCTCACAGCTTAACAGTTGTGAGAGGCTATTTTTATACTAAAAGTATTTGAACAGACTTCTGAAAATCAAAGCAGGCTTCCTTTTATAGAGAATTATAGCAGTTGTTCAGAAGTGTATCAAGTGCTGAAAAAAACATTCATATTGAAAATAATTTGGTATTGCCTTTAAGTTGCACTAGTATAATGTATTTATAGTTATGGAAACTGATGTGACTGGTGCGCCCCCATTGATAGGTCATTACAAGCTCATTTTTGTCCTGCTGGAACCTCTAGAACAAAAAATTCAGTGAGAGCCATGAATACAAAGGGGACTATTTTAAACATCCTTCATTTTAGGTCCCTTTGAAAGTTCTGAATTTGGAACAGAGAAAAATGAGTCCATACAAAACTGTCAATTGGACACCAAATAATGAAGACACTCAAAACAATTATGAGAAAGAGTTATTAAAAATGACATTGAAACTCAGGTACATGAGAAGATAATACAGGCTGATACTTTAAAAAAACCCCAGCATTTCTAGCATAACCTTTTATCCGTGTTCTGTTTTCTTATGAAGGTAAAAGAAGGTATTTGCTTGGCACTTTCCTTGATATTTTTATCTGATTCCTCCCTTAACTCACAGGTGGTTAAGTCTTGCAATGCTGTTCTTGAGGAGGATAAACAGAAATAGAATAAATTCTCTTCACACATACATTTGGGATTTAGAAATCTAAGACTGCTACCCTGGTTGGAGCCCATCCACAGCTGACCCTTGTTCAGCAGATCCTGGGACAAGGAATGGTCACTATAATCTGGAAGCTGAAGGTCACAGATCATGATCTGATGCAGATCTGCCCCACGCAGCTGAGTCCCTCTGTCATCCGTAGGAGCAACAGAGGAGAGGGCTGGAATGACGCGAAGATTGACAGGTTTTCCTTATCATAATAAAAGAGGAAAAAAAAAAGAAAACTGGAGGCTTGTATTCATTTTTCTATGCATGGCTTTCCTGGATGTGCAAAGAATGGAGTAAGGTGTGTGAACACAAGACCAGGAGAAATTCACACTCACGACATTTCCGCCTCATATAAAATGTTTGTTCTCTGAGTATTTTAATGAACTTAGAAATATGAAAACCAAGGAAGATTGGAACTGAAAAGCTTTGGTTTTTGAAAGATAATTAGTTTTCTTCACAGCCTTTTTCATCACCCATATCAATTTCAGAGACAAGACACGTATCACAGTACCCCCCGTTTAATTAGATGACCAGGGAGCTGCTCCAGAACAAAACCAAGCTGCCAAATACAATTAAGCAGGCTGCCAGAATATAACACAATAGTAGAGATTTTTCCTTTTATAAAGAGAGATTAGGGATGCATACCATGCCAGACATCTCAGTGACTTAGTGGAAAAACTTTAAGACCTGGTTTTAACTACACGTCTAGAAAAACCCAAAATTCTAATATTCCAATTTAAAGTTGCTTTTTGGTGTGAAAATTTTTAGATACCTCAACTGGCTGTGGGAGAGGACACCTGGTCAGGCTTCTCCAGCTGTAGACACAGCCTGTTTTATTGTGTAGGAGCCTGAGGGCCTGTTCTCAGAAGGGAATGTGCTGGGCACCAAGCATGTCATGCTAAGGACACCTCTGCATACTGCTAGACAGCTCTTCCATAGCCATTTAAATCCTTCCATTTAATCTTCTGTTTTAACAAGCAGAAGTTCAATTCCTGCCATTTAATATCTTAAACTTGTAAAACTCTCACAGAGGCATTCCCACACTCAAAAGCACTTGCAGTCCCTCTAATGGCCAGTATGTTCAAGAATTCCTGTATGAGGTGTATTTGACAAAAATTCAAACCTGGAAGAATTATATGGGAATAAAGTAATATTTATTTTGGAACTGAGGGCAAATTGGGAGAACTGTCGAAATTTTACACAATAAATTTTACTGGCCCATTTTCCTAATAAACCTACAAAATGCCAAAACAACAATGGTAGTTCTGAGTCAGCAATTATTTTCATAATTTAATTTTACCTCAATACTGTCCTTTCAATATTTATTTGCATTTACTATATTGTCAGATAGTTTGTGGCAGTTTATCACCTAGATTGTTACACTATAAACTCATTTCTGTAGTCACATAACTGGAAAGCAAGAGATGACTGAAAATGTTACCTTGTTTATTCAGTTGGACCAAATGGCAGATTTTGTCAACTATTTTGTATATTGTATCATGGGTTCTGATCAAAGTAACATTTAAATGACTTGCCTATCTCTGATAGGGAAGATTATGTTATTTGCACAAAGCAGTGAAATAGTCCAGGTAACTGCAAATAAAATCTATTGATTTCAGCTCAACAATTAAGAGATAGCAGATCCTTGCTTTACTTCTCATCCAGCTTCTGGAATGTAAAGAAATCTTAAATTTTGAAGTGGATTATTAGTGTTCCTTTCACATAAATCACCAAGCAATGAAAATTCACCATTCTTATACAAATTTAATTAAACAGTCAAGTTCTGAACACAGACAATTCCTATAAATAAATCAAAAGTAAGGAAGAGAAATGAAAAAGGAAATCCTCTGTGTTACCTTTTTTATCTTTCTAGGTTGAAATATAAACAAACCTTCCGGGGAGAGAAGCAATGTGTGATGGTTCTCTGTTAAATGTAACTGGAAGGAATTGCAGGCCCTTCAGACAGACCTCTTCCTCAGACAATGTGTTAATCTTAACAATCTATTGCCGAGGGCTGCAATAAAGCAGCCTGTCATCAATCCTACTCCAGTGTTGTAGTGTGGAGATGCTCTGATAGCAAGGATGCCACAGACACCCTGTACACACAAAACAGCACTGCAGTCAGGCTTGGTGTACAACTCAAGAGCAAATCCAATATATTAAGTCAGCTCTGGGCTCGAAGTCATTAGGCAAAAATTAAAATGAAATATGACTCTTAAAAACAAATTTCCTTTGTTCTGTGTTTTTTAATTAAGGTCTTTTAGCAGCTTTTAAATACAATTGTTCTGAATAAGCCCTTTTGCAAACAGATAATGCACATTTTCTAACAAAAACATTTAAAAACTCTGGAAGTTTTCTTCCAGTTGTGCAGTCTTGACAACAGGCAGCAGGAAACTCTATCCAGCAATTCAAAAGACCAGGAAGAATGTAACAGTTTTCCTGATGGATGCAGAGTCGTAAAGCCAAAAGAAAAACCACTTAATGATTGACATACCACACTGCTTTGCATCTGTCCAATTTTAGAGTAATAAGCTTGACACGTCTACTGCTAATTCTGATCAGAGTAACACAAGACTTGCAGTCCTCTCCCTATGAGATGAGCTTAATTTATTTGGACAGAAAATAGTCCAGATAATATCAGAAAAAAATGTGATGATAAGACAGGGGGATATTACAAAGTTGTACATTGCTATTTATAACATGTAATCACGTCAATAAAACTTGAACTACATCAATCATTTTTTTCTGTTCCATGAACAACTACTCCAAGGAGCAAGCTCTTGAAAAATCTTACAAGCATATTCCCAGGATAAAACCTTTTATGTCAAGCAGCATACACATTTTCTTTTAACATACAAAGGGTTTCTGCTCTTGCTCTTTTTGCTTTTCTTTCCTGTTATGCAGGCTTCAAAACCAAGAAGAAAATTCTACATTTCAGAATATAGGGAATGTTTAAAGCAGAGCTGACATGCCCTTGACTTGCATGCAAAATGGCTTTTCAGTGGAAGATACCAACAATCCATGGAATCATCTAAAATATCCTGGCTTAATTTTTCTGAAATTATAAGCATAGTCTCTGAAAATGCAGTTTTTCAAGGTTTCTGCGGTAGCCCTTCTGAAAATGGAGCTGACTTTGAAAGGGCTAACATGTCTCCTACAATCATGACACCAACAGTTTTAAAAATTGTTGTTGTCAACATTTTTTTAAAACATTGATTCAGATAACTGAAAGCAAAAAAACCCCAACCTCCCCACACACACACCTGCACACATACAATTTTATCATTCTTAGATCTTCAACTGATCTCCTTTTACAAATCAGCCAATATCCATTCTCTGGCTCCATACATAAGTAATGATAGGAATTGGGGGTTTTTTCATCTGTAAAACGTATTGAGAATAGTTGCTTGTTTAAAAAAGTGGAAACCTAGAATTACTAACAGCAGAATGCTGGACTTGTGGTTAAAAAAATACAGTGGTCTGAATTTGTAGTCAACAATCCCGATCCTTGAACCTGAGATCAACTTAATAGCAGCAGTAGGTTCTGTGATGAGAATTGTAACACTACTGTGGCATTGCAGATTGACCAGAGATGTCTGGCTCACTATTCCCACTGTGACAGACTTAGTGTTTTCCTTCCTTGGCAAGGAAAGGCTTTAAACTTCCTTGGCCTGATGCACCACCACAGCCCCAGCCCGATTCCCTCAATGACGCAAACCCCGCTGCCCCTGGTGATTTCACCTCCCTGCTGCCTGATGAAGAGAACGTGTTCCTTCCACAAAGCCTTCCAAGCCAAACCAGGTATTTCATATTCAATTACAGCTCTGATTATATGAAACTATTCACTGCTTTCCGTGACCTCCCTCACAGGTGAGACACCCTTTGTAGTTTACAAGTTATTGGATTGTGTTCCCTGTATTGCTCTTACTCCGTAGCTGCCTGGTGGTCAGAGCCACCAGGCAATGCTAAGTCTGCTCTGCAGGCACAAAAAAAACATTGCAGTAAGTTCATTCAGACCCTTTGAGGGAAAAATCAAGGACAAAATGAGCAGCGTAAAACTAATGCAAATGATCTGAAGTTAATGTGTCCAAGTACACAAATTAGATATTTTTGTGGTGAAGTTCTAGAAGAGTCTAACAAATATTTCCCTCTACCCCCAAGCAGATCAACTCTCAATTCAGTAGATATTATTGCAACATTCAAAGTAATATTACTACATTAAATAACATCATATGAGAAAAGTAGCTTCCTTTTGGAAAACAGAAAGAACAAGTTATTTCTTTATCAACTTTGCAAAGAAAATTATTGTGTGTTGTGGAGTACTAGAAATTCACCTCACAGTATATCACATGGTAACTTGATTGCATACATAGAAGATAAGAGTCCAGACTGTGTAAATTTACACCCTGTTCCTCAGATATGCTTATTTATTTATACTACTTGATTATCTAGCCTTCATACAACTGACTGTGTTTGTAACTCTCAGCCTAAATTTAAAATTTCCCATTCTGAAGAGAGTGTGGTAAAGAAGTCTAAAAATTTCCATGGAAATTATTTAGATAACTTGATCGATGATAGTGCTGGATAAAAGAATACTTACAATTGAAAACATTATTTTGCAAATATATTTTTGACATGCTGGAAAGATAATATCCTTTCTTTAAATGAGACTATGTAACACCTTCTCAAGTATCCTAATAACATCCTTTTGCATACTAGCTCTGAAAAAATATCCCTCCGTACGCTGTCAAAGAATAAAATGTATAAAAAGAAATTGAAAGGAAAGGCCAGAGAGAAAAGATTAATTCAGAGCTAGAGCTGAGGCTCCTCTGGGGTAGGAAGTAGGAATGACACAGCTGCTCCAGATGGAAGCTGCGAGATTAGTCACAGTTCACACATAAAGTCTTGAAAGGGCTTTAGAACAACTCTGAAATGTTTTCTGCAGTAAGGGATGTATCTTTATACATGTAAGAAGGGGATTATTCTGAACATACATGGTATAGACAGTTAGACCTACTAATGCTTGTAAAATGGATTTGCAATCTCCTAGATGCCAGAAAGCTCTTAAGACATAGAAGTCCATATTTACAGTGTACACATATTTATAGGCTCATCATTTCAAAGGAAAGCATTATTTATTTCTGGTCTCCTTTGCATTTTTTATAAATATACGACAAAAAAGAAGAGTCACGATTCAGGATCAGTCACAGGTAGACTACAAGCCCACGTTTTTTGCTGTGGCTTATAGTACTGCTCTGTACATTGAGTTATCAGCCACAAGCCTGGACAAAGTATCCAAGAGGGATCTTGGGGTGCAACTCTCCCAGTTATGTTGTCCAAAGGTCTGGCATACAAATTACCTCTTGGAATGACAGTAAACTTTCAACAGGCATTCCAAACAGATGTATTCAAAACCCTGACCATCGTTTGATCTTAGTCCCAATAATTCAGAGGAGGAAATGATCAAAAACCTAAATCATATTTCAAAGTCTCCATTTATTTACTTTTTTTCATTTGTTTTCTTCACAGGCATCACTAATTTAATTTGAAATATTTTCAATATCAGAGTCTCAATAGACAATGACTTGTTGGGGTGTGCATACTGATAAACCAGGGCCCTAAATGAGTCACTTCATTAAGAACTGAGTAATGACTTCTAAACAATTACTGCTTTTGTTGCAAATGAGGCATTTACTCAAGGAGCAAATACAATCAAGAAATAAAAGGTGCTTATCAGGATTTATTAAGTAAATATGATGGTTTAAAGAAAATTATGAATGATTTTTGTTGATGCTGTACATTACTCAATGTAAATGACTTTCTCAATTGTTTCTGCTATTATTTTATGTCACGAAACAACAAGCAACAGTGATTATTTGATCCATATCTTTGATGTTCTTTAATAAATTCAGGATTAAGAGTTTGCAGCTTTATACTGATGCAAATGGAATCAATAAATTCTTAAAGTCGACTGTGAAAGAAATTGTAAAAACAGGTGTTGGCATTTGGGAACTGCAGTGCTGAACACAGAGCAGATGATTAATTTCATGACAGGTAACACAGAAAGTCCTTAAGAGAAAAGCTCATTGAGACAGCCAGAAGAATATACACATGAAACAAACCACAACAATTTTATAAATACTCAGTAAAATTAGACATTTAAAATTAATTCAAACTGGCTGTACATGCCAATCCAGTTTTCCTTTATAATTCCAGTTCCACCTGTCTAAAATACACAGGCTTTACCATCTGTTGATACAATTAGTTTGTCAGATTTAGACAGGAGTCTGAATTCGCACTCAGCAACACACAGATTCAGATTATTACACCTTAAGAAAGGGTTAAATATTTAGTCACTTTGATTATTTGCAAATTTAGATCTGACATTAGGTACACTAGAATAGCTGGGCCTTTAACACCGTGTGATGTTAAGACAAGCTCTCAGAAAAGCCAAAAAATCTGCTGGTGTAAAATTTTTTTTAAATTCCTGTCTGGCAGCTGACTTGAAATGGATGTACAGCATCTGTTTCCTCTCAGCACCACTTTCAACTTATACAGTTCCATATCAAGAACATTTTCAGTTCCTTATAAGATTAACTCTGTGGCAAAGTTCTGATCCATAGGCAAAATAACTGTCAAAATAAAGCACATCAATAAGGTATGGGTTCATCTTTAAACTTCAAAAGAAATACTTAAGAATCCATGTAAAGGTTTATTACAGTGAGGATAATGAAAATACCCTTTCTTTCTTAGAGAAACCCCAATGTAGCTTTGAAGAACATAATGAAGAACAATATGTAACTACCTTTTATTTTACAAGTTGACAGAAATGTTGGCTAAATAAAAATATCTAGGAACAGCATCAAAGAAAACCCTATATAACATCATTACACAGATTTGTATAGATTATTACAAGTGTTAAAAGACAGAGAAATGTCTGCACCACAAGTCCTGCAGAGAAGATGAGTTCCTAAAGAATTTGGTCAATTAATTATATACCTTGATGTTACTTTAAAGATGCAGGTCCTCTCTATTATGTATTTTATTGCAATGTGGTCTTGTGGCACATAACTACATTAGTAGAACATGACTTACAGAAGCCTTTTTTCTTATTTTTCCTTTGGTTTTGAGTTGGTTTGTTGGGTTTTTTTTTGGTACTATTGCAGAACAAGCACCATCCCCAAAGCTGCTCAAGTAATGAAAAACACAGCAAAACCAACTGCCCAGACCCACTCCCTCAGCTCCTACGTGTCACTAAGAACTCCAGAAGCTGCAAGGAAGTACTAAGCTCAATTCACATTGAATCAAACACAAACTAGTCACATTTGTACATCTTCCAACTAAAGAAAAGGACCAGTTTAGCACAGAAAAGTGCTGAACACATTTCATGTGTTTTCCTGGTACAGGTGCAAATACACTTGCACTGGGAGGAGGGAAAGTAAACCAAACTGGGCTGACAGATGTGGCAATGTGCTACATTTGTAGGAACACAGGATGGAAGAAGTAGAGTTGGCCTAAAACATCACAGACAAGGAAGAACAGTCACACTTGTCAACATCCATCACCAGGAGATCCTTTCTCAGGTCCCAGCCTTGTGTCATCAGCAGAAAATGCTTCAAGTGGGGGAAAGCAGTGGGAATTGTGTGCAGGCTTGAAAAACATCTTCAAACCAACCCACCCAAGGCCAGCTATTCCTTTTCCATCTCCCATAATACCTCCTGTCAAAGAAGAGGGGGAGAAGCAGAATTTGGCTTGTTAGGTAAGACGGTCAAAATAATAGACGAGGTTTTGGCTCCAGCTTGGACAAGACTAAGACTTGTGCTTTGTCCATTTATGGTACATCTTCAGCTGTTGCCATGACAACACTGACATCTCCCCATGCTGGGAAGTGCTCTTAGTTTAAATATTGTATAAATGAACATAAATCTTTTATATATCCCATGCAGCTATTGTTTGTGAAATGGGGGCAGTATTT
This sequence comes from Neopelma chrysocephalum, assembly GCF_003984885.1. Taxonomy (NCBI): domain Eukaryota; kingdom Metazoa; phylum Chordata; class Aves; order Passeriformes; family Pipridae; genus Neopelma; species Neopelma chrysocephalum. Next base: position 6,770,660 of record NW_020897767.1, on the reverse strand, counting down.
CTCTTAGTTTTATTAGAGGAAGAAATATTATACAGATCAGTCATGCTGCTATTCACTGAATATTGAAGAATTTCAGCAGCCCAACCCAGAAAAATGTTAATATTTTATTATGAAAAGCAGTATAATAAGGTGTTCTGTATCTTGAGCACAGGAATCTTTGTACATGGCTGAAAGGATGGTTTTAAGTAATTTTCTGTTCTGAAAAATTCAGGTGTTAGAAAATGAGACCTTCACAATAACTTATTTTCAACTAAGAAACTTAAAGTAAGTTGAGTAAATTTTTTTTTTCAGATGTTTCAATATCCTAATTGAACATTTTGTGGAGATTTCTAATTAACAGGGGTTTATATTTTTAATTCCTTTTGGGCATTAATCATAAATATTTAACATTTTTTAGGATAATAACACTCCCATCTGTCTCTAGCTGAGTTTCAAAACACAAACATGATGACATGCTTTCTCTCAGGGTATTCTGCACTTGAGAATCTTATTATCATGTACATGTAAACCTGTAACGGTGATTCCATTATTTTTAATTGTACATTCATAAAAATATTTGAGATAAACCTAGAAATAAATGACATCTTCCTAGTTTTCTGCATGATTAAAGACATTTTAGAACAAATACGCAAAGAGAAAAAAGAACAGTCAGTCCTTTAAAAAAAAATCAGTAGTTTTCCACTGCAAAGGCCCACAAGAGAAATCAGCTTCTTGTGTGAGCTCTCTATCCTGTGCTCTTTTTTTCATACAGACAGTATGGAATTTCTACTAATCCCTTATAACATATATGTATATTTTTTATTACTTAAATACATATATTCCAGAATAAGATGACACTGGGAAGCAGGGTATTTTTGTTGGCAAATACACAGCAATGTTGTAAAGACCTATAAGGAAATGCATTAAATAAGGTCAGACTCATCTTTAATCAATCCCTGCATTTTATTTATAGACAGGCACATAGATAGATATTTCATCTTCTCACTTTTCCTTTAGGCTCACTTTTCCTGGCTGCTGTAGCATTTAAATAGAGTTAATCAGTTCCCTCCAGAGCAAAGGCAAGTACTATAAACAGAGCTGCATGGCTCAGGGGATGTTCAGCAAATGTGTTCAATCAACACTTGCTCCTTCTGGAATAAAGAGGATGTGACTCTGCATCAGATTTAGCCCTTCTCTACTGTTTGAATAGTGTGGCCATCTCTGTCTGTGCCATAATATGATTTGGACTGAAGGGAAAAGGCCAAAGGGTTATTCTAAAGCTGTATTGAAATGCCCAGTTTTCATATAATGAGGATTATCTGATTTACATCTGAAAACCTGTACCCACCACAAACTACAAAAGAAGGCACGTGCAGGGCTGGAGCTGCTGGTGGAAAGGCAGATTTAAATTTACTCTCCCAGGACTCTTATTCTATATGAGCATGTCAGTTATTATCACTGGAATAAAAATTTTTTTAAGCAAATTAATAAAATCTTGAATCGTTATATTATCTTTTTTTGTCTAATTAAGTTCTAATTGTAATCGAAAATAGCAAGCTTATGAGCATAGCATTTGCTGGCACATGAGAGGGTGTGTTGCTTTAAAAGGTGAGAGTGGAAAATAAGTTGTTAAGTCATAATACACATTAAAGAAAGGATCCTGATGAATGTCACCAATAAATAAGTATCAAGTAGTAGTCCTGATTCTGTAAACCCCCACAGAAATTGGCAATTTCAGCCATGTTTAATATGTCCTTTAAAGTGGCTGAGATTACACAAATTCTTATAAGTAATGCTCTCTGTCATTATTTTAGTAGATTACAGGTTAATTATGAGAAGATTTAGAGCCTTCCCAACCTCTCACTTTACATCCCTGAAATCCATTAAGGAAAGAACACAGGGCCATTGTGCATGCAGACACATAGGTTGCTTTCATCTCTAGAGTCAAGCTGCATGACTCCAATTTCCCATTAATTAGATAATCTTTCAGAGGATTATTTGCTAATTATCCTCAGTAGGTTTCCAGCACATAAAAAAATACACGGGGAAAAAAATACAATGAGAGACTTCTCCAAAAAACCTGGCTGTGGAGAGCAGTATTGGAATACCCCACAGAATTCCTGGGGATCCTTTAACCATGACATTCCAGGTATAACAACTTAGTTGTGTTAACTGCTCCTGGACAATAGAGCAGTACCCAGGGCCTATCAGACTTTGAAATCATCCAACACCAGACAGGACATTGAAATAAGATTATTTGATTAAAAAGCATGTTTAAGCATCTACTTGACAGATTTGTAAACAGGCACAAAAAATAAGTGAGATATCTAATAGTTATGTGTCATTTATTAGCTGTGGGAATTTCCTTCTTTTTCATCCTGCTAGCAGAGCTGAGGACAGACACAGGAGGGATTTTTGCACCTGTGATGACCAAGCAGCAATTCTTAGATGAAGTCAGTTTTCCATGCAGTCTCTTCCTAAACAGAAACACTTGCTTGGGTGGGAATCTTCACTTGTAAACCCTCCTGTTAAGAACTAATTAATCTGTCAGTTTTTCCTGTAATGTTTAATTTTGACACCAAATTCAATCAAGAAATATTTGCAATTTCCTTACTAATGAAATGCTATTTGTGGCAGTGTTACGATGCTACATGATGGTGCTTTTCAAACATGCAGCCCTTTCTGCCAGAGCTAAGAAGTATTAACATGGGGTTTATTAATAATATATTCATATGATGCAAACAAGATTCATTCTGCCAGAACAGCTTATGTCTTGGTACATAATACATATTTTGGCAACCCCTTTTCACAAAACATGGTTAGTGCCACTAAGAAGTACACTTTAGCTTCTGCTTATGATAAAAACTATCTGTGATGGATGAATTTAATTTGAGGATTCTGATATATTTGGGCAAGGTTACAACTTTATCAGTATTTCCAGAATTTGGAGGGCATGATTTTCTACACAGTCTTACTGTTTATATGCTTTTAGTAATACTACATAAATAAAGGTATTAAAATTACTCAATATACTGGTCAAAATGGGCTAAACAAGAAATGTTGAACTATTGCTTCCATTAGAGCTGAACATGTGGTAATAAACAAGCACTATCAGACAGTGTGTGCTTGAAGAAATCTTTTTTTTTTTAGCCTTGCAACTATAACTATCCATTTTTACAGACTTTGTTTCACTTTCCTTCTTTCCCTCCCAAAGTTAAACCGCAGTTGCTGGATACTCATGTGACCAGGTGACATCAGAACTGTCTGGTTCTGGGATTTGAATTATTCCATGTCCACCAAATGCTACAGAGCTTGCATCCTAATTGCTCCCAAAATGCTATTTAGTTGACAAATTAGACATCTGTAACCAGAAAGGATGAAACAGGAAGTAAGAGCTGTCAGACTTATCCCAGCAGCAGCAGTTTTGTTCTTTCACCTACTCCCAGCTACCCAAAACACAGCACAGAGTTTTGGCTGCTGCAGTCCTGGACTGCTCCGACTTGTGGCTGCCATTCCCTCCTCCATTTCCAAGGCATAACAATGTCAGTTCCGTTCCAGGATCTCCTACGCCCAAAATCTGAGCAGCAATGTGCAGTCACATGACTTGATGCAACTGAGACAAGCAAAGTGATACCTCAGCCAACTCTCCAGCAACCAAGGGAATGATGGATCGATGCTGGCAGCTGCAGACCACAGGCTCGTTTGCTGCTGACTCAAGCATTTGCAGCACATTTGACAGCAGCAGACACAGCCAAGTGTGTTTAAGTTCCAGCAGCGTGGAAACATCCTGCCACCAACTCTAGAGAGCCACAGAACCCCTAACAAAGGCATCATGGAAGTTCAGTGGCCTCCAAGTGCTTACTGGATGTGAACTTTGGTCCCTGAAGTCAAGAGAGCTATTCAGAGAAAGGGAAGCATTGGTTTATGCAGTTGTAGAATTTGGGTGCTTTGGGTATGCATCAGAAATTTGGAAAAAAACAAACAAAAAAAATACTGTGTACATGTCTATACATTAAAAAAGTGTCTACCTCTTGTGGTGATTTACAGGAGAGGTAAAAATCCTTACCTCTAATAGATTCATAAATAATTCCTATGCTATATTTCCGGTGTAACATGCTGGTGTTTTGAGTTACTGTAAGTTGAGTATACTCAAGAAAATGCATATTTACTGTCCTGTAGCATTCTCCTGCTGGGATAACAAGAAGATTTTTTTAGTTTGACAGAAAGAAAAGAACAACAGGTACCAACTGCTCAATGAGAGCTGATGGCTTACCAGTAAAGGACGACTTTCTTAGAGACTTTAGGAACCTCTAGATTAAAAGTGCACCTCACAGAACTGCCTGTGCTCCCTTGAGGGACTGCTTTCATAAAGAAGTAAGGCACCTAAGTTTTGAAGTTAAAATAATGGAATAGAAGATATTCCATTCTTATGTTCTTTTTTATTTTCTCTTTCCAGTTGTCTGCAATGAAATCTCAGAGGCCTTGTATCAGATCCAATATGCATATTAGGGAAAAAGAAATCTGTTTGATTTCTATTTTTACAATAACTAGAATAAAACAACGGGTACAAAGCTTCATATGTATAATAAGCAGCCTGGGAACACATATCATTTCCCTCAGCAAAATCCCTATTACATATGCAGACTCTGAAATATAAATATTAATGTCAACAACAAAAATAATTTGTATTTATATCTGTTTATGGGCAAAACAGATTCACTCAATAACAGCAGTCATGCCACTGTAGTCTATTGTAGTATATAACTTCATAAAATATATTAAATATTCAACTTATAAGTAGGGGTTTTTTTAAAAACTTATTACAATCTCTCCAACAAATACTGGATGTTCTAGTGGTTTTAGAACTACAGTATTATTGTAGTCAGTCCTTTCCCAAAAACAACATATAAACCTGTAATATACTGTACAAGGTTGCTCAAATCAAAGCTAAGTTATAGAGGGTTTAGAAATAAAATTCTATATTCATATTATGCTTTTCTATTATACCAAGAAAAAAGAGCAACTATGTACAGTCAAACAGATCAGATTCTACTTTACATTAAAAAGAAAAAACACTCACAAAAGACCAGAGTAAAATTTCTAAATGAGTACAACTCTCATACTGCTCTGGTACAGTGTAGTATCAGTTTTGCTGCTGAAAATGCTTCTGCACACACTAAGTTTCCAGAACCTTACTTTTTTTCAACTCTTGTTGAGAAGTCACATGCAAATCTTTACATGATTTAACAACTTGCAGTCTAAAATCACCCTGGAGATGGCAAACACGACTAGGCTGAAAATAAACTCACATTTCAATCATGAAACAATTTCGATTCAAGCTCCAGCACATGCACTGAGGCAGCCCCATTTATATTGAATGGTAACAAAATTTTAACAAATTGGAATAAATAAATGTAAATAAATAATATGTATAATATTGCTGCTGATGCTGAAACATATTTTTCTCAATCCTTCCCCTTCCTCCCAGCCTGATACTCTAAGAACATACTCCAGCAAATCTTGCATTTGTCAATGAAGGAGCAAAAAAAAACAACAACAAAAGGTGTAAGAATAAGGTTCCCTTTCTTACCCTCTCTATACCTAATTTTCATGATCACAATATGAATCTCATCCAATTGGCCTCAACCCTTCAATCCAGCCTGTCCAGATCCCTCTATGGAGCCCTCCTGTTCTCCAGCAGAACAACACTCCCACCCAGCTTGACCTTATCTGCAAATTTGCTGAGAGTGCACTTAACCCAGATCATCAATGAAAATATTAAACAGGATTGGCCCCAGTACAGAGCCCTGGGGAACCCCACTGGTGACCTTCCTCAGTTGGATGTATATCCAGTAGTATTTTAATTCCTTAGATAATGACAGCCATGGACAGTACAGTTAAACATGATCCATTAAAATATGTAACCACAGGAAGCTGAATTTAACACAACAGCCGTTTGCTACTCCTCTGCCAAAACAGAGCCTCGAAGGATTCCCAGTATCAAAAATTTGAATAAGAAGTGAGAAAAAAATAATTGTCTTGGAACCATTAATCTTAAGTGAAGGACCTTTACTGGTCAAGACTTATGGCAGCTGATGACAGCAGTATCATACTACAAATTAAAGATAAAATCCTGACTCCAAAGTCCTTGCCAAATTCCAACAGTACTTTTGAGCAATTCTTAGCCCTTCTGACTCAGTTTTTGAACTGTCAGTTGAGTGGGAGGTGTGAATTGAGGAAATGTTTTCATGAGTTTCCTCATTTAGCCATTTTTCCATAACATACATTGGCAGAGCTCAGAGGAAAAAAAAAAACCCACTCTGCAGACTGTTCACTGTTTTCTGAGTGAATTACTCAGCTTTTTAGCTAAGCCAACGCTTACACCTCCCAGGGTTTCAGAAATGCTGAAGGCTGTAATTCTTACTCCTCAACACAAAGAACCAAAGCCCAGGAACGATTCTCTCTCTACAACCATATTTTTGCAGGTCCCTCCTCATACAGATATCCACATGAAACCTCTTAAACTTCAAGCTTTTACTGAAAGGACTTTAATGCAAATTAGAAACATATATGCATAAAAATATCAATTATCCTCATAACTTAAATACTTATCATATCTTGAACTTTGGAAAAACTTGAGCAGGCTGGAGTAGGTAGCAATTCCAGAGGAAGAGGGTAAAGATGCCTCCAGCACTCAGGCCAGGAGTTGGCAGTCTGATCTCTGGAGTCCCATTTCCAGCTCTGCTACTGCCTATTCTGTGACTTCAGAGGTGATGATACACAGTGCAAAACATAACAATCCCTGTAGGGCCCAATCAGCTCAGTAAGCTTTGGCCTGCCTTTATGAATTCCTAACAGAGAGAATAAGAAACATCCATCTGTCTTTGAAACGTTTACTTGAAAGGAGATGAACCTCCAGCATTCCTTGGCTGCAAGAACAAAACATCAGGATTCAAGTCCTCACTACAGGATAAGCTTGGGTAGAAGACAGAAACGAAGTGTCTGCCCAAAACTGACTGTGCTAAAGAGAATGAAATAAGGGGAAGCAGAAAGAAACTTCTGAAACAAAGAAACATATGCATTTGTAACAACAGCAGGGGAGCAGCAGTGGAAACAGCAGCATCCAAACCACGTCTGGCATTCCCAGGTGGGGACCCTGCACGCACATGACCTTGCAGGGTGCCCAAGGATGTGCCTTAGTGGATACATACGGGAAGAACACCCACATCTCCCACTGGAGGGGTGGCAGCAGCTCCAACACATGCCCAGAGCAGACTCATAACTCTTTATTTCTCTAATGGAAGGATGGGGGGGGCACGTATAACCTTGGGAAGGTTAGGGTTAGTTGTGAGTATTTAGGAGTTGACAATGCAAGCATATATTTTGTCTAATATTGTGGTTTATCCATTGCATTGCTGACATTGATCCTTAATGTACAATTTACTGACTGCCAATTAATTACGTCATCAATAAATGAATAAACCACTTTGATTGGTGTTTGATTTGATCTGTTAACTGAGCAGTTTGTCCCTGCAACCAGCAGGGACAAACAAATGAAATGCCACTGCAGGAAGAAGCCCAAAAGTCACCATGGCCTAAATTATTACCCTAAATAACTTTGCATGTCCTCAAATAAAAAAATGCCTTTGTGGGCCACAACATACATGGAGAGCTCCAGGGCAGACAGCATTCCCAATCAGAACAGCAGTGCTTCCCAGGTACACTGTAGCCCCTGACACACAGAAATCTAGGCTATCATTGGATTTCTGAAAGTCATTATGTATACAAACTATTTAAAGGCTTTTGTATTGCTGTGCTCTATTAATAGAATACTTTGCATGTTTGGAGGAGAGCCCATACTCTAATAAATAAAAATTAACCTTCGTTGCAGTCACCGTTGGGAAAAGTGCTTTTTAAGCACAATGTACCACCAAGAATCCTTGGGATCTTCTCAGTTTGAGACAATATCACTTCGCATAGCAACAGCCATCATGTTCAGTCTGCAGAAATGTATTTCAATGGATCTGTAAGCCTGTTACAGCTGATTTTATTTAAAAGATAACAAGAGTAAAATAGCAGAGAGATAAAAACTAAATAGAAAAAAATAAAATCCAAATACATTTTAAACCTAATCCTTTCCAGTGGGTCAAATTACTTATCTTTTTCATGTCTACCATTATGAGAGCAGTTTTCTGTTACACTGGTCTACTAATTGCCAGTCTCTCCACAAAATGTTGACAAAACAAATCCAAAAATAACAAACAGCAGAATACACTGCACTGGTTTCTCAAGGGACCCATATATGTGTTGATGCATGACTACAACATGAATAATTCAGAATCTTCCCATTTGAAAACAATTTTTACACAACTAAGGTATGAAACTCCCTACATTCATTTAAGAAAGATTAATAGCTACAACTGCAAATTCAGGGATTTCTTATTGTCATTAGACTTGGTGGTTAGAATGTGAGTTTTACACAGGCAAGGAACAATTATCTCCTGTCCCTGCTCTGCATTTTCTGAATAAATCACTCAATAGCTTTTCCTTAAATTGCATTTTAATGATATTGATTGTTCAGGTGTGTCAATTTAAAATACACCATTTAAAACACTATTAGGGTAAACAGCTAAATATAAAGCTAAAAGGAAGCTTCCAATAAGCGACAGCAAGAAGTCTGTCAACCAGACAACAATATGCCATTTTGTGTCATATCACCACTGAATCTGAGCAATTGGGGTGTACGCATACATGGTCCTCAGGGAATCACCCTGATCCATAAGAAAACGTTTAGCAGGAGGGAACAAAGGCAGTGAATCCTACAACAGCCATCTTCTTTTGTCCTAGGGAAAGACATTCCCATTCTCTGCTTTTAGGAGACAATAGCTGATGGGGTACCTTATCAAATCCTACAGTGGACTTCTGTTATGCCAGGGCACTCCCAATTATCACAAGGATGCTGAAATTGGGATGGGGATGATGAGGGAATCAAGAGAGAGAAATGCTCCAGGCTGCTGTTTCTGTAGTGTCCTAAGTCCAGTTAACCACGTTGAATTCAGTTCAAGTAAACATCAGCAAAGTCCTATGAAGTTGTCTACCATATTCTGTCACGTGAGAGTTGGGAAGGGATGATGTTCAATTATTGGTTAGCTTTAAATATTCTTTTATAGCAGAAAATGTGCTTATTCTTCCAAAGTGCAGACTCTTCCAAGAAAAAAAAGCACCGAACCATAAATGAAATATCCCATAACCTTTTGTAAGTGATTCTTCTAATATCAAATAAGGTTAAATGAGCCTCATTAAAGTGATCCTATTGATGTATTTATGTTTTGTGTTTGTGGCCTTTGTGCTCCTCTGCAGAGTCCACTAATGACAATGGGGCAATTCAATATACTTGCACTACCCAGTATTATCCAATTAGCAAAAATATCAAGCCCAGCTATCAAAAGCTCTGTCTGACGGTTATGATCCATAAACTGTATCACAACAATCTAAGGGCTGTCTATGCAACTTTATCAGATTTTTAAGCATTTAAATGCATTAGAAGAGCAAATACTGAAAAGTGTTCAGGTTCCTCCTGCCAGATTGATTGATATCAGACATCTACTAAGTTTTAATTCATAACTACTTCAGAAACAGCACAAACACTGATCAGCAACTTACAGATGTTTCTTTCTTCAAAGCAGAACATTATTCTGCAAAAGACAGGAACTTTAGATACTAACACTTATTAATTTCTGGCTTTTGCTGAAGACGTGTCTGGAGAACCACTCTTGTCCTAACAGACCCTTGAAATTAAACTACTGCAAGGCTCCTTAAAGACACAGAAAGTGAGTCAAACACCTCTTCCTGTGCAGGTACAGTGAGACCTGCACAAGCAAATACATGTAAAGAGCTGAAATACATTTCATTACAAGCATGATCAGCTCAACAGATCCACTGAGAAAGTTTCTTTCCCCAATGAAGCTTTGAACCTTCTCCTTTGCAAAGTGCTCAGTTGGGCTCATCCACAGCCACCCAGCTGAGAGAAGGGCCACTGTTTTAATGAGAGGAGTGAATGGTGAATGTCTAAAGGGACAAAATAAGCAGGAAACCAGAGAACTGCTAAAAGGCAGCAGAACAGTGAGGAAGCACCCCTTCCCACGCCATTTGCTGTTTCCTTGCTCTCTTCAGTGCTTTTGGTCCAGGTCTACACAAAGTAAGCCCACAGGCCAAGTATATCTGGCAGCCACTAGTAAGACTACACTGTATTATGTTATAAATGAGATTTCAAGAACACTGAATAATTTATATCAAGTATCACTTGTACTTCCAAATGCTAAGACATCAGAAGGCACTATTGCAGGATAAGAAATAATCACTGCATAAGTTGGAAAGGAGCTGTTCCTCTTAGGGAAAATATTAGCTACCAAAAATATAAGTGAGATTTTCGAGTTCCTCCAAATGTTTTCAACTTGCAAAATCAGAAGCAGAAAAGTTCATGCTATGAAGTCACTAGTGCAGCAAAGCTCACAGTCCAACCATTTCCTTATCAGTATTTAATTAGTCTTAAAAGACTATGTATGTAGGATGATAAAAAGTCAGTATTAGGAAACTAATATATGAAAAACTTGGACTAACTTTAAATTATCCGGTAAAAATGCTGCATATGGAAGACAAAACAGAATTCATTACAGATGGAAACATTCTCATGTTGCAGGATGGAAAGTAGGGTCTATTCTTGGGTATGGAGATTTTACACAGTATCCAACCAGTATCAAGATTATAAAATATTCTGCAATAAGGAGAACTTTCAGCCCTTGTGCATTAGATCTCCTAAATCCAATATTTCTGCAGGGAAGATGCTTCACATTCTTTTCTTGGTATGGAACTCCACAGTAGACTTTTCATTTAGTCAAAATTCATTTCCTATTTAAGGCAAGAAGATGCTTTTAAAGGATAGAATTTTTAAACAAAATTTTCTAGCAGAAAGTCTTGTGCCAGATATTTGAATCACCAATGAAAGCATGACAGTTTTAAGTTTATCTCTAATCCTCTGATGGAATTTCATGTCACTTTGGAATTTTCTACACAATTTTTTTCAGTGATCCTTCTTATTCTAGTTCCAAAATCAACTTTTTGTTGATACGCACAGTTTTAGGGATCAAAAAAATAAAGAGTGCCCTCAAAGTAGTCTCTATTTCTACATAAGTTCTTCATTTCCAACATTGCCTTAACCAAACTTTTACACATGAATGGTTCACCGCATAATTACCATTTAATTATCAAATTAAATAGACCAGACACCTCAAAGGCACTTTCTCTGATAGTCTTGCTGGTTTAATAGCAAAACATCCTCCCCAGCTGACATGTGACGTGTGAGAGCTGATGGTGTAGAACTCCACAGTGGTAGCACCTCCAGGTTTTGACACAAACACAGCTTTAATCTATTCATTTATACAGCATAGAGCTTGTTAAAATAGCTTGGTGTTTTGAGTTGGTATAAATTTAACTCACGGTGCACTTTTTAAAATTACAATTTCCCCCAGTAGATTGCTTCAAAACAGAGTTGTAAATTTATAAGACTCCTTCTGAATGCCTGCACTAAAAAAATAAATATTTAATTGGAAATCCTTTTGCTATTTTTTCAACTTTTCAAAAATCAATGCACATTTAGGACTATTATTCAGTGAACTCAATTATTTTTATTATTGGAAGTACCATGAGAGCTATTACCCTCCTCTATTTTCTTTCTGATAATAATAGTGTCATTGCACATGGAAACTCACACACACCCAAATCAGGGTGCAGGTCAGATGTCAGCAACACATAAATATTTGTTAGTAGTTCATTAATACACTTCTCAGCTACACAACAATTTCTTCATCTTTGATTCTAATGGAATGTGCTTCAACCAATATTGTCTTTCCCAAAGGTATCTGTTGCAAAAATACGTCTTACAAAGAGCTATTAAACAATCTAGTCATTAGTGCTTATGGTCTTCCTCCTGAAATTCTGAATAATTACTGAGAAGTGACTCAAACTTCAAAACTTCATCAGCTTCAAAACCTGACTTGATAAATCTCAAAAGCTTTCTGCTAACACAGGGCACAGCATGACAAACACAATGTGAAATTTGAAATTCGGGGTTGTTAATCCCCAGCAATGGGTTACATCTTGAAAACAGCAAACTCGATGGGAGACCAGTGCCCTGGCCTATGAATCCTTTATAATTAATAAATATATATATGATTTGGAAAATATTACAGACAAATTTCCCTTAAAAATGAAGAAAATATGGAAAAAAGTTGTAATATTTCTATAACAAGTCCTCTTAAACATTTTAAGAAAACATCATGTAATGCAAAACTATCCACTGGGAAAATGTTCAAAGAAGTGATCTGAGATACTAAGAGTGAAAATTAGGCCTCTAAAATCAGTATTCAAATTATTCTTCTTCAATGTAACCTTCCCAGTGGCATGGAATAGTAAATATGTTCCAATTCACAGGCATTGAGTAGCTAGGGATAAATAATAAACTAAACCCAGAAAACACTGCAGCATAGTACAGATTCAGGATCTGAATATGCAGTTTTGAGACATGCAAGAGCAAGGTTGTTTTGTCCAGGGAAACCACAGAAACAAAGCAGAGCTGCTTAAAATGTCCTTGACACTCCACAACAAAATTATCAATGTTCATTCTTATTTAAAGCCAGGTAACAGCCTAAGAACAGGTACCCATCCCTGAAGACAATAATCACAGAATATATAACATAGACAGCAGATTTGCACCTAACAATGATAATACAAATGTAGCAGAAAGTACAGTTTTCAGTGATCAGATGGTTTGAAATGTGCTCTTTAAGCACTTGAACAAAGCATGACTTAAGATTCAAAACAAATGGGCACTTGTAAAAAAAATAAAAAGCCAACACAAAACCAACAGGTTTAGGGGGAAAAAAGGAGGGAGTGGAAGAGGAAGGCAATATTCAGTTCTTTAAAATTTTATAACTTCTAAAAGAGTATCTTAAATTACTAAACAGATAATATAATTCTGATGGAGTTTTTATCCTAAAAACTATTTATTTGGAAGAGAAAAATTTTTTCTCTTTATTTTTCAGAAGATATATATCCACAGGGAAAATTAAAAAAAAAAAAAAATTATCAGAGGGGACAAATTGCCCACTAATTTGTATCCCAACAACCAACCATGTCCACCAGACTGACTCCCAGTTTGTATTCATCTTCCTTTAAGAGTAAACAGAAACAGAAAACCGGAACTTGGATTGCATCTGTGTTCCCTTTCTCTCCAGCTGGAAGAGAAGAGCAGGAGCACACTATGTGTTTACTCCTTCAGAGGTTGAAGTACAGGCAAACACAATTTCTGTCTTTGTTAGGACCCTAAATGTCTCTCTCACTCAACAAAGAGCATTTAGGGTAATATTCTTTTCCAGAATAAGAGTGTTTCTCCTTCTCCAACCTTTCAATTTTAAACCCCAATTACAAAACAATTTCTTTCTCGAGTACTCCTGGAAAACCTAATTTAATTTTTTAAGATGACAAGCTATTCAGTTGCTAAGGACTGAAAACCATTCAAACACTTCAACTGCTTTGAAGTCCTCCACTTACAAGGCTGATCTAACTCCTGCTAAAGAAAATTAACCATATCAACTACATCAGCAAAACAGTCCTGTACCATGAAATATCTGAAATATCACAACATTTCTCCTACATTGAGCACAGAAGAGAGAAGGTTGCCTAATATTCTTGATCTGCTGGATAAATCATCTATCTTCCCAATTAAAAAAAATATGCTGAGAAACTTTTCTATTTGAACAAGGGTTTAATTTGATAAATAACAGTGGAAATGCATAAAGGATTCATGTCTCCAGGTTCTGTTGCATTCCCACCCCTCAAAGCCAAATTCTGCCTTTCTACAATCCAATAGGGTAGAAAGAAAAGAAATTGTCAGTTAATTTTTGAATTGCAAACTTGGTAGTTGTTCAAATCACTATCCCTACTATTTTTACTAATCCCAAAATTCAACATGCACTACATGCAGCATTATGAATCACTCTGTTATTTCCCAAACCAGCTCAGATTTAATCATCATTTCACCAAATAGAAAAGTAACATGATGTTCTGGATCCTTCCCCAGGATCTGTGGAAGTGGGCACAGCACTGGAGGCAAACACTGTGTGCGAGATTTTGATGTGATTCAGGATCACAGCTGACGTGAAATAAAACACAGTGAGGCAGCCCTTGCCAGCAAGAAGGTGAATGAAAAAGTGAAGAGATTAATAACTGTCAGTGACCCAACTGTCATCCTTCCATCTGTCAAACAGGCAGGAATTTGTCTCTGTGTGGAGTAAGAAGGAAATCAGGCTTGCCACCCCTCTGTATTGCTGTTACCCACTGAAAACAGCATTTATACACATTTTTGGGCTTCGATTTTCAGAAAATGGATCCAGAAAGCACAGAGGATATGTCCAGTATGCTCCCAAGCACTGTAAATTAAACTTTATACTAATAAATGCATATACTAACCAAAGCATTGCAATTTTCTTCAGGTAAATATTTAAAATCATTGTACTCTGAAGTAGCTATTTTCATATAGGAAACAAAATAAATAATACCATTATAAAAATGCCTGTATCTTGTCAAATTTTCTACTACCACAAAACAACAATTAAAGCTTTGAAATTTAACAAATTTCAAAATTAAAAAATGCTGAAGAAAAAGAGACATGATGTTTTTTAATCAGAATAATAGGAATAGTTTAATAAAAAGAAGTTAAATTCCAAAATGGCAAACTTCGTGGATGGAAACACCTCTGCAAACACCAACCTTTACTTTAATTTTTCAGAAGAAAGTTAAGTGGTAGAGAAAATTTAGTATGACCCAATAAGGCTCCACACTCCCAGGCAGCATTCCACTCTGTATCATTAGGACTTTCATTAAAAAATAATATAGATTTAAATTTTAGACATTCCACAAAGTCACAGCCCACTATAAACCCCAGGAATTCACCTGAATTTCAGAATCTGAATTTGTTTTTTCAGTTTTTAAAAGTCTTGCTTTCAGACACTGAAACATGATAGAATTGCTCCTGTAGTACTGTAGAGTATGTCTTTGCTCTGACCTTTTGTCCTTCCAGAAAGCAAGGGGAAAAAAAGCGCACTGTTTTTCCAAGTAGCCATTAGATTTCACCTAAAATAAGAATGGGAACAGAAGAGGCAACAGAGACATAAAGCACTGTTAAGTATAATTGTGGGACATGAAGGGTTAGGTTTCGTTCTTCCAGTTTGAGTTCACCACCACCACTGAATCTGAACTCAGGAAGATCAACAAATTATTCAGGAACAGAAACTGTATTCAAATTGTAGATTTCATCACAGCAACCAAAGGCAGAAAACATCCCAAAAAGGCCATTAGAGTCAAGGAGAATATTTTCAATGGGGAAAGCCAGATACTCCTTGCAATTCTTCATACTGGTAGCAAATGACACTCTGGACCTACTGGAGTAAGAGGAAGAATCCTACAAAGCCATCTCGGAGGCCAGGGAGTTTGTCCCTCTCTACTGGAATTCTAAACAATCTTGTTTGGATTTTGTTTTAATAGATTAAGCTAAAAGGAGGAAATTCAACAAAACTACATGCAACTGCATCTAAACCTCCTTCAAGTTCCTAAGTCCCTTCTGTATTTTTGTGTTTTCTAAAACTATCTAGCACTGTCATTTTTACCTAAAACTGATGGAATCCAATACTATATTCTGCACTGTATCAACACTTTACAAAAATACATTCTTTCTTGAAAATCTCAGAGCCCAAGATCATGATCTTACTAAGGCTTATGAATACAATGTGAATAATCTCAATGAAAACAAAAAAATTATATCAATCATTTAAAGTTCTAATTTTTTTTTAATTTCTAATTCTTCATTTTAAATCAGAATTACTGGAACCAAGTGCAGCCCTCAAAATTCAAGTGCAATGTGGTGACAGAAAAATTAAGTGACCTACCAGCACCAGAAGTAGAAACTGAATTCAGACCGTCCTAAAGCCTATTATTTGCCTAAGATAAAAGAATTAATTTGCATTAAAGAAAAAATCGGGACTTTACAAGATAGTAAATGAAGCACAGGTAGTGAACAAATATACTCTGTCCTGATAACTCCATTGTAGGGACAGAATCCAGACACAAAGGGACAGACAAGACATTGAAGAACTTTACTGATAATTTCTCAAGCCACGGTAGCAAAATTTACAGGGTTTGACTGCTTCAGTGAAAATGAACTAGAGCTGACTGGGAGTATCTTCATAACGTAAATGCCTTTTTTTGAAGTTGACTGATTCTTAGGTTTATTTATCTGCTGTTTCTAAACAGCTACAGTGCTGAGGGCGTAGTGCTTAGTTTATTTACCCTTCATATTTGTTCATTTAATTTTACTTTGTGGCACCTATGGACAGTGAACTGGAAACATAACCCAACTACCTCCTTAACATATTTTTATTTTTTGTATTTTGTGCACTTTTTTACAAAGTCAGTTCTTCCCAGCTATTGATGTCTCCCTATGTCAAAGGATTTCTATTGATTGCAGTGAAGATAATGAATACCAAGTATCTCCCAAACAGAACCCCTTTATCAACATCTTCTGCTGGCCAAGGGCATTGACATTCCTTATCTTGATTTCATCGGTATCACAAGACACATAAAAGAGCACAAGAATGCAAAAATCAATTCTGATTGGAGTTACACAAGTGAAATCAAGGCAGATACATCACTGTGAGCAGAAGACACTAATAATGTATCATTAATGGGATACATTTTATTAGTTTTTCTGCATCTTATCTAACCTAGTGAAATTGTTGTATATACATACACAGAAAAGTTAAATAGCAGAAAAGAGATTGTAAATATTTAGGTCTAAAAGGTGTTCTTACACAGTGTAGTGAGTAATATTTTTTGCAGTTCTATTTGCCTGCAAAAGTGAAGCCTAGGCCATCAGGAAAGAAAAGCACACCATTTCCATTCCCTCCTAATCGGACCCCAGAAATGCACACATTCAAACTCAAGACCAAATCTGCTGCTTTTCAGAATGAAACTGCTGTGTAACTGTGAAACTGCCTGTAAAGCACAGGTAGCAATATCACTTCTTAAACTATATTAACTGCGAAATGTCTCACCTGAACAACTGTTGAACAGATTCATCACCAGCAAAAGTCAGGTCCTCATGTGTCTTCTACTTTTCATGAAAAACCTATTTATACTTGCATGAGAAATTCAAACAAACAAAACAGTTCAACACCAGGAGCTCCAGCAAACTCAATTCTTTACCTTCAAAAGTATATTTTCTCCAAAGATTTCTGAGTGTTTCAGAAACTGACAGTGTGGGACACTCTCTTTCTGAATCAAACCAGTATTGTATCATCATCTGCCATAAGCAACCTTGCTCACTGTGCCAAGCAGAAGGGAACTGACTGTGGTGCACAAGAGTGCAGGCCTGGTTTTATAAGCCTTGTCCCTGAGCTGCCCCAGCTCTCCTGAGAGTTTACTTTGTCTGAAATTGAGAACACATTTTTAGAAACACAACATCCACGCAAAGTAATTGCTTATTACACAGTACTTAGCAAGACACCACAGAGTTTGTGCTCTTGCTTTAAAACAAACACAGTGTCTGCATGCTGATGTTTGTACATTCGTATTAGACTTCCAAACCAATTTGTTAGTCCTGCAGCTTCTTTGCAACCCAATTATGCAATCTGTTTTCCCATGTGCCCTCTACTATGTAGGACAGGATGACTGAATATCACCACCCTGTTTATAAAGTGGTATGCTGCCAAGTTTGATGGGTTTTACCCTGAATGATCCACTCAAGAATCTGTTTCTGCCTGTGTACATCACTGACATCACTGGATACCATCCCTTCCTTCCAACTGGAACTATGTCTGCTTTCTTCAGTTATGTGAAAGCCATGGAAATCCTCAAGCCCAACTACATTTTTAAGACTGTCTCTAAAGAAAGGCTGATTGTGTTTACTTCTGTGCAGTATCACAGTAAAACCAAGAGTACACAAGGTAGAGCAAAATTTTTAAAAACTCCCATCTTTAAAAGCACTTAAGTCTTCTGCCCATATGATGATTAGATAAGCCTTTGGCTTTTCCTCATGCCAGGGACACTGAGCTTTGACAGTGTACAGGAGAACATCAAAGGCTCTGGGACTGAAAGCAGCCCTGTCAAAGTCTGTTCCAAAGACTTGGCAAAAGGACTTGTGACACACAGGACACTGAAACCTTCTCAGAACTACCCTGCAGATGCAATAGATTCACAGTTAGCACATAATCTGCCCCTAAGAACAGCTCTGTATGTCTTCCTTACTTCCCATCCACATCCTCAAATGCTGACTGTGCCATATGAGGCTGCAATAGCTATAAAGATAAAGCAAGGCAACAATTCTCTATAGTTCTTCCTCAAATCTTCTATCTAAAGTTCCTGTCCATGCCAGGCACTGAAATAACACATAACACATACAACAGGCTCAGAAAAAATATATCACCACAGAAACGTGCCTTAAATAAGTGATGTGTATTTGATTACAAAAAAATTGATATAATCAGTGATAAACAGTCTTAATTTTTAAACAAACTTCACGCAGCATTTAGGGTGCTTTTTTCTGTTGTTTAAATCCGTACCATATTTTGCAAACCCTTTCTCCTGTATTACAGAAGTTTGATGTGGTATTTTTGCAAAAGCAAAATTTAACAAGGTTTTTTACTGCTTAGCAGAAACCTGCATTGCAGCAGGAAGACTATGCAGAAAATGTGTCCAGTACCCAGTCAGAGCAACAAATCACCAACTCACTAATCTCCACTGTGCCTTACAGTCACTGCAAAACAGCACTGGTTTCATAGGGAACTCAAAGCATTCCAGGACAAGAAACAAAGTGAAACTTTATGTGCAGAAAGTTGTTTATTATGGTTCTAAGACAACATGGAAATCCCAACTTCTCCATTCTGTATAGGTGAACACAACCTTTCAGCCACCTAAGAAAACCATCAGGGACAACATTCTGCTACAAAGATTAGGGAGACATCCCCCAATGTCACAGCAATCTTCAGGGATATAGGTGCTGTAGCTGGTCTGACCCATTATACTCTCATCTCCCTTCCTTGTGTCATGTCTTGAAAAATATTCACAGGTCTGTTACAAATTATCAGCAGATTCTTAGAGAGTAATAAACGCAGACTAAAGTGTCTATATTCTGTGAAAACTGTAACTTACCTAGTTTTAGAAAGCCACACCTGAGCCAGCCAAACCCCAAATGCCTGTTCAACTCTTGGCAAAATTAAAAAAGGGAAGAAGAATAAAGAAGAAAACATTTGGTAACCTCATGGAATCCAACTGCACTTTTGATGCAGCTTTCAAACCTTACTTTTGAACTGTGGACTGCTGAGCTTTGTTACAAAAACTTATTATCAAAACCTCAGGCTCAGTTTTTCCCCAAAAGAGAAAAGGTACATGCAACAAACCTAGCCTAGTCCTGCAAAAAATAACATCAGACTTGTGCTGACATGAAAAGTTACACTGAACATCAGGTCAAACATACAGCTAAAAAAAAATAGGTTCTTCCTTGAGAGTCAAGGCCTCACTAATGTGTTCCTGACAACTGTCAAGAGTCAAAACTTGCTGCTCAAAGACACTCCAACATTTTTTAAACTGCTATCCTCCACAAGGATCTCTTCCTTGATTTCAAAAACTTCATGCACTTAGAACTCAAGGCAGGTTATTTCCTAGCATTCTCTTGTCTTTTTTCATTTCTCAATGGTACTCATTTGACAGTAATTTTAAGTTGTAAAAGTTCTTTCCAGAATCTGTCTGACCAATGACAATGGCTACTAAAAGAAACAGAAGTTTGCCAGCACCGAAAATCAAATGTTAATCACATTTACCTTTCTCTACCACCTATGAAAGGGAGAAGCAAAAAAAAATGCAAGTCCCTAAGCACTTCATGAAACTTGAGAGGCACTGCACAATGTGAAGCTTCCACCAGAAGCCACCACCATACAAAACTGCACAACCCTGTTGTCTTACTCTTAATTGTCTATCAGGTCCTTTTCTCTGCTCCAGGTGATCAGCAAGGGGCCTAAAGTGCATCACCAAAGTATATCAGGAGTAACACGACATTCCTCAAAACGCACCAACCCAAAACACATCTCTCAGCTGTAAAGTTACTGAAGGGGCAATGAGAAGTCAAATGCATTTGAACACATTCAACCACAAGCATTAGAGCATGAAAAACTCTGTGACTCTGAAACAGCTTTCACAGGTTAAACCAGAACAAACTGTAGAAATTATCCCACAAATCAGTAGGTCTAATACTGAGCTGAAGCAGCCTGCCTGTAACTGTGCATACAAAATGCAGAGGAAACTGTCACTATAGAAGACTTAAGATACACATAAAAGTGTCAGCTACTGTGCAACAAAACAGTCCAATTTTTTGGCAGAAAAATCAGCTACTTTTTCATTTATCAAAACCTGATATGTGCTGATGGAGAACAAGCTTACAGCAGTAAAATCATTTTCCCAAAGCCACAAAGAAAGCTTGGGCTATGCCTAGAATTAGAACAGCCCCTGGAGCAAATTCTTGGCCCAGTCTCTGAGAATGTAGCAGGATCTGGATCAGTGTGAATTCACCTTTTTTCCTCAATATTTAAAAATGCTTGTGAGAGATTAAACAGGCTGCCTTAAGCAAATACTCTCTCACAAAAATGAGAGACAAGCTACTATCAAAAAAACATGAAAATGCTAAGTGGAGATGTAAGTCTGAAAACAGCTCATCTAGTACAAGTCCATGCTATCATTTGCCATAAGCTTCAGGGATCAGTGTTATGTTTCAAATTGAAATAAACCCATGGAAGTCAAAAAATCCATGTTCTCCAACTGAAGACCTGTCCCTATAAATTACTTTAAGTGTATTTAGGCGATTTCAAGCCTAAAGATTCCATAAGCCATTAAACTTTACTTGCAACATTATCCCTTAAATCAAAGTCTTGTTTTCATCCACCAGATGCTTCTCAGCAGGGAAATGCACACACCATAACCCAATGAGTATCTCTTAGTGGGAGAATAGCAGGAAATCCCTCTTTGAGCAGAGTTTGTCCAACTGTTCATTAGGACTCTAAATACAAAAAAACTGAAACCTTTTGCTGCCCATATCTCTATTAGATGTTTATGGCTCTGGTTTTTTTACACATGCACAAGCAGTAACTATGGGTTTCCCACAGCCAGAACTCATATGGTAAAAGGCCCACAACTGTGTTTTTTACCTCCTTAACTAAAAATCTGTACAAATTTACTTGCTGACCTATTTTTTTCATGGCTAGAGAGAGAATTGTTAAACAATCCTTTTCTTATTGCAGGTAATTACACACAGAAATACCAAATCATGCTAAATGAAAAGGAGACAGTTTTTAACTTGCCATAAGGATGAGCAAATGAATTGGCTCTTTTGGGTACTATTAGTTCCACACAGTTAGACATTATAGTCCAATATGTGTTAGCCACAGCAGCAAGTCAGAGAATAGTGATGTCTATCAATTTGGGAGGTGCACAATATTCCTCTGGGCATACACAGAGCCCTCAGTCACGCTCTTACACAACGAGCTGAGACTGATGCCTCACATCTCTCTTCCTGTGCTTCTGGCAGCACTAACACACATGCAAATTGAACAGAAACCAGTGCTAGTCCAGGCTGTCTGCCTTGTGCTGTTAAGCAGTTTTCACATAACTCCTTAGCTATGCCTTTAGGAAGTGATCCACCAGCACTGCAATCACCGTCAGTTCTGTCACCAGATTCCACGATGTCAGCCAGGTCTGATGCTCCTCACCTGGCTCTGCCCTGTGTTTTCCATGGAGGTGTTAGCAACGTTTCTTGAGGGTTAACTCAATTCATGTTAAATGTGGGTTTCACTTCAACATTTCAAGCATACCTTAATCTGACTGTTGTTGTCTATCAGGTGAAAGAGAATGGGAATGCATGGAGCCACTTTTATTTTCCCCAGCTATACATTCCAGCTGAGACTGCAGGATGCATTTCCATTCTATTAAATCTCCCACTGAACGACAATAAATCTTTCTTCTAAAATTTGAGGTTCTTCTTTCTGGAGTCTGGGGAAATACTGTCATTCTTTGGCCACTGAAATGTTTCATTAAAGAATGTGATCTGTGGACAATGCACTTAGATGTGTATTTTCTTCGCCTTGATATATTGAAAAGATACCTTGTACTTAACAGTTCCTTGATGCATAATTTTTAATTGCAGAAGACAAACAATCCTCATATCTGATGAGGAAACTTCATTTAGGATTCAGCCAAGGATCCTGTTCTGCAGTTGATCTCACTCATGTTCTCAGCATCACACCTAGCACAAAAATGGCCCAGAGATCTCTCCAGAAAGGAGAGCTGGTGGTGCAAGTGCCAGAAGCCACTTATTCTGCAACAGTTTCTGGAAGGCAGATGCTTCTTGTCTACCTATTTTTATGGCATCTGCCAGACTATCCCACTTCCTCTGCAGTTTTTCTGTCTAGCAAAATACCAGCTGGTTATTTCTGGTCACTCCTCTTTGACTGAGCACTGACTAATCTGCATCTTCGAACTCTGAAGATAAGCTTATCTGTCCCTTTCTCTGCACATTCAGAGGAAAAAAGAGCAGTAATGGGTCATACAGGAAAGTCAGAAGAGATAAGTAGGAGCTCCTTGTGGTTCTTCTGGAGAAGACTGGTTTGCAAATGAAGGTTAACATCTGCTAAAAGTTATCTTGTCTTTCCCCATCTCCAGACTTCTGGATTCAGTCTTTACCAAAGACTATGATAATCCTTTTTTGAATAAAACTTATTTGACCAGGTTGTACTATTCTTTTAATACAATGCATCGAAGTTTTCCAATCTTTCAACCCAAAAGACTTAACCAACTGACACTACAGTTGCTTGACAGGTTATCAAAGCCTATGATGAGATGAGAACAACTGTTAAACCCTTAACCAAGTGTTACCTCCAATGAAAAAACAAAACAAAACACCAACCCCACCAATCAACCCAATACTGCAGTATTTTTACCTATTTTTAATTTAGGCTAATATTTGTGTAATATTTTTGGTAAGTTATAGTAATGGATTGATCAAACCACACACACACATCATTTTACTGTGTGCCAGAAATGCCCAGAACTGCAGTGGACAAGCACAGCTGCTTAACACAGCATAACCAGGTTCCAGTACAGTTTATCACCTACAAAGATAAATACTTTTTTTTTCATATGAAATAGCAAATCATTTTATCAAACTGGATTTTTCACAAGGTCTGTATTAATATTCCTTTCCTCAAAAAGTGTCACAGCATGTAAAAAAATAAAAGTATGCAGGACACAAGGTTTATGCTCTTGCATTTTCAGAACCCAAAGTGTCCATCAGTTCACACTGGGTTATTGAGCTCAGAAGGAGCAGTGCCACCTATTCACACATCACCCTCTGTTACAATCGATTTTCTCTGTGACCACTCTGTATATCCCCACAGTCTCCCTGGTGCTCCCATTTCTCAGCCAGCACCAGAGTTGACACAGGGAAGCACATGTGTCATCCAACCCACAGTTAATTCTGCTGCAGCCAGGTAGAGAGTGCTGGAAGCTGGAGTGCACTGAAAGAAGCAGATATTACTTATGGGATTATTTTACTAAGTTCTCCTATAGTGCAGTTGGTTCTCCTGCCAAAACGAGATGAGTCATCTGCAAATAAAATTCTGTACTGAAAAAGTATTAAAATGTAGCAAGTTCCAATTTCAGTGAAAGTTACTGAAAAAAAAGATCACAGAGAATAAGTTCCAAGAAGGAAACACCAAGCACTATCAACCTCCCAGTAAACAAAGGTTATAAATGTTATTAAAAAAAAAAAATCAGGTTTAAGTTTACATTTTTGTTTACATTTTATTGTCTACTAAGTTTAAAAGTATAATAGTTTAAAATTTCTGGCAGAAGTAAAGAAAACTTCAGAAGGAGAAAGCTGTGTTCTGATTTTCATTAGTTTCACTGCTACAAATTCAGTAGTGCTTTACACCCTCACAAAATTCAAACAATAAAGTGATACTATACAATGAATATTGAACATGCATTTTCTTTCATTAATCTTGATTTCCAGCTCCAGATACAAAGAAGTACAACTTCACCTTTGCCAATAAACAAAGAAGCGAATTTTTTATTTGAGAGAGCAGAGAAAATATCTCATGAACTATGAAAATCCAATTCTACTGGTGTATCAGAAACCTCTTAACACATTCATACCTTTGCACAACCCTGCAACAGCTGAGGTACTACTTTGCAGAACTGACACTACAGTGACTGATGGAAAATACATCTGACTTTTAGGACTGCAGTGATGGTTCTCCAAAGGGCAGATGGACACCCACTTGCTTATGTGATATAGCAAATACAGCAAGAGCAATGACTGAGACTTGTACTAGAAGACCATTTATATTCAATTTTATACATAAAAAGTCAAACAGGTTTTTTATTGACAACAATTGATACCCATCACATGCAATATACCTAATATTACTAATTTTTTCTAATTATTTCTGTCTACTTTTAGTCAAGGAACACATTTTTCATCCACAATAAGCTGGGGATGGCTGTAGGGCACATCATTCCCACACCATCCAGTTATCACCAGTTGGGGTGCCTTAAACCCTCGTCATTAAATGTTCAATTCTTTTCCCATATGAAAAATTCACACTGTAACAACATCTGTCTCTAATGGCACAGTATAATTCTCTCAGGGATATGAGTAGGATCCGTGACATCCCTCCAATTATTTAACAATACCCAGTTATTTAGCTTACTTATTTGTACATCACACTTTGTTACTCAACTGTACTCTCATAGTTGGAACCTCTGAACCATCAAACACAGAGTTGACTGTAATAGAATCCTGGCAGAGACCTGATGGCAAAGCTGAAGACCCAATTTCAAGCGTCTAAAACCTCCTGCTATAAAATAAATATTATATATATTAGAATATGTACATTATATATATGGTATAAATTATGCAGCATAACACAGATGTTAATCCATCTCAAGAATGTTACTGTTCTTCCTGGCCTAGATATTGCACAGACTTATTTCAAACTCTTGCACACAAAATAAAGCCCAACAAAATCTCGGAAAGGAAAAATAAAACAAGTGAAAGAATTGTGATTGTGATTATTACATTAAATAGCCTAGATTTAACATACTTGCATATTTCTCATTCTTCATGTAATGATGTTGCAGTGCTAGTTTTCCCTAAATATCAGTATCCTGGTTTAATTTCAAATCTCTTTGGGATGATCTTCTCTCATGAGAAAGGAATAAATACTTAGCATAAGGAATGATTAAATTGCAATTGCTTAGTGCAAAAATACAACAGGTCGTGTTTTAAAGGCTAGCACTTAAACACAAACCCAGCTGTTTTAATAAACTTCCGCCGCAACAACAATTTTTTAATTGTTTACTGTTCAAATACATTAAACCATTGTATAGCCTGTTCTAGATTTCACAGACTTCTACCATCATTTTTCCTGCCAGTTAAGGAAAAGATTTCATGAAGTGTGAAGCATTGCAGATTATAGACCTACACTTCTGTTCAGCAGCTATCAGTCTTGAACTTGACATCCATATGTTATTTTCTCCTCCCAAGAAAGTCACTTGAAGTTTTGTGTGCCTGAAAAAAAAATTAGGCAGGCCTTTACTGGCCTCTTATTTCATTTTCAGTGAATGAAAATTGCATTTTCCTGTTATTAAGTACAGACTGACCTATACAAAAGGCTATCTTCTGCCAGTGTTGCCTAGAAAATGGAATTTTTGTCCTTTAGATCTTGCGTGTAACATGGTTAGGACCAAACTCTATTTTTGACTCTAGTGGCGCAGCTATAATGGAGACGACAGGGAAGCACAAGTGTCACCAATATCAGAACTCTACCTTGGGAATTTAAGTTCCATATTTCATTAATGCTTCTGAGAGACTACAGCCCTGAAGCATCTGTCTTTTTGTAACTGATGTAATTAAATGCCCTGAAAAATATGCAAAGTGAGGGATCTGCATACTACCACACAGCAGTTCTGTTCTGTATTTAGTCTTTGCTTGTTTTTAAGTGTCTGTGTGGTATTGTGACTTGAAATGTAACTTTCTGAATAAATGTAATCTGCTCTACTGAAAAAAAAAATGAAAAAAGAGAACAACAACTCTCAGGTTTTTAGGAGTGAGAAATGTAATTCTGTGTAGTTCCTGGAAGATAAAACACAAAGACCAAGACTTTTCATGTGGCCAGTGATCCTGCAGAGCTCTGTTTAGTACCCAGCTGAGACATTCTAAACCTGGCCTGAGTGCTGAATGCCCATCATTTGTCTGAAATTCAGTGACCTTTAAAGAATATTGAATTGAATATCCAAACTAGAGAGCCTCAGAACCATGAACCTTCCCCTACATTTTTTATTAGTAGTATTATTATGATTCACAGCTGTGCCCAGGATATACTAAGTACTGTGCAAACATAAGGGAAAACCCACTTATATTTAATTTTTCAAGCGAGAATGATATATTCATCAATAAATTAATATAGTCACTCCCCATCTCAGTTATCTGAGCAGTATGTCTGAGATGAGGAGTGACAGATTACATCAATACATCCCATGTGAGCATCCAGAGAATGACACCTTTGATTGCTCAATATTTGTCCCATGTAACTTCATTTGCATGCACCAGAGTAGCATAATAGTGGAGGAAAACCAGCAGTCATGTCCTACAGCTAAGCCAAATGAGACTTTATGACTCAATGTCATTCCAATGAAGAAAGTGGACCTGGAGCCACTTCCTAAATTTGTTGGCATTTTTATCTGTCTGTTAGAATTTGAATTAGCATGAAGCTTTACTCTGAAAGTAAGACCTACCCTGAAATTTTTAAGACTGTGGACCATACATTTCAAACAAAATGCCTCTCTAATCTCAGTATGTGAAAGTTCACCTTAATAAATAATTTTTTAGCGATTAATTCTGAAACACAAATGATTTTGTATACAAAATCAGAACAGTGTCTTTTGCATTTACTTGTAATATCTTACCTGTGGCCCAATAGCTAATCCTATAATAGCAAATACTCCCACCTACAGAACTGTGCATACCAGGTTTCCACCTGAGATACTCTACAGATTAACACAATTCACCTTATCAAGATAACAACACTTACTTACCGCACCAGACTACCAGGATATGACCTCAAATCATGGACCTATTGTTGCACTCGAGTTTTCAGTTATTTCTATACAGTTAAACTTTAAACATGCCTGTGGTGATCTAAAAGGAGTGATCTCTAATGCAAACATGCAGATGGGTTGCTGCTACTTCCCCAGCACTTTGCCAGCATCCCAGTGCCACTCCCTGGGATGATCAGCACGCAGGGCCTGCCCCGACCACACTGGAATGGGCTGTCTGCAAGCCCTTGACAAAGCTCACATTTACAAAGGCACACATTCTAAATCTTCTCCAACTACAAAGAGAGCTTTTAGTGCAGAATTTGGCCTGTACATTGTTTTGATATATTGATATGACCACTCCATTCACTGTGAAACCATTTTAGCTAATCCAATAAGGAAGATGAACGAACATACTGCTTTCGGTGAATCAAGTCTGCGTAGGACAAAAAATAGCAGACAATGGGTTTGTTCTCTGCTTTGACAATATTATCAAAGCAGAGCAGAAACCACACTGGAACAGCAAAAGCTATATTTGTATATTCTTCAAAATTATGTTTTAGTAACGTAAATGTCAAGAAACTAATAATGGGTTTCAAAACACCAGAGTTCCATTCCACCTGCAATAGTTCCTCATTCTCAATTATGATTCTGAAACTAGGCTAGTAAGAACCTTTAATACTGCAGCTACAGAAAAAAGTTATAGTTGTAATTATGAAATCACTGCAGCCTTATACTACACAGACACAAACTGCAAATAAAAAAAAACAAATCAGAAAGATGTTCATGTTTTGTTATCATTCTTTTCTTGTATTACTGTAAATCAGAAACAATTATATTACAATTATTATTCCAGTACTTACTTGGAGTGCTATGGAATAATCTAATATTCATTTCAATAATTTTTATCCTGCTCAGACTCAGTTTATTACTATATATTTATAACAATGTAAATCCACTCTTGATGGGAATTCTACAAGCATGCATTTTTCAGGCAGCATTGAAATGAAGAGCAAAATTAATTTATTCACCAGGCATAGATTAACATTTGATCATAAAAGTATTGCACAAAACCACAATGTCAAAAGATTCTGAGAGCACCTAACTTTTAGCCATTAAAGACAATACCATAGGGCTCCACTGACCTCAAGGACCTTACAAATTTAAGTCTGTAGAGATTTTATTGAAGCCTTATGCAACTACGTGCTGGAGAACAGCACCTCCAACAGCACCCAAAGCCAGTGAGACCAACTGATTACCACAGTGCAGGAGCTGTGTTAGAGACAGCAGCCGAAACTTCCAAATGGTCTTTTACAAGTACAGCATTTCTGTAGTAAAGTTAAGTTTATTAAGTACCTGATAGTAAGAGATCTCTTCTTTCAGCTAAGGGGAAAAGCTGATTCCATGGCCGGTGCAAGTCCTACTTCTCAGTATTAGTGAATGAAAGATAACAACTTCACTTTCCCTTAAGCACTCCTTCTGCTCCATATCCAGTCTAGCCTAGTTGAGCTTTCCAGATCCAGAGCACAGACACAGTTTGATGTATATATCAGCGTTTAAACTCCTATATTCTGGTGTTTCAGGCCATAAAGAGAGAATACATACCATACACCTGTTTTGTAGAGGTGTATATAAGTATGTCATAGCTTGAATTTTTGCACCTTACAATACACTGTACACAGGTTCTTTCTAATAGCAAGTAACACACAGACATCAAAGCAATAGGGATGTTATCACTCTCTACAACTAACTGAAAGGAGGTTGTAGTGAGCTGGGGGTTGCTCTGTTCTCACAGCTAACAAGCGACACGATGAGTGGAAATGGCTGCAATTTGCTCCAGAGGAGGTTTAGATTGGATATTAGGAAAAATTTCTTCACTGAAAGAGTGGGCAGGCATTGGAACAGGCTGCGAAGGGAAGTGGTGGAATCATCATCTCTGGAAGTGTTTGAACAACGTGTGAATGTGGCACTCAGGGACATGGTTTAGTCATGAACGTGGTAGTGCTGGGTTAACGGTTGGACTCAATTATCTTAGAGGTCTTTTCCAACCCTAGCATTCTGTTATTCTATGATATCAAGCCTTGTTTGCCATAGATCAACCATTCCAACTTACTCTAATGATGGAAAAGCATAGTGTTGGAAGCAACTAGACTGGTCTTGAAAGGAAGGAAGGTGAGTAGACCATAACAAAGGGAAAGGAAGTCTAGTTACAAACACTTGGTTGGAAAAGCAGGCTCCTGAATCACTTCCCTACTTTCCACATGGGCATCACTCCCCTTGGTATTTTTCTTACCTCTCATGTCCTCCATTTCTTCAACTGCATTTATCAAATAACATCAGTTCCCTGGCCTAGTATCTTTACTATATTAAGTGCTGCAGAAGCAGCACCATGAGATACATGTGCAGGAAAGAATTTTGAAGCCTGTAAGAGGATAAAACAGAAATTTGCAGGAAGAGAATTTATAGAGGAGTCAGAAAGAGTAGTGAGAATACAGTCAGTGTAGCCCAGCTATTAGCAAAAGATCCCCATTTTTCACTGAAATGGAACATCAGGACTGTATTGCCAACACTTCACCATCACAGACAAGAGGTGAAACGGAAAGAGGATGCTTTAAATAGCAGGTGTTTGCAAAGAATTGTCAGTGTCAGACACCCCAAAGTGACAACTAGTCATTTATATCAAACAGGCAGCATATTCTGGTCACCTGGCACCACTCCCAACTCATGGACTGGCTAGAGGAACTGCTAAAAGGACAGCACAGAGGAAGAGAGCAGCCAATGTGAGGTGACAAACTGAGCAGAACTTCTGAATTCGCACGGGGGAGCAAAGTGTTTCTAGAAGAGTCACTGTATTTTCCTCAAAGATTAAAAATTTTTAATACTGCACACATGAAAAGCCCTGGCAATGCTTTTGTGGCATGTAAGTTAACTGTCAACTGCCTATTAAGAGATTCCATACAGATCTAATATATATTTGTGAGCTGATTCCTCTTCTATTCTTCATAAATTTAGCTTCTGCCATGGGGAAAGATACATTCCAAAAACATTATAATTAGTCTACTACTAACAGCTGATTTCAGTAGTTCAGTGCCAATCCCCTCCAGCTGAGTAAGCAACCACAGTATATCCAGGCAGGGACTACATTCTTTGCTGGTTTTTTTTCTCTCTAAACACTAACAGAGTTCCAAAAATAGGGGGGGGGGAGAAAATAAAAATAAAAAAATAAAAGGTTTCAGAAAAGTTCTGAAATTTCTGAAATCCCTAACTAATCTTACAAAATGTTTTAAAAGATCCTTTTAAAAGAAAGTGTTTTAGTTATCTCTATTACACTTATGTCTTGCAACCCTGACAAATGAAAATGTAAAATAAAATTAAGCCATTTCACAATAAAACTATATTGTTAGTAGGTAACAAAATTATTTTGTAACACTGTACTTACTTTTATGTTGCTTCAGTAGCAAAGACAGACTACTGTATTTTCATGAAGCAGAACAAAATGGAAACTTGTTTAGTTCTCTTATTAACATTACAATTCTTTACAGTGTCAGATTCTGCTTTTGAGTGTTCCTTCTCTTTTTGCTTATTTTTGAATCAAGTTATTGTACCTGTGTTTCTATACAAATTGCTCTGAGTAATATATGTTGAGTTTTCAGAGACCATTTGGTCAGATTTTAATAACCTCTCCTGGGAGCTGACACTAACTTCCAGCAGCAGGTCATACAATGCAGATTAGAATAATAAAAGACATGCTGCTGTGACTTCGAAAAAAAAAGGAAAAATAATGCAAGTCTGTCTTTATCAAGCTTGAGATTGATGTTTTGAGACTTCTTTGATGTCTCCTAGACAGAGCTTTCCTTTTGTTTATATAAACACATAAATTCAGTCACTTCTGATTTTTCCTTCTTTCAAACAGAGAATGTGCCACTGCAAAGATTTTGTTCCAGATTCCACACTTCCTTTTGTCTTTAATGTGTTACTTAATTGACCAAGATAGAAAGCTTGTGTTTTACAAATTGGCATTGAACTAAAATACATATTTACACAATGTTGCTTTTTTTCCCCATTTTGAAATAATAGTAATATATTTCATTTTTTTTCCACATGGGTTTGGTTTGGGTTTTTTCCACTCAAATTCTTTGTGTAAAGGCAAACTAGAAAAAAATGCCTTGAAACTTTTAGAAAAACACTGGTCTAAAAAAAGAAATTGGGATTTCTCTTCCAGATTAGTGTTGTCTTAGGGTATCTGTCAGGGTAATACAGATAAATTTTATATTTCTCCCTTACAATTCACTATTCTTTATTTTGACGTTCCCACTACAAACCCCAAGTGGATTGAGACTTGTCATATTTGACCCCTTTGGTTAAAAGCAACCCACTGCATAATGATTTTTTACACTATTCTCTAAAATGAACAGTTCCACATGCATAAATGCTAGCAGGAAGCAATGTCTCCTGTTTCTTTCTCCGACCTTCAACAGCCCTATACTCTGCAGAAAAAAGCCAACAGTTTTACTAATTTATAAGCAACATGCAGACACAGGCAGTCCAGAGAGAAATCTCTTTAGCAGCTGCAAAGAAAAAACATAAGAAAGCTTCCACAAAGAGAGAAATTCTGAGACCAAAAGAAAAACAAAAAGGAAGAGGTGTGAAGATTTAAAATATTCCCAATACTCACTGAAAGCAGCCACGGCAAGAGCCAGTGTGACAATAATGGAGACCCAGGAAACCCACAATGCCTTCTTTCTGTAGCTTTGAGCTTCATGAGGTTTTAGCCTTGTACTGCTTTCTAGTAAACCTGATAAGCAATAAGCAAAGAGGGTATGAACAATACATTGCTCCTCTTAAAAACACAGCTGTGTTAGTTCAGCCCCATATTTACATATATTTACATTCTATATTACATATAGAAGCAATACAGAATCAAATCCTGCTCACATTATTAAGGTTGAGTACTTGAGGCCGCCAGAAACATGAGTAAGCAAGAAAAGCACACTCAAGCTGTTTTGATTTCACACAGAACGACCCACATATCAATCACTTGAAAGGAGCACTGCAGTTGTAGGGCAGTTACGGGAATTCACACCACTGAACGTTTTCCACCTGTACATCTACACAAGAAACGACTCAGTCCTGTGCTCATTCAGATCAAACCTTGTATCAGAACTCCAGGATCCTGAATATAATTAACACAGGAGAGAAACTCGTGCTCACCAGTCTCTGTGGAATAACCTCCTGATGCACAGGGATATACTGCACGTATTGTGCATGGAAGTAAAAGCGGGCAAGCCTTAGAATGAAAGCTGCTGCAGCTGAAAAAACATCTTGAAGTGTATTGTCCTTCATTTGAGGTAAGAACACATTCCTATCAGGAGCTAAGTGAGGAACTAATTCTGTCCTTACTGCAATCAGTGCAGAAGTCTGTTGAACACAAGAGAGTGAGGTTGCTTTTACTCTTTCTTTGATGATTTTTATTTGTGGAAGTCTTTTGTCCACTGATCTTAAATCACAGAGAATGCAGGTTAAAAATAAATTTACAATATTCTCTGGTTTTTATTCTCTCAGTCTGAATCATAAGCCACTTCTAAAATGCATGCAGTTTATAGATATTTGTCTTCTGTATATACCTTTCTGATCCTTTCATGTTTAGTGTATTCAGCTCATTTAAAACATACACTCTTTTTCACTAGCATGTTCCAGCTCAAATCTGCCTAACTGGAGAGAACACCTGATGGCTTTAAACTTCTTAATTAATTACTCCAAAAGATGTGGGTGGTTCCTCTCACGTGATGAGCACTTTTCAGACAGATTTGCCTGCACTGAATGCACTGAACTGGGACACTGGTTTAATAGCACAACTTTCTGTAGCTGGACTAAGGGTTGAGAACAAGGGCTCTGGCAAACTCAGCATCAGATCAAAATGTAACAGTGGACTCTGTTATTATCCTCACCTTCCCCAGTTTTCTCTCTGATGGATATAGCCATTTTCAAGGCAGGAACACCTGATCAGGTTCTCAGTGTCCTTCTGAATCCACACCGTGTTTAACCAAGTTTATTAACCTTAACAGATATTAATTTCAACTGACTTTAATATACTGGCTGAAAACTGCCATGGTTTT
The DNA here is from genome assembly GCF_003984885.1 of Neopelma chrysocephalum. Taxonomy (NCBI): domain Eukaryota; kingdom Metazoa; phylum Chordata; class Aves; order Passeriformes; family Pipridae; genus Neopelma; species Neopelma chrysocephalum. The sequence goes on along the minus strand of NW_020897767.1, from coordinate 6,737,313 downwards.
GGAATCAACTCAGAACTGAATCAGGCATCTCTGCCTTGGGGGCAGCAATGTGTCAGCAGAGGGGCAGGCTGTCCAGGGGTGGCAACAATTTGAGCCATCAGATTTTATCCTGCCACTTGAAGTCTGTTAAAATTACTGGTTCTAATCCTAGCATAATTGGTGGGCTTCATGCTGTCTTGGGAAAACGCTTCATGCTTTTTACACCTCAATTACAATAAAGCAGAGAGAGTTTCTTTACGGCAGTTCAAAAAGCCACTCTGAGAATTTCATGCTTGTACTATGTTCTTAGAAAACGTAAAATATTATCACACTTTTGTGCTACGCACTCCCCCCTTTACGAATGGAAAAGAACCTGCAAACTTGCATGCACCAGGCCCTATATTGAAATGATATCTGTTTCTTATTGTGAGTATTCTTTGTTTGTTTAATACATGAAAACTGCCAAATGACAACTCTGAGAGGTTTGAGTCTATTAGGGATAGCACTGCACAGCTATTTCTCACATGCTCGCCTTCATTTGTGTGAAGAATTTTTTTTCCCCTAATGTTTGGCCTATCTTCTGCTACTATATATAACGATGCACAGTTTGATTGCTGTCTGAGGTAATTTAACAACACATCTTGAAATATAGGAGAGATTTCTGCTAACACAGCCATAGAGAAAACACATCTTCTCACATTTTGTGACTCCACCCCTCCTGTCCGCTCCCCAAACCAAGAATTTTAAATAATGGCCCAAAATTTGATGGAACATAAAGCAAAGTAGGTTTTCTTAGCCAATTTTGATTCCCAATGTTTCAAACCTCAAATAAACACATATCAGAATGACAGATAACTTCACCTGTTTCTTTCTTTAAAGACATCCTATAATTCATGGCTACAGCTCATTGTTACCTGGGAAGTCCAACATACATGGTTGATATTTAAAAATCAAACAATATCCTAATTAAATGGAGGAATGTGTAATGAGCCCCACAGCTAGTGTAGCACTTCTGATTACTATTCACATGTCAAGCACGTGTCCAGTATGACAGAGACTGTGATCTTTATAAAACTGAACCACTTCTGCTGTGTGTGTGTGTGTGTGTGTGTGTTTCTCTCTGTCTCTCAAAATGGCTGGCATATTCTAGCTGTCAGGGATGTGATCCCTTCCTTCCTAAAATAATTCACATAAATTTTCTCTATCTAAAATTTTCCACCCTGAGAAAGATCACATAATTCTTAGGAGTGTCCTAAAGCTGGCACAGAAAAATACAGACTCATTCACATGACTACCAAGCCCACAGCATGAAAATCATTTAGAAGCAACGACAGCTCATTAATTTACACACAACAACACAATTCACAAGGTAAACCTCCATATTTTTCCACTGACCAAAAGAAAGCAAGTTTTAAGCATCTACAGGAGGCTGAAAGATAATCTTTCAGTATGACCTGCATTGCTAAAAAAAAAAGAGCTGGCATCTACAAATAAAATTCCTCCACCCTGAAATTAGCAAACGGAGTAATTTTATTGCCAATAATTTATTTAACACATGGATATCCTTAAGGTATAGAAAAGATGATGAACTGGTTAAATCCACTGGATTTTTACTTTGTCTTTCAGTATCTTCATATATTAACAGATTTTCTTCCCATAAAAAAATCAGAAGAAAAAACCTGCCTAACAGTTGCAGAACACAAGCTTGGCATATTTGTGAAGTGATTCTAGGATATTCTTTACCATATGCTGACTTACCAGAAGTACTTTTCTATTTGGCTAAGGGATTATTTTAAAATGTCAAGCTAGAATTTGTGGAAGAGATAAGGCTAATAAAAAAACCTGTTCATCTAAGAATGTTAATTCAGGGACACAATACACAACATTATCATTGATTTTGGATCTGGCTCTTGAAGAGCAAATATCTTGTTCCAAAATTTAGGGTTAGTTTTTATTTTTAGCAAACATGGAAGCATCATCTCTATAACTGGATCTGCTATGATTCATTGGAAAGAATCGTAAGAAAAAGTACAATCTGAAAGGACAGACTGTTAACATTTTCAACAGGGACAACCTGCAAAAAGCATACCAGATTTTCCTCTACAATGACTGGGAATTATCCTGGTACATGGAATCAGTGACTACAGAAAAGGCTAAAAGAAAGCTACTGCAAGGGCTGTAAGAAGAGCATGAAGGCAAAGAAGGAAATAAAATCAGCAGCTTTAGTCTCATCTCCCTCATAGAAAGAGATAGTTTAGGAACAACAGGCAATCTGGTTTTATGGAATTACCCTTAATACCAAAAGGAACAGATTTTAACTTTCTCTCTGTCATACTGGGCACAAATTAAAAATTTCTGCAATGAAACTTCCATGTTTGAACTATAATCAAAATTCCTCACTCCCATTATTTAAAACAGAAACCAAAGCCTCAAATTGTCCTCAGGTACAATGTCTGTCCTCTGCCTTTGGTGGTGACAGTGAGGGTACCCCTTGATTAAGGGCTGTCCCCAGCCCCAACATGACTGAAACCCGTCAGGAAGGTGGTGATTGCTCTTCCCTCTTACTTCTCTACTTTGTGTCTAGGATTTGTGAGCAGACACAGGCATTTGGAAAGCTGGGGAAAGAATGGGAGATAGAGGGGGTAACGTGTAGAGGGATTGTGGATGAAGACCGAGAACACAAAAAGGACTCTGGGGTGCTGAAAGCAAAATGAAAAAGCAAAAAAAAAAAAGGCAACAGAGAGGCTAAGGGAAGCCTATACGTGAAATAAAAAATGGAGACAAATTGTGTGGAAGAGGAGCCTGGAGGTGGTGTGGAGGACAGGGCAATGGGGTGGGTTAAAATGGCAGCTGCCTTTGTGGGCGGCAGGTACATGAGTGTCTTACACACCCTGAACAAATGTCCGAAATAGGTGTGTTTGCCATAAACGCGCAACACGGTCTGGAAGCAGGCAGCTTTCCACCCCTGGTCAGGTATTTAGGTAATTAACAAAAAACGAGTTATGTGGAAGTGCGATGTATGGTGGGGGAAGAGAGACAAGGCGTGAGACCAGTGCCCCGACTTCAGCCCCTAGCCTGGCTGGGGCGGACCCCCCCAGATACGCCCCGATGTGCCCGTGCTGGGGGGGCGGCTGCGGACCGGGCAGGGAACCTCAGCGGCGAGGAAACCTTTGGCCCTGCCCGGCCCTCCCGGGAGCACCGGGAACACCGGGAGCCACCAGCGCCCTTCGCCTGGGCTCTGCCTGTGGAGCCATGTGCCGCCGGCACCCGCTCCCCCGCCAGGCAGGCAAGTTTCCGGGCGAGGTGGGAACAGCCACGAATAGAGTTTATAAAAATACTTCAAAGCTGTCGCGAAGCGCTCGCACGGGAGCTAAAACGAGGAAAAGCTCCGAGGGCGGCGCGGGGGTGTGAAGTGAGTGCGGGAGCGGTGGGCAGCCGGGGACGGTGGGCCAGGAGGAGAGCGGGGCTGGAGGGGGCAGCTCGGGGGGCTGGAGCCGGTGCGGGGCTGCCAGGGCTGAAGGGGAGGGGGCGGGCAGGGATGCTGTGGCGGAAAGAGGAGGGTGCGGGTCCAGGAGAGCGAGGAGAGAGGGTGCTGCAGGGAGGGTGTCGGCAGGGCTGTCGGGGTGGGTGTCAGGCTCCTCGGGACGGAGGGGAGGTGACGGTCGAGGGCAGCGCGCAGGGAGGCGGGTGATGGACGGACGGGCGCTCACCTCTGTCCTCCAGCCCCTCGCTGAACTGCCCGCTCTCCCCGATCCGCAGCTGCTCCTGCTGCTGCTGCTCCCGAGGGGGCACCGGCGGGCTGGCGCCGGGGGGCTGCACGATGGCAGGGTCCGGGGTGGTGTCCAGGGGGGCAGCGGACGGCTCCATCTCTTGCGGGGCGGCGGGAAGCGGCCGGCGGCTGTGGCAGCGAAGCGAGGAGAGAGCGGAGCATCCAGCCCGGGTGCGAGCCCGGGGAGAGGAGGAGACTCCGGCTCAGAGCATCTGGGAAGACGAGGGCAGGCAGCAAACAAACTCCGGCTGCTCCGCTCCCCGCGGCCGCCTCATCACTGCCCGCGCCGGCGGCGGAGAGGGGCAGGGGGGGAGCGGTGCCGCCTCCCGGCGCTGCCCGTCCCCTCCCCGCCCCAGGGAGCTCCTTCGGCGGCGGGAGCGGCTTGGGAAGAGCGGGAGACTCGTCAGCCTCCCCTCGCCATGGCGGGCTCTGCCGCCTCCTCCTCCTCCTCCTTCTCCCGGAGCCTTAGAGGGAAGAGCTGTCCAGGGACTGTCCAAACCCGGAGCCCTCCCGTCGCTCCCGCGGGCTGCGGATGCGGGCCCTGCGGAGCGAGGCTCCGTCCGCCTCGCCCTCCCTCACACAGGTAAAAACGCGGCTCCCCTTTGCCGAGGGTTCGCTCATTCTCCCTCTACCAGAGCCCTGTTTCGGGATAAGAGTAGAATCACCTCACGTTGGCACCTCTCAGACCCCCAGCTCTGGCGCTCTGTGACACTTACAGTTGGTTTTACCAATATCAGCCTGAAACTGTCCTAGAACACACTGAAGCACGGAATTACAGCTGGAGACTTGCTGGCGTTCAGGGCTGCTCTCAGTTCGCTCACCTGCCTTTCCTAGGGCTACAGAAAAACGTAGGGACAAAATTAAAACCTTAGGTGCACAAAAATTTTTTCTAAAAATGTAAAATTTTGCAGCTAGATCTGTGCCAGAGCTGCTCGTTTCTTCTCTGCTGGTTTCTAATGACTAGATAGAGAGGTGCAAATAAACAAAGCCTTCTTTGTGCTCGCACAGTCTCCCAGTTCATGCTTACTGGCATGCAGATAAATTGTGAAACTGCACCGTGTTTTGACTTGACCCTAGGAAACATCAGAAGACAATTGGGCATTGAAGCCCTGGTCCTTGGGTGATATAATTTAAATCCCTATTTAAATTATATTAAGATCAGGTTGCCCATCTCTTTTGAAGAATTGGCAAATTTGGGGAATACAGAAAGGCCAGCTGGAAATTAATATTTATGCTAGCATAAAAGGGACATGATTTCATAAATTGTCAGAATCTTGCTGATGTCAGCCTTAAAAAAAGTTTTGTGGCAGTTTAGTAATACCTGTCTGGGAATAGTCAGTGCAACAGTACTACCAAAATGTCTTAGTTTTAAAAAATGCCTCTTAAAGCTGTATACTCACCTTCAAAACCTTTACAGCTCTATTTTAAACCATTAATTATGTTAAAAAGTAAATGTAAGTAAATGTTAAGGTAAGTCACATAAAATACTGGCTTAGAAACTAATTGGCATTCTGGCAACCTTGTGGAATTGAGATGGCTGTCGTGGTGAGAGGGATTGGTGTTTCCTTTTCACTTAATCTTATGATTTCTTTGTATGTAGTCTACCAAACCTACTATATGAAATGTTTTGGAGGTCTTCATGCCTCTTGCCTAAATTTCACCTTCACCTTTAGCTATCCTACCCTGCTTTGTGATCCCAGAGCTCTCGCTCTTCTAGTTGGATGACCATTAGTATGGATATAAGCAATGCCAAAAGTATTTTCTTTTCCCTCAGGAAATGGATAGTAGATTACAAAGTGCCTATTTGATGTTAATGTCAAAAGAGGTTTGTTCACACCTGCATAAGTTAACACAAGTGAGTTCTTTTGAGGGCAGCATTGTTCAGGGGGTTGGGCCGAGTTGGGAGAGGTTGGAAATTAGTAACTCCATTAAAAAATACCGTGATTTTTAATGGGCTGTTTATTAAGCTCTGGTGACCACGAACCTGCAAAATACGAGAGCAGATGGATGACGCAAGTGCATGTGAGAGGTGAATGAAAAGTAGAAAATATTTACCTTTTGTTACTTACCATAAAAATAGATTGTCATATGTATCTGTGAAACTAGAATCCTTACATGAATAGAAACAGTTTTTTAACCTGGTCAGAGACAAGGAACTGGAGACCAATCTCTTTTCAGGAACTGGCAGGATACAGAAACGTTTGGTGAGTCTGTTTGGGGAGACATCCTCCCATGCAGGGTGCAGCCAGAACAAGCCATGAAGAGTCCCTTGAAATTGCTGCAGCAGATATAATGCTCCCTAAAGCAATTATTGCAGGATCCTTCCTCTTTTAGGGAGATAAATCCATATCTGATCTCCATATCTGACCCATTCCAGTAAGAACTTTCTTATTCCTTGCATAAATGAAAAATTGACTAGTGACTCTCATTGGATGTTGCTTCCTTTCTATAAGTCTCTCTAAGCTATTTTGGTATTCTTATAACTTCCAGAAATCAACCCAAGACGAAAGTGCCTGGAGGTTCCTAATTCCATTTCTTTAAAGGGAGGTCAAAGGAGTAGGTTTCCAAATGATCAAGAGGAAAATAGAAACTATGAACACCAAAGCACAAGCTTTAAACTTTAATGTGTTTCTTTTATTTTTTTTTAGTTGTCCTCAATTGCTGCTCTTACATAAAACTGTGTCTAGCAGTGACTGCAGCTGTCTCTATTTGTATAAATGCTATAGTGTTCAGGCTATAGCAAAGAATATGAGGCCTGTAAAGAGTCTTAGAGTTTCTTTTAAATGAGTCTCTTCAGTGCTTTCAAACATGGCCCCGTGTGAGAAGGAAGATAGACTGCATTGAGCAAAAGAAATAGAAAACATTAAGCAGATCCACAATGAAGGGTGTTTCAGGTCAGACCATTATCTATATAAACGAGCTACTAAGAAGCAGAGAAACTGCCACACCATAGCAGCTAAAAGCTGGTTTCCAGCACTGCCTCTTACTCTCATGACACCTCTTTCACTCAAACTCTATTCCACTGGACAAAGACGTAGGGCTGGGTTTTTAAAGACCTGCATCCTGTTTTCCAGCCCTCTCAGACTTCTTGTGTAGGAAACCTGTAGGCAGTCAATGAAGAGAAAAATACCTCACTTTAGTAGCTACATTACTTAATTATTTTATTTCTTAGCCCCTCATACCTTCCTTTGTTGGATATGAATAATGAGAAACCAAAGTCAGTTTAAAAAAAAGAGCCATATCTCTGGATTTGATCTAACTGGGCTTACATCATCCTATGTTCTGTAGCTGCTACAAAATTAATACACACTTGCAAAACTTTGTTCCCAGTTGGAACTGCCTGTAATTTCCATAATATTTTGACTTTCAGAAAAAGTTGATTCCAAATAGGATGGAAGTCTCATGCACCACAGCAATCAGCAACAACAAAAATAACTTCTTATACTTTTCTTCATCTGGATTGTCTGTGGTCTAGTTTTGCTGTGGTTATTTGTAGTGATTCTTTTCTTTCTTTCTTTCCTTTCTTCCTTCCTTCCTTCCTTCCTTCTTTCCTTTCTTCCTCCCTTCCTCCCTCCTTCCCTCTCTGCCTTCCTTCTTTCCTTCCTTCCTTCCTCTCTTTCTTTCTCTCTCCCTTTCTCCCTTCCTTTTCTTTCTCCCTTCCTTTCCCTTGCTTCCCTTTCCTCTATTGAAAAAATGAAAAATATCAATCACATTTGAATTTCTGGTTTTCCTTTTCTTTTTAGGACTACTGACTGGAATGTTTTCACTTGAATTGGCAGAACACAGTGGTGCACTCAAAGGCTCCTGAGAAGGAATTTTGCTTAATTCCATTGACATTAACTAGCCAGTGTTCCATATTGACCATCACCTTAAGTGCAGCACTTACATTAAGAGCACTCTTGCACATTTGGAAAGGGCTGGTCAGCTGGCCTCGTGATTACTTTTTAGTATGTTTAAAGGCACAAGAGCAAGATAATGTCGTTCCTTTTGGTTACATTTCATACAGACACAACATAAAAGTGCCTTTATTTGGCAACAAAATACTGCGTTTGTCACAGGCCTTTTATTGCAGTATCAGGGAATATTAGTGACTCAGGACAGTTTCTTGGTTTGGTCTATCAGACGTTTCATGGCTGACATTAAAAAAAAAATGCTCACTTTCTTACTTCATCAGTATGCCTTTCATGCACCTACAGCAGGAGGTAATGGCATTCCCATTCAGTTCCACAGGAAGCACACCTCAAACTAACCCAGTACCGACCCAGCTCTAAATGGACAGGCAGCCATCGGGCCCGGAAAGGTCATCGCTGCAGATCATCTTCAGTGTTACTGCTCTGGGACCAGAGTTTGAGACTGAGTTATCCTGATTTTCCTAGAGGCAACACCTTCCAGTAAGTGTTTATGGTGTTTAAATGCTCTGCTAGTTTGCAGTACAGCTGCCTCTTTGTGTCTATCTCTGGATCAGATCATTCTTTGCCATTTAGACACATGTTCTACACTAATGAATGGATTAAATATGACTCTTTAGTGATGAAAACCTCTAGATTCTCTATTTCACAGCCTGTTTTCATGAACCTATTTTTTTCTTTTAATAGTCCTTCAACCATCTTGTGCAAGGTTGCCTGCCATAATTTTCTTCCACAAACAAATACAAATTAGGCTACATGTTGTAGGATGTTTTTTTCCTTTTTGTTTGTTTGTTTCTTTGTTTACTTGATGGCATATAGGCAGAGGCAGATACATATTTTTCTGTTGTTTGTAGCTTGTGTGTAGCCCCACAGCATGTTCAGTGGTCAACAGGATGAAAATACCAGGTTCTTTTAACTTAGTCTAGATAATTCTCAGCCCAATATTAGTCACCCTATTTTTTTTAGTTTAAAATAAAAAATAATGTTGATGTTAGTGCAACAAAACTACATTAATTTTTAAACTGCAGAGCATGCTTAAATTATTATCCAATGTATGTAAGTCGTTTAGTGGTTTTCTCTTGCACTGGGTTAAATAGAGTTTAAATTGAAATCATCTCTCTTCTTGGCATTTTTAGACTGAATATTAACTTGGGTCAAAAATAATCAGGATGTTATTTTGAAAGAAGAATATGATAATTCAGTATCTTTTCCTTCAGGCTATGAAGAAGTGCCTATAATATGATTCCCAGAGAATAGAGCATGAGGTGACCTTGGTAAGTAATTGATAACACCTCACATAAGCACCTACTTTTCCTGTATACAATATTGTTGCAGGATCATATTTACTAAAAATGCCACAGCAAGCAAGAGCCACAAGCATGGATACATTCCATTGTGGCAACAAAGGAGGAATGAAAACATAGAATGCAAAATATGTCATATTAAATTGAGCGGTGAGCATTTCCCAGCTATTTTAAAAGCTGTTCTTAATTCAAGACAAAATTGCTATGTAAATATGGGAAACCACAAAAATTAAGCTTATTATTTTGTTCAGAGAAAAATTATGCAGTCATTCAAGACTACATGTCTCTATTCCAAACAATGTTATTTCTTTATATCACTGAAGATATTTCGTTTCCAGGTTTTATATGACTGAGTAAAACTGACTTATTTGACAGTGGGTTTATTTCATTGTTAATATTCACAAGCATTGAAGAGGAATGGAAGGGAACATTAATTTTAAAGAGGCAGCTACCTGTTACTTAAGTAATAATCTTCCCCTTTTTTACTTTTTATTCCTGCTTCCCATGTTATGTGGAGAGATCTTTCTTCTCCAAGTGTGACTCTAATGGATGACATGAATTTGTGCATCAAAGAGAAGAAAAAAAGCTAGGAAATTTCTAGGAAGCAAAAGTCAATATAATTTTGTAATAAACTTATCCAATTACTTATAATTACTTGTTACTTCCTATCCAAAAGCATCTTAGCAACTAAATACTTCCAATGTATGTGCATAACTTCGTGTTATCTCACATCCATTTTCAAAACACAGTTTTCCATTAGGTTTATATGATTAAACATGAATTAAAGTGAACTACAGAAATCAAAAAACATTCTTTTTATCCTATACAGATTGGGTCACTCTTCCCCTTGCCAAGCCAATGCCCATTTCTCCTCATGTACCTGTCTGCTGAGAACTTGTCCTATCATGTCACACTTAGGGTTTGTTAAAAAGGCTGCTTGAAAATGTAGATGTACATTTGCTTCCTACTCAGGTTTGACTCCTGCATTCATGAAATATTTATAGTTTATAAATTTAACCTTATGCATTAAAAAAAAATATCAGGAGTCATAATCAGTACCTTGAAGGTAAGGTAGGGATTTAATGAGAAAAGAGACTAGCTGCATTTACCTATGGGATTTGTCTGTGTCAGAAAAGAGATGCAACAGGTTAGGTTTTAGAGGGAATAACACTCAACTCACATCTATTTTTTCTTCCCATATTTTAAACTCTAATTTCTGATTAGGGTTATTGTCTTGTTCCTTGGCACTTAGTGTCATCTGCAAAAGAATATTTTTTTTTATCTTGTTGTCTTTATCTTTATGAAAAGATACTGTGTATTTGAGGAAATTACCTTTCTACTAATCTATAGCAATAATATTTATTGCTTCTGCTCTGATGTTAAGTAAGTACTCCCCAGCTCACTTTTTCTGGAAGTTGTCTGATAAACTCTGTGATATGATAACATTTATGTGTTGTTTTGAATAACTAATCCACATTGTTTTGTGAATTGGAAAAGAAAGTTTTACCCTCTTCTTATGTCAAGTGAATTATAGCCGAGTGTTTAGCTCTGATGATCACAGGAAGTGTTTGGAAAAAGACTGATAGTCACTGCCAAAATGAATATTTTGTAAAGCATGTTCTTCATAACCAGGAAACTATACACATTTCAAAGTGTGCCAGCTTTGGGAGCTTTTTTACGTCTTCTCAAGCAGATGTTTGACACTTTAAATCAAACTCTTCTAAGTTCTGGTGGCCATCAAATTTCTAGTACCCAGTGGAATCTGTTACCCACCTAATGTTCTTTGTCTGATTGATTTTGTTGGGGTTTTTTTGCTGGAGGAAATAGAATTAGTTTTCTAAGTCCTGGCATACAATTTGTGTTTGAATACTTCATTTTAATGGGAGATGCTGTGAGTAAAATAATTAAATTCTTCAGATAATAATTTTTTGGAAGAGGCAAAAATAATGTCAACAACATATAGAAGTGTTCTAATGGATTTCTGCATTCTTTATTCTCATAATTATTTCTCATCCTCTTAGACAGGGAATCACATAATTCATGTCATTCTTCTTGTAAGAAATGGGAACCATTTTTTTATGGAATTCAAGCCAAAAGTTTCTCCTGTATTGTAGCCAGGCCTTTCTGTGTGTGTACAGCAGCAGTAAAAGCAACAGATCTCTATAAATGTTGTCATTTGTCTATCCATAGTGAATGCTGTCTGATCTGGATTTATAGAAAAATGGATAGGATGTTGGGTAATAACCCCATTAAAACATTTACTTTACATTAGCAGTGATAGAGTTGAGCATGGCTACTAGCTTTTGCTAATTTTACAAGGAAAAGGGGCATAAGAAATTGGGAAAAAATATTCTTTGTAGAGTGAAGAGTATTAAGCCCACTTCAAACTTCAAATGTTTTTAAATTTGAATTTTACTGGTTGCTTAAAAAGACATTCATAGGTGAAATTCGAAATGTCAGTAAAATTTTGAACCTCTGCTGCAATAAAATTGTCCTGTAACCAAAAAGGAAGATGGAGATGTCAGTCATATAATTTAATTGGTCTATGATAAGATTCAATTTCTGCTTCTTTCAAATTCTGTCTCAAGCTTTCAATGATGCTAGAAGTCATCAGGGGGCAGGCAGTCATGTAGTAATGCAGACAGCTCCTTCTCCATCATCAAGACTACACATATTTTCAGTATCAGGGTGCAGGGATGCTTCAATAGTCCCAGAAATTTCACTTAATTTTCACATCCTTCTATTAGAAAATGTGTATTTTAAGATTTTTTATTTTATTGGTAAGGTTTATATACTTGGATTAATTTTTGCTTTATCCACTGGCTATCACAGCTGTCACTGGACTGTACAAGTTGGATATATTTATACTTATAAATTTAGTCAAACTGAGACAATATCTGTAAATAGAAGTAATATGTTTTATTAAGCCAACTGGTTTAATTAATTTCCAATTAATATGCTCAGAAAGTGTAGTTAGGTACACAGTCTTCATGACTTCAGGAAGGGTTTGTATGTCCAAAAGGGCCTGCTTTCTTCACTTGCTTCTTTAATTAAAAACCTATCCACAGACTTTGTCTTATCTTTGTACCAAAGTGTCTTCGTTTCGTATGTCTGGGGTTTGCCGTATTTAGGATCTTGGTATATAATTTGTTAGCAGGAGATGCATCACAAAGTGAGTTTTCAGGCTGAGTCAACAAGAGCCATATTGGGGTCAGATAGGTTTTTTTTTTGGTTTAGGTTTTTTGGGGGTTTTTTGGTTTGGTTTTTTTTGTGTGTCACAAGGAAAATAATTTTGTTCCTATAACATTTGAAATTCAACTAATGAGGAAAAAAAGCAAGAGCACTCCACTTTGTTTTTTATTTTAGATGCCAGAATCCCCTCAGTTTCACTGCAGTAAGTTCTGTAATCCTTTGAGACAACTCTTGGAGCAGCCAAGCACACTTCTTCCATCAGGCAATACTTGGAAGAGTTTATTAGTGCTTGGGTGTAGTTGTTATTTAGTTATAAAATAGATCTGGCTTTTTACTTCTTGTTTCTTAACTTACACTTCCCCAACTTTGCTCTGAATAGCACTATCTTGGCTCATTTTTTTGAGAAAGTGATAATTCAGGTCTAAGAGTAGGTTAGTTCAGCAATGAAGGGCAAGTGCTGTGTTTTTATGAAGGTAAAATCCTGATGACTTACCCCTCTTGGATTGTTCCTTCCTTATTCATTTTAGAAGGACAGTTAATGGAGTATATTACTTATCTGATGCCAATAGTCTCTCTAGGCCCCTTATTCTACTCCAATCTTTTTATGACAAGCCTATTTCCTTTATCTTATATAACTTTGATTTTTGGTCGGTTTTTTCCTATTTTATCTACAGATATAGGAAAGTGACCTCATATTTATGAAGATTAAGATCATTAATTCTGAAACTCTCAGTAATTACAGGTTGGTTTTGCTGATGCATCACTAAAGTTCTTCGAATTGACTCCTTTATCAGTTTGTGTAATTCTATTGACCAAAAAATTCAATCTCTAAATGAAATTTAATTAGGAAAGAAAATCAAGAGCATGCCAATTGAGTTATAGTTCTGCTCAAAACTTAATTCAGTATTAAAACTGTCAAGTGGTTGCAACGCTACCTAGATTCATATTGCATGGGTTGTCCAAACAGACTTGTTGCATCTAGACTTGTTGATTTTCCCACTAGATGGCATTATGCATTAACTGCAAGTTAATTTATGAGATCAACCATAATTGCACATGCTAAAGATCCAAAAAAATAAGAAATTATCTATTGTGCTTTTAGACTATGCAAGAGTGAAAGAACTGTGGCTTAAAAATCACTTTGTTTACTTCTACCTAACAGCACCCCAATCCATCCTTAATGCCTCAAATATGGGTTTACTCAGAGCAATAAAGGAAGTCAGCCATGGCAACAATACCTGATCATGTGTGCAATGTGCTTTTTAGAATAAAACTCGACCAACCTTTTCTGCATTTAGCATTTTAAGAGTGACTTCAGTGCTGCAAATTGCTTCCTTTATGGTTGCATGGCTTCAGCTGAAGTGATAGGAAGCGTCCAAGGTAAAGCTGCAATGTGAAGGTTGCTTTTAAATAAAGGGCCCAACGTGAGCATATTTTTATTTAGTAGCTGATTCAGGATAGAGTATCAGAATATTTTATCTAATATAATAACATCTATCTCTAAGAGGAATGTAGAACATGAGAAGGATTAACCAGTTCAGTTAGCCTGGGCCAATAAAGGAAAAGCACACCAGGCCAAGGAATAACACATATTAGCTTAGTGTTAAACGGCTCTTAAATCCTTATGGTGTTGGAACACATAATACAAAAGTTAAACTTGTCCTTAAGGTTGTTGCTGAATTGGGTTTTTGTGAAGAGTACAAACCAATGCCACTTGTAAGGACTTACCAAAACATTGCCAAAATTCAGGCTGTTCATGTTTTCTATTTAAAACTTTATTTTATTTATGCTGCCCCTGAATTTTAACGAACTATAACTTTAATTGCCCTATGCAGTGCATGGCTGTAAGTAGTACAATACATGATTCTTTGACATAGAAGTGTTTGTGGTTTGTATTTGCCTTTGATGATCAATATGATTCAACTATTTTGTAACACTTCTATAAAAAAATATGACATGATACCTGCCTTCAACCACAACACTGTTAAGCTTTTTGGAAGCCTAGGTCAGTAGAGTGAACATCAGGTAATTTCTGTCACCTCCTGTCACACTGATAAGAGACCATTTACTTATTCCAACCACCTCAGACTCCTGCTCTGCTCCTGTGAGATGTTGCATTTACCACGTGGCTTTGCTCTTCCGCATTTTTTTGCTATGACCAGAGGGAGACACCCCCAACTAGGGAGAGGGGTGTCTGTGTTTGGAATTACAGTAGCATCCTGCAATAGTATCTGGGCTTCTGCTCAGTGACCAACAGCCAGACTGTTAAGGAAAGAGCAGGCAGGAGCAAATACCTGGCAACCATCTCAACAGGGGATCCTGTTTCATTCCTGGCAGCACAGGTCTCCATAAACTCGTGATTCCACAGGACCTGACTATAGGCATCCAGACATTGATGTCTGAACATTATTATTTCTGGTTCCCAAAGGGTAAAATATACTCGCAGTGTACATGGGTTTTATGTTAGGGAAAAAAATTCGAACATCGAAGCTCAGCAAACCAATAAAGGAGTTACATTTGAAGCCTCTATGGGAACATAGCACAGGGTCCACCTTGCTGTGGTTGCCTTTGCTGTTCCCTGGCTATTTCCCTGGCAAGCAGGTGAGTGTCTGAAACAGGCAATACACGCCAAGTATAGTAATACAGGTGAAAATGAAACAAATCCTGAGATCTTGACTGAACTACAGAAAATCATACAAACCTGACTAATTTAGGAAGGCATTCAACTATATTTCAGTTAGACTGTTGAAGCACCTAGAAACTGCAAGTATGGACTGAGATATAGTTCCATTGAATTAGAGCAACTGGTTTCCTTTTGTCGCTTGAGATGAAAAGATGGAATGTAAGCTTTATTTGGTTAGTAATATTAGAAATTAATAGAAATTAATTGTTGTTAATTGTATTATTGGCTAATTTTAATAAACACACATATTTAATTACTGGGATCCAAAACTTGAGAGCTTCACAAATGGTATGTAATCTTGTTACTACTTAACAGATTTCATTCGAAAAAAGGTAGTGACAAGAATTTCCTTTATTATTTGGTAAGTGGTGAACATTCACTGAAAAACAACATCCAAACCCTAGTATTTGAAGTGTGTGCTCTACATTGTGATCCTAATGATTGTGCTCCAAGCCCCCAGAAGATTTTAATACACCCAATTGTTTAAGAACATACAGCAGAGATGAGCAAGCACGTTAGAAAAACGGATATGCGGAGCATGTATTTCCTTTATGTTCCTGAAAAGGCTGTGTTACTAGAGACGAAGGAATTTTAAAATACCCGTCCAGTAACCACTGATTTATATCTACATGTATATTCATTACAAACCCACATTACTTAGCAGTAGCTCAACCCAGTTCTGCTTTGACATTGCAGCGTCAGCCACAAGAGCAGACGGCGCGAGCCTGCGTCACTTCCCGCAGGCAAAATCCATTGGGATCAATAGGAAATAAGTGCTCTGTGTGTACATTGCAATCACTGTTTGGTGCTCTACTTAATACACTACAAACTACAACCTGTAGTATTCACAGTGAGCTGCACAAACATTACCAGCAAATTTATGGTTTATAATGCAGATCTCTTTTTGAGGCACCGTGGGCCAGCACAGTCCAAAAGTGGCACTCCTGCATTTCATTACTGAATCCTGGGAAAGGTTTCTCTGTGATTCCTCATTTAAATTGGTCTGGTTTTTTTCAGTGGCTCAAAACTACTTTTTGAATCACTGCTTGATTGCTCTCTTCTGAAACAACTGGGTTTCCTGATGACTTCAAGGGACTTTCTGTTGGGTTCAAAATGATTAACTATAACAGAGCTCTTCTAAAACATCTGAAATTTTTTTAGATTGTTAAAAAATTGGGGAAACAAATTTTCTTAGAAGCCATGGTAAAAATGTTTAGGAGTAGCTTTCTAGAGGAGAAGAGCCAATGCAGCAGGTGATTTTCTTTCCTGTTCCACTTGTAGAAGTCACAAGCTAAAATAGAATGGTCAGAGCTGGGTGACTGAATTCAATTGTAGTGTAAGTCCACCAAATGCATTGAGTTTTCTAGTCAGTGATGGATTTGGTTTTGGGTTAATAGTTATTTGTAAGAGTAACAAGGATTTACAAAACTTTTCCTGTAGCTGAAGCGTTATTTCCTGAGAGGTTCTGTGCTATTAGTACACAGCCTTTTGTTGCTTGGCATGGCTGGTTTACTAAAGTAATCCCAGTCCTAGCCACTGTCATGCTGGGGCTTGAAACAAGTGGGCACAGCAGCCATGTATGTAACTATGCTTATTTACCTGTTATATAAATATCTTACTGCATATTTCTAAATTATTTTTTGGTCAAGAGCAGATTGAAATTCATAGAGCGTTTCTTAAGATTACTAATTTGATTTTGTATTTTGAAATGGAGTTTTCTTTTGGGGACTAAGTTATTTTTTATTTCCAATAACTTTATAAAGTTATTAGACTTATAGTGTTTAAAAAAAATATATTCATCTGTTGAGATTCAGCTGATGAGCTGAAAGCTACTTCTATTAAGGACAGGGCACAACTTTTAGACTCAAGGTCAGTGATAGATGGGATATTAGGAAAAATTTCTTCACTGAAAGGGTTGGCAAGCATTGGCACAGGCTGCCCAGGGCAGTGGTAGAATCACCATTCCTGGAGGGATTTAAAAGAAAGGTAGATGTGGCACTTGGGGACATGGTTTAGTGGTGGGCTTGAGAGTGTTACTTTACTAATTATACTCAATGGCCTTATAGACCCTTCCCAACCAAAATGAACCTGTGATTCTATTATTTTATAATATATTTATATAATAATAATATATTTATATAATAATTTATATATTTATAATAATAATATATTATTTTATTATATATTTAAATCTGTTTGACACTTTAGCTGGAGAGCAAAGAAATGATCAGATAATTTGCAAAGAAAATAATTCCTAATTTTGTTGTCTGATTAACACTTCTTAGTAAGAATTTTGCAGTTTGAATGTTATTTCTCAATCAAATTGGAAACTTGTTTTAGGTAGTAATATTTTTTTTTTGTGTTAAACATATCAAGTTATCTTAATACAATGAGCTGCTAATAGGATATTCTGTAAACCTTTACAGAATTTGGACTCACTGATCTTAGAGGTCTTTTCCAGCCTTGATGATTTTATGAATATCAGTTCTGAGCCCGTGGAACAGTTCTGTAGCCTCTTCTGTGCTACAGAAATGTAGTGCAACCTGTAGCATGACCTTCTGGTTCAACCGTAAATTCACTTTTGATCAGGCAGCACAGCAATACTCCCAGCAGTATTCCTATTAGATTTATTTGCCTGAAGTAATAATAAACAACATGTAATCCTCCTTAGTGCCAGTCTTCACGCAGGGACACCAGTGGGAAAGTGTGAGTATCAGGACTATCTCCTTTTAATCCACCAGAAACAGATTTCTTTTTCCAACTGACAGCATTTTCTGTGAGATGTTTGCATTAAGGTGGTAATTATTGGGCTTTGATTGCTGATATGACTTTTGTAGAAGTAGTGGCATGAGTGAAAACTTTAATATTTGGATCTTTCCCCGGGAGCCAGGGGGTCATCTCAGTCCCTTGCAGACCTCTTTGGCAAAAGGGATTCACAGCTGCTTAGAAATGATGGAACATAAAACTTCATGCACAAGTAGACCTTGAAAAAAAGGAGGACCCAGGAAAAAGTCACTTCATTGGCACCGTCCTTGTAGCTCAGAGAAGGCATAAACACCCTTGTGCAGAGTTCTAGTGGCAGGTGCAGGAATTTGTTGAAGCAGCTGAAAAAATTCAAATGCTCTGGGTCTTTCTGTTGGTTCCTTGCCTTCCTTTCTGAAGCAGTAAAGACTTGGAGAAGAGCATTCTTATCCCCAAAATTCAGATGCTCCCAAAGAGTGGCACAGAAAGTCCTCTTCAAGGAGAGGAAAGTGGGGATTTGACTATCTAGCAAGCAGGAAAAAAGTTGTTAAGACATTTGGACTAGCCTTCTAAATAATTGAAACCATTTCAGATGTTACCATGGGGTATTGACTAAAAAATTAAGACTTTTTGACATCAGTATCTGTAAGCTTCATTCCTTCTGTCCTTTTTGGCCCGTGTTTTTGCTGCTGTTATCTGTCTGGTTGCTCCCACTGCACAGGAGTGACTCTTGGCCTGAAACATGCTCAAATAGAGTATTTTTTATTTGTGTCTACACATGGGAAAAAAATTAAAGTTTTCTTTTTCTTATACTGATATTTTAGAAAATATCTATTTAATTAACATTTTTGATAGAACATTTCTATGCAAGCTAAATGCGTGGCAATTGTAAATTTGCAATTGTAGTGTATTAAGAAAATAATTATGCTATTTGAAAGATAGCCATATATTTTTCTTTAGACTTAGGATGTTAGTTGAATTTCAACAATATAATATTTTCTAGAAACCTCAAAATAAATGAGGATTTATTGGGGCTTAACTTAGGCAGCGGAGAACACAGTAATGGTCAGGAATTTGGCAGAGGACTTTCTGTTTGCTTTCACCACTGTGTGATTCATCAGAACCCTTGCTAGGCTGGAGTCACAGAGCAGGGCAGAGCTGCCAAAGGCGTTAGCAAGCTTGGACACCTTCACACTATCAATTTTAGTGACACAACTGAGGAGGCTGTGGCAGCTCTAAGAGGAGACCGCATGGTGAGCAGCATCACCCCGAGCTTGTGCAACCATGAAGCTTCACTATGCAAAGTTAATAGTTTAGATCTTGGAAGCATCAGAGATGCATCAGCACAGTGTCATCTGAGCATCAGCACAGTGTCATCTGCATCAGCTCAGTGTCATCTGAGCTAAAAAGCCCAACTTCTCTGCAAGGCTAAACTGACTCAAGACACAGAGCCGCATCAGCTTCTACAGTTGTTTCTGCAAAGGTTTTTTAATAACCTTAATCTTAACTTAAATCTTAAGTATTTAATGATGAGTACACCTGCACTGCTGCCACCTTGAGCTGATTTAGCTGGCTCTAAGATTGGAGCTGTGTGTCCCTTTTCTATTGCACTGTATAAGTGTGTATAAATGAAACACTGACATTGCAATCCAGCTGGCCATCCGAGCCATCAGGACCTTCAGCAGTCACACTGGAGTGTTTGGTACATGGCATTTAAGAACAGGAAATCACAATGCCACCCACTGCCTGGGATACGTCTTTGTAAAGGACTTTACTGGTGTACCTGTAGCTGGACATGTCCTGGTGTAGCTTTGCTGGGTAAACTAATGTATTCCTGTCAAAAATAGCACCCATTGTAGAGCACTTGAGAGCTATGTATGGAAAGTGCTACGTGGGAACTGCAAAACCTTATTACTCATTAGAGGGCAAACCATACCCATTGTTACTATTCCCTGCAGGACTGAAACCATACCACTTCCATTGAAGTCTGTGTTCTTTGCAGTCCCAGAAGAGCACTAAGTTCTGTGATCAGGCTAATTTAATAGGAGAGGTTTAATTATTTGATACCACACGAAAAATAGAATTACTGACTTTTGCATCCTTTCCAAATCTGACATTTCCAAGCAGGTCTGTAATGGCAGTCTCAGAGGACCTGTGCAGTCCCCAGCACAGCCAAAGGATAACCTGTTGCTAAGCAACCAATATAAGTGTGCTGCTCAACATTTATTTCATTTGGAAAGGAACATATTCTTTAAGTACTTCATCTTAGCTACCAAGCACAAAGAGTTTTCCACTTGTTTTTCTGGAGCTGTGCAGGTGTGTAAAATAGTCAGCTTGCACAAACAAATGTGCAATTCAAAGAACAGATGCTAGAGAAGAACATGCAAAACAGAAGGTATGAAAAACTGGCACAAGTATTTTAGTCTTTTCTAACATCAGTGTCCTGAATTTGCCTCTTTGTGTCTGTGTTCATCCCACTTGAAAACGGGCTGCCTTGGTATGTGGCAGAGCTGTCTGCAGAGCTCACCAACGTTTGTTGATGCACTCTCTTTTGAAGATGTCATGGTTTTTCCACTGACATGAGGAAAACTATGCACTACGTTTTTTGACTCTTTTACCCTGATAAACAAAGGCCAGAACTGGATCCCGACTTTCCAGCCTGAATGCTCCAAATCTCTTTTTTCAGAAAAGCAACTAAATAGGTTGGAAAAGAGCCCTTAATGTTCTACAACTAACACCATTTTCACTTTAGTGCTTGTCCCTATAGTGAAATAAAACTCCATAGATGTGCTAGACTTGTGTCTGTGTATCTGAAATCAGCCTTGGCCTGAATAGTCTCTAGTTAAATTGGCCTGAAGGAGTTGTTAATCATGTTTCCCAGTATAAAACCGTGTAAATAGGCATCATATAACACACACACACACACACAAATATGGGAAATTGCTCAAATTCAAGGATGCAGTTTGGTTTCTAATGGCCATAATAAATGCATGTTTTATTGCAAGTGATCTTAATGACACATATACCCTGCGGAAGTGTACTGAGCCTGGGGGGCATGCCAGCTTAATGTATGTCCCATCCTAATGTATGGAGGCTGCTTTTGGCTAAGAAGAATTCTTTATGCATTCTAGTTCTCCTGAGTAGATGTAGCAAGTATATTTATTGACTGATTTTTTTTTTCTGACTAGCTCTGTGGTCTCACATCCAAATCCTCTCAATGTAAAGTATTTGTGGGTGGCCCAAGACTGGGTGAAGTTCATGTCTTACAGGGGCCCACAAATGGTAAAATACAGCTTTCTGTGGCCCCAGACATTGTGCATGTAAAAGTTTCCATCTGGTCACAAGTCACAACCTCCTGCCTGACATATAGCCCAGTGAACTCAAGCTCAGCTCTGTCTTTGTCAGGCCACCTGACACAGCTGCACCTTCTCCTGGTCACTGCCAGCAATTCCTGCTCCTCTGTCTCACACCCCAGAAATGCACAACCAGGTGGAGACAGACAGCAAGGACTATGCTAAAAGCCATTGTGTTGTTCAGCATAAAGATTGAGAGGCAGAAGTCTCTCACTGTGATCAGGCAGGTTGTCCAAAACATCAGTGAAGGTGTCCTGTTTTCCACACTGTTGCACTCAGAGTAGGTTGGGTGCCTGTGTAGCTGAAGATGGTTTTGTTCGTAGCCACTGAAGGTCTTCCTGTTGCAGATCCAATGGATCATGTTGGATATAGACGGATGTCTTACCGTCCCTTTGATCAAGTGAAATGGATACGAATTTGCCTTCAACTGCTATGGTTTCCAAATGCTGTATTTTGCTAAATAAAAAATAGTGTGGGAGTACTACACTGTTTGCAAGCTGAGCTGTGTCTTGGGAGCAGTAAGTAACAACTACATCTTCCTTTAGAACTGAGGAAAACTACACACAGTGTTGGAGAAATGCAGCTGAGCTCTGCATGGCATCCTGCAGCTAAGGGGACTTAAGAAACTTGGTGTCTTACACTGTTCAGATGCACAAAGCTCTTCCTGCCCCTCTCCTTCACTAGTACCTCTGTTTTTATGTTTAAATAGGGAATTGTCTTCCAGGCATCTCGTTATTGAAGGACTCACCTTAGCTGTCTGCCTCACGTCTATGGATTCATGATGCAGAGTCCCCACAGCTGAATCAATACTTCTTTCTTATGTCTGGTGTAGTACATGCAGGAACATTGCTTGTCAACAGGCTGACACTGTAGTGCCACATCACAGAGCAGAGCTGTCACATTCGGGTGCAGGAGAGCAAATTTGCTGCCTAACCTGGCAGCCTGGTCATGAAAACATTGATTTTGATTTTGAGATGGAAGTAATTGCTATTTTCAATCCCAGGGATTTGATCTGTTAAAGCAAAGTTTTGGCTGCCTTGCTTTATTTAGGAAATACTCTCCCAAAGCTGCTGCTTCCCATGTCTTTTGAACACTCAGTCATTCCTGCTGCAGGGAAGAGCATCAAGCAACAAACCAACGCCATCACAAGAAGTTGATTTGAAGAATAACTCCAAGAAATTTATCTGACCAAATCAAAAGCAGATTTGCTTAATATGTGAACAAGTAGGGAAATACAGGAGTCCATTTTTTTTTAATCAAACCCAAACAAAATAGTGGAGTCAGAAAACAGATGAAACAAAATGGGCCACTTGTTTTTCGGGTTTCTTTATTTGAAGTTGCAAGATTCACAAGAGCATTTAGTTTTGGAAAAAAACAAATTTTTCACCAAAAAAAAAATTAATCAAGAAATGGTTATCCAGCTTTCACAAGAGGTCACTGTGTGAGTAGAATACATTGAAATAAAACTCTAGATGAAATAAATTACAGAGAAAAACACAGCACAAATAAAGGGCAAGAGTATCTCGAGGAAAGAAGTGTAATTCTAAATTGAGTAAAGAGCAAAAGAGGAGATGTAGTTTCACAGAAAATCTGAGATAGCTTCAGTTAAACTTAACTTAGGAAACAGAAACTGCTATATTTGCTATATATGTATGTATTGCTGCATATTGAGCCAGCTTGAAAGGCTGTGAGCAACGTTATGCAGCAACTTGTGTAAATATCCTACAAGAACCAATAATGAGAAGGGGGAAATAAAGTGCAGAGCAGAGATTTGTCTACAATTCAGTATTTCTGTGGGGGTTTTCTTACACAGCTTTAAAGCAAATGCAAGGGGAGAAAAAAGAGAGTACATGGGGAGGTGTGACTGTCTATACCAGGGGTATATTATATATTCTCTACATTATATGTTCTCTACAATTTCAGGTCTAAGAGGCAGAAAAGAGGAAATTCAAGTCAGCACGCTTAATACATCTATTCTAATTTGATTTTATTGAGTGATTTTCAACCACAAATTTTCATTTTAGCTTCTGTGTAAAATAAATCCCTTCATACTGCCAATATAAACACGTATTTTCCCTTTGCCCACAGTCAGCTGTAGTTTGTGCATTAACAGGGACTTTCTGCTAGAAGCCTTTGTTCTTTTAGAGAGCCACTCCTCTGGGATTTAGGCCTCCTGGTTGGCCACTGTACCAAGCTTTCCTGGTACAGCAGCAGGTGGATCTGGACAGCAGCCAAAGTTAATAACCTGTGAACCAGGGACAGGAAGGGCAGTAGCATTCACACAGAAAACATTATCATTGGAGGAGTGCTTCTCCTGTGATACTTCCAAAATGAAAATTGATATTCATAGCCACATTCTACCTAAGGAATGGCCTGACCTGAAAAAGGTAAAAAGAGTTTAGATATTCAATGCCTTATGTGATCAGCAACCATTTCTACCCATGTGATTTTTGAAAGAAAAATGAATGAAGGGTTCTGAGGTTAATATCTCTAGGTTTTTGTATAATTAAATTTTTTTTCAGTTGTAAAATATTTGTATGCATTACTTTGCAAAGCAAGAGTCTCAGTAAGAAAGGGATGTCATACTGGGCCCTGTTCCCCACTCTTTATTTAGTCTGAAGCAATTCTTACCGTTTTCCTTGGGTTTTTTGACCTAAAATTGTCAAATAGTGAGGTGTAAATTCCACTGTCTTGATGAAAATAGAGATGTTCTGTCCCCAAATGGTATTCATGTTTGTTTTAAATTAAATAAATAAGCAAATATTAGGCAAGATTAATGTTAACTAAGACAAAAATCATTCACATCTTATACCCCCAGGCATGAAAGTCATTAATTTCAATAGGAGTGGGGTCACTCTAAGTACAGTTAATTGATGATGATGATGATATCTGCTATTTTTTCAGTTACTGGAAGGAAGTAGCATAGTGTTTTTAAAATACAAAATCTCAGTTGTCAGAACACTGAAGCTATGTCAACTTGTCTTAATTTTGAATCTTTGCATATTATTATTCTTGTTGTTGTTATTATTATTATTCAGTCACATAAATTTATTCTTGTCAGTCATATTTTCATGATCCCATGAAATGTATTTGGGAACAGAGAGTGTCACTTATGTTTTAAAGTAGTATATCTGAAAGGGTTTCATATCTATTAGCTCTGTTTCTGTGATTTTAATCATGACAGTCCAGCATTAGCCAATATTAGACAGAGAACAGCTGCAAAATGTTAACAGCATATTAGAAAGAAAAATTATGAGAAAACCTGGCACTAAAACATACATAGGATTGCTTCCTCATTAGGAGTGAAAAATAACACCATTATACATAAAACTGGAAAGGAATGTTTGTTTCCATGTTTGTCTAGGAAGGTGTTTATAAATATCTATTTGAACCTCCTGTTTGTAATACTAAGAGCTCCTAATGTAAAACACATATGCACTTGATAATGCAGGTGGGAAGACAGACCCTTTCTAGAACAATTATGTCTGTTTTAAATGGACAGGAGTTTAAATAGACTACAAGACAGATTACTCTTGGTTGTTTCGGATTTTGTTGTCTTTGTGCAATAACCTTATAAAAACACCTATAAAATGCCTTTATTCTGATTTTATATGATTTTTAAAGGATTTTTAAAATTTTTTTTCTGTATATACTTTAAAAGGGAAACAAATTCCCTGGGATAAAATGACCCCAAGAATCCCTTGGTGTTCCAAGATGTACATCAAGACTGAATTCACCCATGGTAGACACTGTAGGCCAGTGTTGCATTTCTTAAAACACAGATAAAGAAGCAAATACCCAATTTTTAAAAGTTAATTTCCACCTGCTAGCTTTTGTTCCTCTGTTCTGAGCCACTCAATGGTTTATTAATGGGCTCAGAGTAGAAAACACCTCCCAGAATTCCCTGGGGTCCTCTGAAAATTCAAGCCATTAACACAGATCTCTATATCTCATGCGTGGAAAACCAAGGAAGTATCCTGACATGCACACATTTACTTAGTGCTGAACTTCTCTTTTTTGTGTCCAGCTTTATAAATACTGAACCTTCATCCTAGAAAATTCAATTGTCAAGATACATATTTAACAGCTTAGGAACCCAACATAAGAACAAAAATTTGTATAAGAAATGAAATAAGGACTGTCAATGCACCCAGCTAGTAACTGCAGGGAAGAAACAAGAAAATAAGTTCAAAAACAGAGCAGTGAGTTTCTTTATTGCCTTTGTGCTCCTTCAGCACCTTTAAGGTACTCTTTTTCTGCACAGCTTGTAATTGGAATTAGCACAGAGCTAGTTTAAGTTAAATTTCCCCCAAGTTTCAATATTTTTATATATAACCCTATAAATTTATAAATTTAAATAAAATATGCATAGCTAAACACAGCTAAATAAAACCTACATAACCTCAGTCTGTAGAATCTCTGACTGGCTGAAGTCAGGCTTGGCTCTGCACGCCTGCACTAGGAAAGTTCACAGTGGCATTAAGTAATGATTTGGTATCACAGGAAATTCAGGATTGTATCCACATTGTTTACACTTCAGCGAAAGAAATGCCTGCTTTTACTTACTTTCCTTTTAAATGTTTCTTTATGGAAAAAATAGGAATTCTGAGCGTTGTTTCCAGTCTGATATTTGAAAATTTCATTTATTTCTGATCTGCTAATTCATGAAAGTAAAAGAAAATCAGCTTCATATGTAGATTTTGCTATTTTGCATAACCAATTTTGAATCTCTCTGGAAGAATCAATGAGCATCTAAGCTTCTCCTCTTTAGCTACTCTTGGCTGTTTAAATATTAATAGACAAGAGGCTGACCTTCAGTCCTGCTGCTGAATCATGGAAGCTGAAAAGTGGAATCAATGCATCTCTGTGCTAATGATTAACTGATCACAGATTGCAAAGTTGTCAGCTCAATTCTCACACTGCCAAATATTTAATTTAATTTTTTCTGTGTTAAAATCATTCCAGTTAGAACCTCAATACAGTAAGCAACTTTGAGCATTTTGGAATCAGTTGTTTCAAAATGTTGCTGAACTGGCAGCTAAAATTGCACATACAAACAACATTAGTCTGGTCCAGTCCAACTTCAGCACTTCTGCTCAAGTCAATGGGGCTACTCACACTCAAAGTTGAGCCCACGTGTGTTTCTCCTGAATGTGGTACTGCTGGATTGTGAGAACTGCAAATAATAATAATAGTAGTAGTAGTAGTAGCAGTAGTAGTAATTGTTGTTGTTGTTGTTGTGATTACAGAGTGCTAACTAGCACTGTCTTTTTCTTCTTTCTTCCACAGAGATATGGATATGGTGGATGGGTACAACTGGATCATCACTGCAAGGTTTGGGCTGTTTGGTGCTCTAAGATAATCTTGCGTTGTCCTCAAGAATACAAACCCACAATAAATCTATTAAGAAGTGAAGTGGCAATAAGATTGGCTCTGTTTCTGATACAGATTTCTCTAGAGCTCTGTATTCTATGAAGTAATATCAGGGCAAGTCCTAATATACCTCAGTAGAACCTTTTTCTTGAGAGATGAAACTCACAATCTGTGACTGTCTTCTGAAATTCTTCTCTCAATACAGGGATTCTATGCTGAAAACTAGAGGGATAAGGGATAGAAGGATTGGCTACTTTGCATTTTCAGGGTGACAGTGCCTCTCCCTATTGGAGTAACCTTATAAAGAAAAGAGTACCTGATCTTCTTCCTTGCTCCTTTTTGTGGTTTGGCCAATTCATTCATTCCCTATAGAGACTCAGCTTTAGGGAAGCAAGACTTGCATCTTCCAGGTACCAAAGTATTTAAGTATATAATGCCTGCTAATTTCAGTGGAACTAGATATTCCCTCATCCCCTTGTCACTTTGCAAAATCCTACTTCACTGTGATTGCATGTAAGGTTACACTAGCTGGGTAATAGAAAGAAAGAGAAAAAGAAAGAGAGAAAAAGAGAGAGAGAAAGAAAAAAGAAAAAAAGAAAAAAAAAGAAAAAAGAAAGAAAGAAAGAAAGAAAGAAAAAAAAGAAAGAAGAAAGAAAGAAAAAGAAAGAAAGAAAGAAAAAAAAAGCAAGCAAGCAAGCAAGCCTGATTAAATAGATACAACACTGTGTCTATTTATTGCAACCTAACATTATACACACTTTTGCCTTTCTAGAACATGCAAGGCTACATTGTAAAATGCCTAACAACCATTTGTGGAAAAGGACCACAGAATATGAAGGTCGAATCCAAGAATGAGGAGCAAACAAATATTATGCTGAGATTTCAGATCTGAGTGTAAGCAGGCACAGTAGGGGAGAACAAGCCACCTGCAGAACCAACTTGTGGATGGCACAGCTCCTGAGACATGTGGGAGATGCAGGAAGGAGAGAATGCTTGGACACATTTTTAGCAGCTTAGCTGTTTGTTACAGGTCTGATGCTAAAATTCCGTGCTAAAAATAGTTTGCAGAGGAACTTTGTGGCAAGTCAATAATAGCCTGATACCCTCTGCAGAGAATTCTGTCCAGCCTACTTCTGTCTGAAAATTTTACATGAAAAGCAGTGCATGGCAAAATAAAATCCTGTTCAGATATGTAAAGCTGGGGATAATTTAATAATTTTCTTTAATTCTTAAGATTAAAAAAACAAACAAACAAACAAAAAACAAAGGCTTCTCATATCATTCTGTGAAGAAGCATCAGAGTCAAACTGGAAGAAAACAATTACGTGCACGTTTAAAGAAGAACAATTTGCAATGTGACTGAGTAGTTCAGCAATGGGATCATTTAAATGTAGTTTGCTGAACCAAATCAGCCTACTGGACCTAATTCTGAAATAAGTCTCTCTTACTTTTCACATAAATTAATTAAAGCATTAAATATTGGATAATGTTTAGAATGAGATAGAGTACAGTAGTGTAGAATAGAATAGAATAGTAAAATCCATGCAATCTATTCATGTGTGGTGCAATGCTTGGTTCTACTCTGCCTTTTTCTCACACCCCAAATATTTTTTTGTTTATTAGACAACCTGCAGCAATGCACTAAACTTTTCTTAATGTATTGGAGTGTATGGCCAGAGTAGACCTTTCCGTCAGGTTGGAAAACCAATTTTACAAGAGTCTGAAGTATTTTGCTGGAGAATCAGGACTTTGTACTTATGATATTTCAAGTAATTTTCATAGCCTGTGATACAGGTAACAAGTAACTTGACAGTTTGCCAGGGCAGCACAGTTAGATTTTTTGAGGAGAGCTTTGAAATACTCATTAGGGCAGTATATCTGTGCATGATGTATGAAGTTAGTAACAAATTCAAGCTTAAGAACAGTCTGACTTCTCAGAAGGGGACAGAAATCCCTCTGGTTGGGTGTACTAGTAGCAAATGTTCTGATTTAACAGGGTTCTTTCTTCAGAAAAATAGACAGAATTCTAAATAATACCGACTTTGTGAGGAAAAATAAAGTGGCCTTTGGAGAGAGAGAATTCCCTTTCTGGAAGGGTCAGGAGCCTGCCTTGCACAGAGCTGTTTACTGCCAAGGTGAAGGAGTAGCTTTCGTGTTTTCTCATGTGGTCTTCAATTTTTAACTGCAGTTGGAGTGTTCCTCTGTCCAATGCATCTGCTGCATGACCTCACTTACCCACCCCAAATGCACAGCGCCAGGTGGATCTTCTGGCTTTCATCCCTTCCCACTCATCCCCACAGTAGCTTCAAACAGCCGGGAAATACTCAGGGCTTGCAAGTGTTGATGAGTTGTGTCCCATCCATTTCTGCGAGCGTCAGCCAGCAGAAAGCCTGGTGTGCCTGTCTGTCCATGTTCATAACAGCATGTGGGTACCTTCAACTTCACAGACAATTTACTTTGCTTAATGTGATGACACTGTACATCCTCAACCTCTTCGAACAATTCACAAATCAACAAAAAAAAATAAGTTTAAAAGGTTTCCATGTTCATAAAGGAACAATATTAAATTTCATGGCTGTGATAATATCTTGAACTTCATACATTTGGGAATTGGTGGCATATGGGAAAGGTATTACACTAATTGAGGTCATGGGTTTATACTGTGATAAAGTTTTGCTTGGGGTTTTTTACCCAAATACAAATTCTTCAATAATTCTTTTTTTTCCCAAGAAGAAGGCATAACCTAAAGACAACATAACAGGTCTGCTTTTGTCTCATTATCAATGGTGATATGAAACAACTGGACTGAAAGTAACTGAGCTGTACAGTTATTTCTGTAGTTACTGGAATAATTGTGATGCTATTAAGAGAATACATACACACCCAAAGGGAAAATTTAGCACAAATTTAATTAGAGCACTGTTTTGAGGTCAAAATTTGGTTTGAGGATAAACTCGGATTAAGGTACCTGATATCTTTTCCAATGATATACCTTGCAAAAGAAAGGGGATTTTTTTTTATTATGGATACTAAATCTGAACTATAAATGACTGTTTTATTAATGTCTATTTTTAAAATAGTCTTTGATTAGAAATACCTACTGCATAAAAATAAAAGAACAATATTTTGTCACTGAATTTCTGTAGGGAGCACAATATACTCAAGCAACTATAAATTAGCATGTACTGCTTTGTCACATTCATAATATATGAAAATGTCATTTCACAGGGACAGGCAAAGATGATGAAGGATGGAAAGGTTTTTAGAGTTATCCAAGAGAACTGCTGGGATCCAGGAGTACGGATTAAAGAGATGGACCTGTCAGGTACTTTCCTCCATGAAGGAATTGAAATCCTTGAGTCTCATTTAGAATAACTGCAAATTCTCTGTCAGTTCATCTGAAAGTGCTCAATAACAATGGGAAAATTAACAGGTTTAGCAGATTGATTCGTTAGTTTAAATCTGTTGAAAGTCAGTGAAAACTGATATGCTTTATATTCAGATGGGACGCGTTCCCATAGCTTTCCTCACTTTCAGTAGCACTTTATTCCCCACATGAACTCTTTGATTTTGATGGGATTTTAGGTTAGTAAGGAACTAATTGACATTAGGGATGACTGATTGTGGACTTAGAGTCCGATCAGTTATTTTTGCTAGTTCTTATTAACACCGCAATTCCAAATTACTGCTGTGAGAGAAATATGTTACTAAAGATTATTTTTTTCTTAGATTGAGACCTGAATAATTACTACATCAGTTTCCCAGTAGACACAACTTGAATATCTTCTTCTACTTTTTATGAGGAATAAACACCTGAAGAGAGTAGATATTTTTTAAGTAGAATCTTTATGATTATTGTTTCCTTCTCTCAGAGCTTATCACACTCTACAACTGTCTGACAGGAGGTTGTAGCCAGTTGGGAGTTGATCTCTTCTCCCAGATAACAAGCAGTAGCAGAGGAAGAAGGGGAGGTTTATATTGGATATTAGGAAAAAATTTCCTCACCAAAAGGGTTGTCAAGCACTGGCACAGGCTGCCCAGGACAGTTGTGAAGTCACTGTCTCTGGAGGGATTTAATAAAAAGGTAGATGTGGCACCTGGGGACATGGGTTAGTGGTGGGCTTGGCACTGCTGGATTAATGGTTGGACTTGATGATCTTAAAGGTCTTTTCCAACCCAAATGAATCTGTGATTCTGTGTTAGGAGGTACTTTGGGCCATTATCCTTGAGGAGGTTTACAGTAACACATAGCATAGGCCAGTTCAGGAAGTCAGGGACTACGGGGCAATTTACATAAACATAGATAGATAAATAGATAGATAAATTTTCACCCTGGAAAAGTATTTCAAACTCCAACCATTAGACATTTAATGGGAATGCCCAAATGTCTTTGCAAACTCTGAAATATGCTGCCATATCACAGAATCATAGAATTGTGCCTTGACTAGACTGTAATCTTTCTCTGAGTTAGCTCAGGGATTTTGGGGATTACCAAGTCATTCAACTACAATGTGGATCACAAATAGCCTTTGGGCATCTTTCCCTTTCAAATATTTCCCTCAACACTAAAGGCAAGTTTCTACAAAACAGTTCTGCCCCATCTATTTGCTGTAGGCAAAGGGAAAACACAGGAGCAATTTTTTTTTTCAAATTTCTGCAAGAGCTCTCCAGAATAGAAAATGTATCATAAAACCAACACCACAATATTTCTCCTCAAATGAAGTGCTTACTTGATAAAAAAAAAAAAATCTAAATCTGTGTGTTACAGCACCATCTGGTGACTTGTGCCCTAAAAACGTCCCCCTTTATTGCAGCACTCCAGAGATACAGGCATCAGCCAATTCAGTGGGACAAAAAAAAAGCCTTGGTGTTTTTCATTCTTACTGCTCAACTAATAATAAAGACTATGAGCCGCATTTACTCCTTTTTGATTTAAAAAATTGTAGCTACTCAGTTTAAAGAGCATTTTCTGTATCACAGGCCGAGATAAAGTATACCCAAAAATTTAACCTCCAAACATGGCATAATTTTGGGACAAAGATGCAAGGAGTCTCCCAGCTGAACAAAACTAGAATCAGTCACTAAAAGGTATTATTAACTCAGAGAAATAACTTTGAGCTAAAAGACTTCCTTTGTGCATTGTCCAAGAAATCTTGCCAGTAATAAGAAATGGTATCCAATGGACCAAAGAGACTCAATTAGTTCTCATAATCATATGTCCTGGGTCTAATTGGTGTGCACACCTCTGTCTTGATCCACTCAATAAAACAAGCTATCCAGGTAATTCAATAAAACAAGCTGTAAAGGTGATTAACATCACAGTTCTGCAACACAAATCATCACAGTTCTGTTAGAGAAAGTATATCAGTTCATCCTAACTGCCTTCTCTTGTTATTTTCTCCTTTGTAAAATCCCCTGAAGAGGATATAAAGTAGAGGTTTTTCTGCACTGATTCTAATTCTTCCTAAAGCCACTGTCTAGGAAGTTCAGCTTGGAAATCT
The DNA here is from genome assembly GCF_003984885.1 of Neopelma chrysocephalum. Taxonomy (NCBI): domain Eukaryota; kingdom Metazoa; phylum Chordata; class Aves; order Passeriformes; family Pipridae; genus Neopelma; species Neopelma chrysocephalum. The sequence goes on along the minus strand of NW_020897767.1, from coordinate 6,705,509 downwards.
GCCTTCAAGCTTTATGTTAAATTTGCTCAGAAGTGTAAAAATGGATTGAAACCAGATACAACATTCATTGTGGACAACATGGTGGATGTTCTCAAACACACTAATCAAGTGTTCATATTGGTGGATAACACAATTTAGGCTGCACTTTGGTAAATATGTAATTTTGCAGACCTAATCCTTAACCCAAACCATTGCTGTTGTACATAATATTAATCAGATCTTGGAAGAATCTGAGCCAGTTTCCTGCTTAACTACTGAGAATCATTTTGTTAAACATTGGAGTGCTTTGGCAGGGTCATTGTCTCAGAAGAAAGTGCATAAACATTACAATCAGACCTAAAATGTAAAAAAAAAATAGTTTTGCATGTAAATATTTAGTGAAGTCCTAATTATTACCCAATGTTTCTTTTGTTGTTTGTCTACTAGGTTTGTCGCTTTTATTCCTGTAATCTGTCACACACAAAGTTATGGTATAGATTTGTGTCTGAACAGAAACAAAACAACATTGACTTAATTCTCTTTATTGCAAACATCAAAGTTATTTCTGAAAACAGGTAGATTTTCTTATACTTGCAACCTCAGTAGTCCAGACACAGGATGAATGAAACCTAACACAATATAGCCTTGTGGAACACTTGGGTAAACATTGTTTACCAACCATCGTTAACATAATGTTTTTAATCTTTAAGCAAAATCACTTATTTATTTATTAAATATGTATGACAAATGTGACCCCAAAGTAAACTTAACTTATGGCATTCTATTAGTTTAATGTCACATTCATTTTTGTGAGAGTAACATTAAATTGCTATTTTAATTGATTGTACATGTGCCTACTAAATATTTCTAAAATCAAAATACTTAATTTCACAAACAACCTAGTATGAGTAGGAAAGTGTTCTCTTTCTTTCTACTTACCAAGTATGTTCAAATCTTAATAAACTGCTACATTATAAATTTATTACTATGATCCATAATTTAAAAATAAATCTATCCATGTCACTTAAATCAGTGTTTCTTATCATAAAACTTTTACCTTCTGCCTCTCAAACCAAAATGCTTTCTTATCTTTTATCACAAACAAACAAACAAAAAAAAGGAAACATTAATAACTGCTTTTTCTTATTCAGGGGTCACAGTCCAAACCCTTTCCACAGTCCCTGTAATGTTCAGCTACTGGGTAAGTTCCTACTACCGTATTTTGTAATTCATATGTAGCAAAACTTTTAAAATGTACATGCATCTTCCTATAAATGAGGTGACTGAAGTAGTCACTAGATCACTGAGGTAAACAGGGAGTTGTTCTGCTCTGAAGAAGGCAAAAGCAGTGCAGGTGTCAGAAGAGCCAGCAGGGTGTCCTGGCAAAGCTCCACTCCGGAGCACACACGGTGGGACAGAAAGAGACAACAGCTGGATCTCTTCTCTTATGGGGGCAGCTGGAAATGGGGAGAAAGAATTTACACCACATGAATCCATGCTTAGCAGGTAGACATATATGTACAGATTCCATGAAAGTTAGACATCAAACAGTATTTTCTCATGAAAAAAAACCCAAATATATAAAAGATATATTTGTGGTCTTGTCGCACTTTCTTTTAAATGTGGCACAGGGCTCAGTGACCTAGAATATTTGAATCTTAAAATTCAGTAGCAAATTTAAGTTAATACGTTCCCTGCATGGTGATCTTTAATGCTTCAAAGAAATAAAAACAGGCTAAGAAGATAAATCGTAGCAAAATGCTGTTCTAAATACATTCTCAATTTGATTATTTAGTGATGTGTACAAGTTAAGATGTTATATGTAAACAGATATGTTACATTAAAACCATTGTGTTAAGCCCACAAATAAGTAGTACCACCAATTTTCAGAATTTCTTGTTGAGCAACATCTCTTTAAAACTTTACTCTGGTGTCTAAGGGAATATCTTCCTTTAAATACTTACTGGAGGGGAAAATGGAGATTGATTGAAGGGATATTGCACTTCCCTTATTGGACTTATGACCGTTATCTCATTCTAAATGTTAGAGAAGTTTGCCCAAGTTTTCTCTGTAGAATTCTCATGCTGCAGCATCTCACATTTCTTATTTTTATTTCTTCAGCTCCAGTAACAGGAGAGTAAATATTCATTGCTATGTTTAAAAATTATATACTGAGGTTTTTGCATTGGGATAAACAGAAACAGGGGACTGGTTTACACAAAAAGACCAGATACTTAAATGCATCAGCAATCTGGGCTTTAATATACTCCTACTGAGCAGCAAAGGCAACAGCAGTTGATAAAATATTCAAGACAAGAAGCAGAACTGCACCCAGAGGTTTTAAAGTGAGGCAGAATTTAGTCCTGCAGGTTTGCAGCTATTCAGAACTGTAAAGCAAACTTAGGATTAAACCCTGTCTCTCAGTTGTTTGCAGTGACATTTATCCAATATCTTCCAAAGGTGATAACATTTGAGAACTATATTTTAATGTACTACTCTGCTTAATATCTTACCAGGCCAAACCTCAGGATACTTTAGACCTAGCCCAGATATTAAACAATGACTTGGCTGCTACAGTAAAGAAGTACCCCAAGAGGTTTGTGGGTCTGGGCACCTTACCCCTGCAAGCTCCAGACCTGGCTGTGAAGGAAATGCATCGCTGTGTGAAGGAACTGGGATTTCCTGGAGTGCAAATAGGATCTCATGTCAACGAGTGGGACCTGAATGCCCCAGAGCTGTACGATGTTTATGCTGTGAGTAACCGTTTCTTTCCTTCTTTGGGGGGAATTCTGTGATGTGGAACTCTGTCTAAAAATATCTTGGAGCACATTCAGTCATGGTTTGAGCCTTCTAATCTGCTTAGTGATCAGAGAGACTCGGCTTTAATTGTTTATGGCAATTCATTATAGGATATAATTACAATGATACAACATAAAACATTTTGAAACATATTTTATAATAATGAGTAACAACTTTTTTTTATTATATTAGTTCTCACTGTAGAGTTGCCTTCTTGGTTTGTGAGGATAAGTGCAGTATCAAATAAAGCACTTCTGCACTGTTTGCATTCGGGTTCAAGTTATTGTATCCAATCCTATTGAAATAATTGATAAACTCCCTGAGATGATCAGAGATACTTATAGAGCTGAAATACCACGTGGAATTATGTAAATAGAACCAAAAGTTCCAAACAATGCATTGATTATAAAATGAATTTTTAGATTAAATTTCTTAAATAGCCTGAGGTCCAGATGAGGATGGTCATTTGTCTAAATTACAGCTTTAATCAATGTACATTCTGCATCTGTTTCTCAAGTTATTAGAGCTGTCTGCTTGAAACTGAACCACAGAGGTCATATTTCAGGATGCTGAATTTATCCAAGAATTCTGTTAGTGCAGCACCTGGACTGTTTGTTTTTATGGAGATAAACAGTCAGTTATCAGATGTAGATGCCCACATTCATGGAATCTTAGCATGGCTGATGTTGGGAGAGGCCTCTGGAGCCCATCTGGTCCAAACCCTTGTTCAGCACTTCCTTACAGGAGAGATGCTCAGTCCCTTCATCATCTTTGGACTCCCTCCAGTAACTCCATGTCTCTGGTGCTGAGATCCCCCTCTTGTGCTGTACATTCTTCACAATGTAGGAAGTAACCTCCCTGGATAATACAGATTGGGAAATTAAGCCATATTTGACAATGAACTCTTGTCAATCTACCAAGACAGTAATTGAATTGTTATTTTTAGTTTACAAATGTAGATGGCAATTACTCCCCACAACCCAAAAGTTGCAGCTTTATTTATGCATGTATGGGTAAACAAAACCAATTTTTTTCAAATGTGTGATAATCTCCTTAGCAACAAGAGGAGGTCCAGAAATACATCTGAAAAATGAGGCTGATAAATCCTGGTTTAGCATATGAATGACTCTGATGATTGTATATTTAAATTTAAGCAAATAGTTAAATTACTCATTCAGGGTCAGCATCTGTCATTGTTCTTCTGTTTTCCTTTCCTAAGTTGTCAATAATTTTGGAAAAATTAATATACTTGCATGGAGATGGATTCCTGATCAGAACACAGCCATATTTTGAACTCTTAGGATAGATTAGGAATATTTTTAACTTTCCTTTAAAGCCAGGCAGAAGGCCAATGGGGACAATGTAGTGCAACTCACATGAAAATTCCTGAATGCAGCTGGAACAATTCTGCAAAACCATACTAAAATTGTTCATAAAATATTATGAGAATTCATCCTTATATGTATAAAGAAACCAAAGAAGTTTTTGCTTGAACTGAGTTTTTTACTTCAGGATGGCTGAAAAACATGGCTGGAAAACCACTTTTGTCCTGCATTAATCTGAGGAACATTTGGCTTACTAAAAAGATATTATCATTTATATTTCCAGTCTGTGGTCACAGAAAGAACTTTGAGTAAGGACTTCAGACTATGGCCCAGAGGAGTAAATATAAGCAACTATTACTTGTATTTCTTACTTGTGGGCTTATTTTCATACTAGTACTACTGCTCAGTACAGTTTTGCAGGTAATTTTAAAACACGACTAAGAAAAAAAGGTGTATTTTGGTATAATTAGTCAAGATTTAGACTTTTTCTTTTGCTGCAGGCTGCTGAAAAATTGAATTGCTGTCTCTTCGTGCATCCCTGGGACATGCAGATAGATGGGAGGATGTCCAAATATTGGTTTCCTTGGCTAATAGGTAAGTGTATATTGACTTTGCTTAGCCTAAATTTATGAACTGGATTATGCTCAGCAGATTGTTGCAAAGTAAAGTACTAGTACAGATAACAAATGGATTTTCTATCAAACCTTTTTTTTAATCAGGTAGTTCGATTAAGTCTATTGTGTAAATTCAGCAGCCATTTGGCTTTAAGCTTGTTCAGTTTGTCTAACTTTTAAATACTTAGAATTAAAATTATTCAGCTTTGCAACATAACATAGTATTCCCTTTTGTCTTCAATACAAAAAGCAAATGACTAAGGAAAAATGAATTGTCTCAGAAATGAGCTCCTCAAAAATAACAGGAATAAATGAAAGACTAGGCAAAACCAAACATTACTTCCTAGAATTTAGTGGATTATTTCTTAGAATTTAGTGGATTATTTCCTAGAAATAGGTTAGCCAGAGAGGAAATAAGTCTTACTTTACATCAACTATAGCTGGAAGAGCATGTACTTTGAAAGCACTCCACAGATACAGGGCATTATCTAGTTCCTGGTTTTTCTCCATCTGATGGTAAATCAGAACAACAGTGAATAACAGGAGGAGGGTTATTCTGCTACCTCGAAATGTTTAGACCTCATCCCACCCTCACTGACTCTATTTTGCATAGTTTTGGTTTGCATGGTTTTGCACTGACTTCAGTTCTGAAAAGCATGCACAATATACATATATGTTCTGCAGTATGCACTGGAAAATCTTGCTGTCCCAATCACTAGTGCAGTATCTTGGAACAAGATTAACTAATCTTAATGAGAGCATGCTCAACAATGCAGATTTAAAAAGAGGATAAAATTATTGCATTTACTTAACAAAGCATAAATAAAATACTTTCTTACAAAGACTTACAAGGCTTTACATCTGAGGGTATGGTAAAACATTAATGAAAAACAACTTTTTGAGCTGGATGGATATTGTTTCTCCCAGAGATGAGGGGAACTCACTTCCTAACTTTAAGCTGGATGTCTGAAGTTAGATGTTTAGATGGCACAATATTCTAAATATGTTGGGTAAACCCATAAACTGAGGCCTGCTGTAGGAACCTATATTGCTGTTATGTTCCTAACATTGGCCATCCAACTTATCCATGGCAAAGAGAGAGAGAGAGGTTATTTCAAAACTATAGGAACTGGCATCATGTCATAACTAAACCCCAAATCTCTCTTGGAATATCTACCAATACATCTGCCCCCCTTTCCACACAAGAGGAATACAGAAGCACAGGTGAGAAGCTGGCATATTCCAGACTACTCTTTGAGGTAGGATAACGGGAATAAAGCCTGTATTGTGTATTTCAGGACATACCCAACCTGCCTGTCACCTGTCCTAGTTCTATAGAGTAAAAACTGGACTTAGAATTCAGAACATCTGAACTTCCAGTCCTGCGTCTTCATTTCATTTAATTAAAGTTCAGCTCTGTGTCCCTCTAATAGTAAATGTGAAACCTTTGGCAGGTGCCCTGTAACTATTATTTTTTTCGGTAGGCTCAAGGCTAATGGAAGAAAATTCAGATAACATTTAAAAATCAAAGAGGAAATTGAAAAAGTAAAACTCTTATACAATTAAGCTGTTTTTGTTCTTAGGCATGCCAACAGAAACAACCATGGCCATTTGCTCCATGATTATGGGAGGAATTTTTGAAAAATTTCCTAAGCTGAAAGTTTGCTTTGCACATGGAGGTGAGTAATGAAGCATGTGAAACTCCAGTTCTTTAGTTAAGCATGTTACAGCTGTATTTTCTGGTACCCCAGCTAAGGATCAAGGGTTCAAGCACTTTAAGGCTGCCACCAGCTGAGCGCTATTACCCCAGACCTGCCAGATCAGCTGCTTGTATGAACACTGCCTAGCCTGTGTCAAACAGTGTTTGAACTGCTAAAATACCCTTTAAGGAAAACAAGGAGGAAACAGAGACAGGAGATGATTTAAGGAAAGGGACAAAGAAGCAGCAGGAGTAATTTGGACATCACAGTAGTGAAGAAGTAAGGACAATTGAGAAAGAAGTTAATGAAGGGGAAGGAATAAAAAATTACTGGTGCAGAGCACTTTCTAAATAGCTGACAGTAAAGCTTGTGGGTCTTTGGTGATAATGTGGCTTTTTTTTCCCCTCCTACTTTATTTTCAGCTGATGTTTTTGAAAATTTCTTCTTGCAGGTGGAGCTTTTCCATACACAGTGGGGAGAATCTCCCACGGATTCAACGTGCGCCCTGACTTGTGTGCGATGGATAACAAGGTGGATCCAAGGAAATACCTGGGCTCATTTTACACAGACTCTCTTGTCCATGACCCTGGTGCACTAAGGCTGTTAACAAGTGTCATAGGAGAGGTGAGTTTTAATGCTTCCAGAAGAGGGTGAGTCATTATAAAATTCTCTATGAAACAGCAAAAGGAGAAGAGAAGAAGAAAGCAGGAAGGAGAAAAAAACTTCACCCAGGGAAATACACTGATGGGTTTCTGCCATGTTGATAATATTTTTGCTATATAGAGTTATTGAAATTGTGGTTTTAATCCCAGCAATCATGCCCTGTGAACCTGAGTTCCGTGAGGCTAGTTCCTTCTGTAATCTTGCTGAGGATGGGACTGCTTCATTTGGAGCCTTGTTTTCAAATGGCTTAATTTTAAAATTCAAGTATATACATGAAGAAATCAAATTGTATTTCTACTAGGGAAGTTATAGACAGGAAAGGAAGTCAATAATAAAGCTTTTGTGAGGATCCTGAAGAGAACATTAAACATCACGGGTTTGCAAAAATATTTTCATTATTTGTGAAGAAATCTTTGTAGTTTAGCAACTTCTTTAAATCAGCATGGGACAGAAAAATCCAAAAACATTCAAATAATCCTTTTTACATTAGTAAATGCTCAGGAAGGGCTTGAAGATGGCATCATGGCCAACTTCCAATGGATCACTACAAATCAAGAAGAGACATGTATTTGTGTCTTGATCTCTGGCCCTCCTGGAGTTTCTGCAGCCAGCAGGCAGACACCTACCAGATGTCAAAAACAGAAATACAGGCTCTGACACTGACTTTCTTGTCTCAACAGCTGTAGTCCTGTTTCTTGTACATTATCTTCTAGGCTGACATAGTATAGGGCTGTTGCTGTCCTTAGGGCCTCTTGTATGACCAAAGCTCACAAAGACCACTCAGCCAAATGTTTTCTTTCTACAGAAAAGATTCTGCTGATTTCCCATTTTCATCTCTAACAGGCTGACCTGGTTACTGCAGTAAATCGGCACTAGAACTGGTACAGAAGTGACCTGCCTAGGCCAGCCACAATTAATAATGCAGCATTATTGCTTTCTTTGTTGTGGTACTCTGAGCTCAGGTCTCACACTTTGAAATCCATGGGTTTTCTGTTCATGCTGCGCAGGAAATCTGTAGCTTTGAGTCTGGAATTCTGCCTGCAGGTCTCCTGCAATACTTGTGACTTTCAGAGAGCTTTGCATTTGAAGATCCATGAAAAATTGCACAATGTGACAGCAAAACTACAGCTTAAAACAACACTATAGAAAGTTTTTGTGAAGTGTATAGTTATGTATGCATACAGTAACACTACAGTTTGAAGCAGAGGAGACAGAATATCTTTTTTCCTAAATCCACCACGAGCCAAAAATAGATTTATAGAAGGAGCCCCAAAAAATGTGCAAAGAAACTACCATGGAGCCTACTGCCATTGGAAATAAGTAACCCAGGTCAGTTCACTTGTCAAAAGATCTGCTAATAAGCTGTTAGTATTGGAAAGTTCCTATGACATCAGCAGGTATTAATTCAGGTGGCATTTGCCATCTCTGTATCAGAGGTGAAGTTTTAGGCACCAGATGGGTTACTAACAAGATACTAGGGCCCAATACTGATTGCTTTTGATTTCTGTTACAAAACCTCTAAATAGCAAATATATCATGGTCAACAGCCCAGGACTTCTTGCTATGCATTACCTTTTGAATTTAACTGTAGCTCAGAGTAATCAAGTGGCTTTAAGGTATTTTGATGATAGATTTAAAAATTTTCCGGGGTGTGATGTGCATGTCCATTTTACAAGACATCCAAAGGCTCATGGAGTAGCAGTTCAGCACTTGCCTCTGTTATTCCTTTTCTGAGAAATCTCCCCAAATCTAGACCACATTCATCCAAATATTTGTTCTACATGCAGTTATGGTATACAGGGATGAATGTAGCTCTTGAATTTTAAATTGCCAGTGCAAGGAGAAAAGATCAGTGGCTTATCTCTTTTTATCCATTTTATAATGTTAGGAGACATGTTTTCCCATTGTTCTAATGGTAAAGACCTTGGTAAATCAGCAGCTGTGTGACTCAGCATGGCTGAGACTCACAGGTTCTGTTTCTGGTCTGAATCTGTTAAGCTGACCTGTGGATGTCAAGAGCAAAGCAGGAGGGAAAGTACAACAGGATGCTTAATCCATTGCTGACTAATTTAACTCTTTTCTGTTTGAACTTGTGTAGCTCAGCAAGTCCCAGAGCAGTTCTGCTTTAGAGTCAGCTTTGCATCTCAAGGCTGTTCTAAACTATTGTTGTTGTGGGAAAGCTGCAGTCTTTGCACCACACTTTAATTTTTCTACCTTTCATCCCGAGAAGTTACACATAGACTCTGGCCCTGAATCATGATTAGTCTTTGCAACTGAAATTTAGTTTTTTGAGGAGAGAGAGATTACAGATTGTAATTTGATAACCTAAAAGTCACTCAGCATTAACCTCTCTGGTATCTTGTTTATTTTGTCAACAGCCTTCTGAAATAAAGTTTCTTAATGGAATAAATTTGGCCAGCATACTACACAGAATGTTGGTGTCCTCTTTAATTCTCCTCTGAGTATTCTGAGCTTGAGCAATGAGACATCAGGTGGAACCCTAGTGCTGAAAAGTTATGAGTCAGATACCCAAAACATAAGTGCTTTTTAACACTCAGGAGAACTTTCTCTTTTTCATATCCTAAGGCATCTTATCCTTGAAAAAAAAAACATTCACATCACGTTTTCAAACTTTACTTTATAACCGTGAAGATTAAAAGGTTCCCTTTTTTTCTGATGAAAGTTGATATTCTTACATAATACTCTTCCATGAGTCAAACGCTTAAAGAAACACTAAATATCTCAGTGCTTTCAGTGCAGTCACATGTTGGCAGGATAACACATGTAAGATTAATAAATTCTGGGCTAAAAACAATGTGATTGAGTCTTGAGGATGACACTGTAACTTTCTGAGCTGAAGGTTTGAAATAGGACAGCTCTCCAGAGGATGGCTAAGAGCTGTGCAGGAAGGGGATGTGCTTAGACGTGGCTCTGGGTCCTCAGGGAACAGCCACTACCTGGCACCAGAATGTAACATGTTGGCTTTGAGCTGATGAATACTAAAATCCAGTAACAGCTGTGGTGAGTCATGTACAGTGAAGTTCATGCCTTCTTCGTTTTAGGTGCAGGTTAATTAGAGCCCGTCCCAGCTAAAGGAAGCAGAAATACACATTTCTGGGAGTTTTGTGAGACTGCAAAACTGCCGCAGTCCTTCGCTCCCCCCATGATGAGGTGGCATGAGGTGAACACAAATAAACACAAAATCCCTAATGATGCTGGCTATGAAAAGTGAAGAACCGGGTTGACGTGGGATTAAATGATTCAGTGTATCTCTGCAAAAACTTCCTCACGGTGATTCCTCAAGAGCCATTGTCCAAAGGCAAAACATCCTCTGGCCAGAAGTTGGAGCTGAACTGGTTGTAGCAATCTGGCCTTTTTTTTTTGAGATGTGTTCTGATAGTAGAAAAGAAGGTGAGATTCAAGGCAAATTTTACTAATAGAAGAGAGCAAATTCATGCTTAAGGTGAACCAACTTTGAGGTTCATTTTCAGATTCAAGTCCCTATTGCTGTGAGAAAAAGTTCTATGGAGTAAAAGAGTCCACTGAGGTTAATCATTACCCCACGTACCTTTCTAAATGGAGATCTGCGCTAATTAGGGAATCAAACCATAATTCTTCTAGGAAAAATTGACTTTGTTGGTATGCTTTGGAATAATATAATAGTACATCTCTTATGCTAGGAGCATTATTTACCTGCAAAGGCTTCACGGGACTTCTCTGAGGCTGGTTGCTAAAGACAGGTATTGCAATCCCTGTTTTATAGATGAGTACAAAACTGAAGCTCAAAGAGTATAAACAAGTAGCCTAAGATCACCAGCCAGAATGCTGCTCTTAAATTTCTCTTATCAATTTACAGTTGATTTTACTACTAAGGAATAGATCCCATGATTAGCTTTCAAACACTTGTGAAACACTTTCAAATAGAGGAAAAGAAAAATGTGTTTATACAGAGAGGAAAAGAAAAATATATAATATTCTAATGAGGTTGTGGGATTTCTTTCTGGTTTTGTATATAGGAGGTGTAAACAAGGATGCACAAACCTTCCTGCCTTACTTAACCTTGCCTAGTAAATAGCTGGGCAAATTCTGCATTTCCTTCTCCTTTACTTAGGAATCCATTTTCTCTTATGTTTATTAGTTGGAGGGTTCTGTAGATGGCATATATTTTTTTCCTATCTGAATAAAATATCTTGGTATTTAATTGAATATTATAAATAAAAGGATATATTTAGAAGCTTAAAAGTACATACCCTAAATATATTTTGTTTCATCTACACTCAGAAATTGATTTTTTAGACAGGGGATATAAATTGTTCTATATTAATCTTTCAGCAGGTGTTCCATAACAAATTATAACACATCAATATAGGACAGAACAAAAGAATATCTCCTGGTTGGATTTTGGGTAAAGGTTTGTGTAGATTCTTCCAGAGACTCTTGGCTGACATCTACTGGAGGTTAAACAATTTAAAAACAAAAAGCATTTGGCAACTAGGAAAAACAAAGCATTTCAAAAAATAACTGAATGATGTGTTCTTCACCATATGTCATTACTGGTAATAGAGTTCAAACATTATAAAAAGTGTCCCATATTTATCAGCTTGACTTCAAATTCATGACACATTTCAAAACATATATTTTTAATGAAAACTGTGGTTTTCAAATATTCATGTCTTCAGGAGATGAAACTTAAAGAAAAACAGACTTTTAATAAAATCAGGAGAATTGGCAGTATGCACTCGCCAAGGCAGATAAAACGGGGAAATATCACTCCAGGGTGAAAGTGAGCCCATAACAATGTGGCCCTGTCAAGGATGTGCCTATTTCTTTTCATCTCTGATAACAGGAACGTTGCACACAGATTTTTATTGAATTTTCTTTTCATAGACTTTCTTTCAGAAATAAATCATATCATGTCACTCATATTCTCAGGTACGTGTTTCAAATGCACAGTTAATATCCAGTCCCAGTTAAAGCCATTGACATTTTAAAAAGTTACAGACTTCCAGAAATATACAAAATTTTGTAAATGAGATTTAGGTTTTGTAATCTGAAGCTGAATACCAGTTAAATTAAATTAAATGCTCTTTTAATGTCAGTGTTTGTAGTAATTCTACATTGTATCATACTTTAAGTAGTGTCACTTTGCCATTATTACAACTTTCAAGGTATCACACAAAAGGTAATTTTGATTGCTTTGTATTTCTTGTTACATGTTCTTCTCACATATATGTAAGTTTTAAGTTTATGTGTGTCTGTGTGTATGCAGATAAAAATTTCAAATTCAGGAATGCAAATCCAAGCACATTTTCTGAATTTGGTGGAGAATTTCCTTAGATTCTCAAAGAAATGTGTCAAAAAGTCTCATACACATTTTACACTGCACACAACAGTGCAGAGCATGCAGTGAGTAAGTCAAAAATCAGAGGGGAGAATTCTGTGTGTCCTTTATTGGCTATTTAATTATGGCAACACTTAACCAAAATTAATCATTGCGTTTTAGGCAAACTATTTGCAGCAGTAGTATGAGCAGTGTAGGAGAACAATAGATGCCTCTTTGTTACATTTCTAACCAGCATCACAGTACAGAAAATCAATTTGAGTAGGAAATTCCTATTTGTCTTTTATTCCTGAGCAACAGACAGTCATGCCATGGGCCTGGGATTTGCATTTTGAACTTTTTGTGTATCAGAATAAAAATACCTCAAACTTCAGCCACAAAAATTATTAACAAGTAATTTTTTCAAACTTAAATTCACCCAATAAACTCTTGAGCCATTTTTTTCAAGCTTTGTTCTTTCCCTAATGGAAGTTATTATCTTCATATTCACTTTCATAACTAATCACTCCAATACGTACATGCAATTTCCTGTGGTTTATTATAAATTCCAGAAGGCAACTCTGTTGTTCAATGTTACTACAAAGTGTACAACTTTTTTTATTACCAGGACAAAGTCATTTTGGGGACAGATTACCCTTTTCCACTTGGGGAACTGGAACCTGGAAAATTGATTGATTCGATGGATGATTTTGACCATAAATTGAAGGTATGATCTTTACATTAGAGGGTTTTTTTCCCTGTCTGGTTTGAGACATGAGATAGAACACTGAAAACTCAATGTAGTACACTGATTTCTGCAGAGACTGGAAGATGCCCTCTAGTCTCCTCGCAGCAGTTCCTTTTAAAGCACAAGTAAAAGCATTTGAGTTAAATATGAGTTAAGCACAAGCATATATATGTGTTTTGTTTTTACAGGATAAACTCAAGGCTGGAAATGCTCTGGAATTTTTGGGTCTTAGCAGAAAACAATTTGAATAATTGTGAAGATACTAAAGAAGCTAAACTATGGAAACAATGCTGGATCCTTAGGGATGCTTCTGTTGGCATGTGCAATTGTACAGGTGAAAAAGAAATTTGACAAGTATGTAACAGTCTCCCATAGGTACTGGAAATAACTATGCACAGGTATTGCTGTGCATTTGAGGATTTAGGCTGTTTTAAACAATTCTGAAATCCCTGCTTTCATAATAAAGGAGAGATTTCACCTTTTGCAGTTGTAATAAGAATCTCTGAATTATAATCAATGCCGTGTTATTAGGACTTGATTCTCAGGAAGGAAGGAGCTGAGAAAACTATTTACCCATTACATTTCAGTCTTTGTTATGAGCAATAAACAGAATTTGAAAGAATCTTAAAACAGAATTTAAGCAGAACTTTGTTGATGCCCAATAAAAGGCAACACTTGCCTGTATCCACTGCTGAGAAGTGCATCATGTCACACTCAGCTCAGCACTACAGCACTGATGCTTTGTCAGTGTTGTGACAGGATGAAAAAGTCTATGTGGGGAACTTTACATTTCAGCTGCCACCTACACCACTGGCAACTTATTCATCAGAAACAATCTGGACAATATGGTTGTAGGTGCAGAAATAATGTATTTTGTGTGGGTAATACTTGACTTTTCACTGTCACTATCAAAATAAATACTAGTGTTTAGCAACAGTATGGTTTAATGTTCTATTCCTTAAAAAATACTTCCTAAAGTAAGGTTGGATACTTTAAATGTTGAAGTGTTATTGCTCTAATTAGATTGAGTCCTGATATAAGAATGGGAAGATGGCTTACTCTATAGCCTATTGATTGAAATGGGTTTTCATTATTATCCAGTGAGTGCACAGGCATCCTCCTCCCGAGAGGATTTCATACTGGACAGAAAAATGTGGATGAGCACTTACAGTCTTTGTTCTCATGGGAACATTTGCTGGCTACCTGTGGTGTCACCATTCTTCTGTTTAGAATCATAGAATCATAGAATCAGCTGGGTTGAAAGGGACCTCCGAGATCATCAAGTCCAACCCTTGATCCACTACCGCTGCAGTTGCTAGACCATGGCACTATGTGCCACATCCAGGCTTTAGAACACTCCAGGCAAAACAGTATTAGGCAGCAGTTGTTTTTAGCTCTGGCCAAAACTGCCACAAGCTCAACCTGAAGGATGCTGAGCATCAACAATTCCTGCTGATACCAGCTTCTGTTGGACTACAAGGAAGGCTCTGTCCTTCTTTAGTGTCAAACCCACCAAAAGAACAAAAGTGGTTTGTGCAGGTTCATTTTGTTTTCCTTGAGTGCTGGTTTTGGATGGGGTAGAATTAGTTTTCTTCACAGTAGCTGGTATGGGGCTGTGGTTTGGATTTGTGCTGGAAACAGTGTTGATAACACGGGGTTGTTTCACTACTGCTGAACAGAGATCACACAGAGCCAAGGCTTTTTCTGCTCCTCAGCCCACCAGCAAGGGCTAGGGGTGCACTGGATATTTATATGCTCAGCATATAAACCTGGAGGAGCAGGAGAAAGGGGGGGACATGTGGAGTGATGGTGTTCCTCTTCCCTAGTCCCCAACACATGTGATGGAGTCCAGATTTCCTAGGGATGGCTGAGCACCTGCCTGCCCATGGGGAGTGGGGAATGGATTCCTTGGTTTGCTTTGCTTGCGTGCATGGCTTTTGCTTTACCTGTTCAACTGTCTTTGTCTCAACCCACAGGTTTTCTCACTTTTACCCTTCCCATTCTCTGCCCCACCCCAGGGGTGAGCAAGCAGCTGCTGGGGCTGAGATGCCCTCTGGGGTTAAAGCACAACACTGAGCTCTTCCATTTGGATTTTTACCATCTTGTTCCTCCAAATATATTCCATAAAAGATTAGTGGACATCAGAAGTTGAAGTAGTCAGCAAGTCACCGGTTTAGAATACCAAGTTTTTATGTAAGACAAAAAGAAGACCTAGAAATATCTCTAATAATATTTATTGTCCTCAGGTTCACAAGACTTCTGTTGACCTTTTTTATTTAAATAGCCACATACAAACATTGAGCTACTTAAATATATGATTTTTCAATCAGATTGTTTTAATTAAATTTCAAAGTAGAAAGGCAACTTCGTTCTCATATAATCTTATTTCCCTTCAGTGGATATGACTCTCGCAGATGTTTAAATGGATTTAAGAGGAAAATACACTGTGATTCTTCCAATACATTTTAATTGGATTAATTCTTCAATTTTTTATGAATGAAAAAAGTTAAGCTAGTGAGAATGCAATGTTACATCTTTGGGGACCAAGGTCTGAAACCTCTCCAATAGCAAGAACAGTATTTAATTACCTTAACCTGTGACTGAATGGGTGATTGCAGCACTCTGCATGGCAGTTAATTAATGTGCATACCCTGCATAAATCATATTCATTATGCACTGTCATTATTTAATGATATTCTATTTTTTCTCAATGTGTTAAGATTTTTAAGATAAGGATATATATAATCTTCCCTACATCTTCCTTTTCTTTTCATTAACAATGCTAATGTAAAATTCTAATGACAGTCAGATGAGAACATTCTTAATTCTCCTCCACCAACTACTGAAGAAATAATAAATGTAAGTTGAACACCCAAGCTCCATGAGTTTTATACAGTGTTTTAAACAATGAGGTAAAACATTGTACTTTGATTTTTACAGACACAAAAATAGGAAGGCAAAGATCAGCTCCAAATTACAACAGGCGCTGTGACTGGTTGGGGACCTGGATCCACCTGGGAATGAGGTTGAGGCTTAACAATATCTGTGTAAAAGTAACATTTGGTACCCTGTTGTCATTTAAGGGTGAAATAGGAATGGTCAAAAGGTTTAGAAAGTGATCTTAATTCTTTAAGGCAGCTAATGTGTAACATGGGAGAGATTCAGACAAGTTGCTGTTCATTACAATGCGAGCATATGCATCTTCTCCAAGTGTTGGAGAATAATTGCCTCGCTGGAGCTGCTGGTCTGGAAAGACACAAGGTATCACTAGACAGCTTCAATTCTGCCTTTTTGGCACCAAATTCCTGAGAAACATTACCTGCATTAGTTAGATGCTTATATAGGTGTGTTTATCATACACACCATACACAGACCTGCGACGTGCCAGAGGCTTCTTCCTCCAGAGAGAGCCTGGAGTTTGATCTAGGCCAAAGTGCTGGTTTATTATGACTGAAAAGCCAAATTGCTCATTTACCACCACTGACATACCAGACTTCTCCCCTTCCCCCTCCTGCCCTGCTGAGGGAACTGCCTCACACCACCATGGCCACAATACAGGCCGGAGGAGTGGCTCGAGAGCTGCTTGGCACAAAGGGACCTGGGGGTGCTGGTGACAGCAGCTGAATATGAGTCAGTGTGTGCTCAGGTGGCTGAGAAGGCCAATAGAATCCTGGCTTGTATGAAGTATAGTGTGGCCAGCAGGACCAGGGCAGTGATTGTCTCCCTGAACTCAGCACTGGTGGGGCCACACATTGTGTCCCTGTGTCCAGTGCCGGGCCCCTCACTTTAGAAAGGACATTGAGGTGCTGGAGCAAGTCCAGTGAAGGGCAACAGGGCTCGTGAAAGGTCTAGAAAACATGTCTGATGAGGAACAGCTGGGTGAGCTAGGGGTATTTAGCCTGTAGAAGAGAAGGCTCAGCGGGGTTTTCATTGCTTGCTGCAACTCCCTGATGGGAGGTTGTAGTGAGGTGGGGCTTGGTCTCTTCTGCCAAGCTTACAGTGGAAGGACCACAGGAAATGGCCTTAAGCTGAGACAAGGGAGATTCAAACTAGATTTCTGAAAAAAATGGTCACTGTTCAGATGGTCAGGCATTGGAATAGGTTGCCCAGGGAGGTGGTGGAGACATCATCCCTGGAGGTGTTTAAGAGGAATCTGGCTCTGGCCTGGGTGATGTGGTTTAGTGGTTTAAGGGTTACAGCAGCAGTGCCAGGCTGAGGGTTGAACTTGATGATCTTAAAGGTCTCTTCCATCCTTGACAATTCTATGATTCCATGACTGTTGCTCATTTTAGAAGCTCTCTAAACACAGAGTCTGGTTTAGAAAGGTGACGCTGTTTCTTCTGCACACAGTGCAAGATGGAGATGTCTACAAATCAAGCGCACCAATTATCAAGACTTTGAACTATTCATATTTTCAGCAAATGAAGGAATTAGTGTTCATTGGCTACAAGTTATATAGTTCTCTTATAAATTAGTATTCTATCTTCCACTGGCAATTATTCTCTCTCTGCTCATGCTCATTATTCCACATGCTGAGATTTTTCTTCTTTTAGGTCTGTGGGTCTCTTGGGTCTGTGAGTTGGTGGTCGCAGATCTCCCCCTGCTGGAATTACCTTGTACCCCATTGGAGCTGATTTCAGCACAGTTGCTGAGTTGGGTTTACCAGTTTCTTCCTTATCTTGGATGTTCTGCCAGCTGCCCTTGTAGCCCATAAATTCTGCATTCTTTGTGCCCAATATTAGGGGTACATCCTTCCTCCCAAGCTTTGTTAACCCACCCCTAGGTCTGAGGTCACTGAAGTACGTCAAGCCCTAAACTTTAACGAGGCAATTCCACCGATGAGTAATTTCTTTTTCCAACACCTGGACATCACTTAGAGCTTGTTATCTTTTGTTTTGATGTCGGGGTTTAGAGATGTAACAAGGACTGATGGTATTTGCAATGGAACATACCATAGAATTTACATATTTACATATTTACATATTTTAAAGGGACTAACAAAGCAAAAGAAAAAACAATGAGGAGGGGAACTGAGGCAGCCAGCCAAGCACTACCCAGTACACTATTCCCCTGCATAACCAGGGGAATTGTTTTGAAGAAGTTCTTAAGGTGGTCACTCAGAACACTGGGGGCTTGAGACAGAGAAGACCAGCAAAGACCTCTGATGAAGCTCCTCCAAGACCTTACAAGGATATGTATATATAATAGGTGTTGGGAAATGTCATGCATATGTAACAGGAACATGGGGAAGGAAAAAGGAGAAATTGTGTAACGTTGACATATAAACTGCAGCAGAGATACCTCGGTGTGGTGTGCATTTTGGCTAAACGATGACCAACGCACCCAATGTCTTGACTTTTAAAACTCACAAATGGGAGTCTTAGAGGTTTCTTTTTAAGCGCCACTTTTATGCGACAGTTTCACGGGTTATATCTCCCTTAGTGTTGATTCGGCTTGAAAGCATTTGTGGTGGGTTGACTTTGGCTGGACGCCAGATACCCACCCAGCCGCTCTATCACTCCCCAGCTGTAGAGGAGAGGGAGAATAAGATGGAAAACAACTTGTGGGTTGGGATAAGGCAGTTTATTGAGGCAAAAGCAGAGCGAAAGCTTGCACGTGCAAAAGCGAAGCCAAAAATAATAACGTTTATCCTCTACTTCCATCAGCAGCGATGTCCGGACACTTTCCCGAGAAGCAGGGCTTCAGCACGCATAGGTTCCTTAGCAGGCAGCCACTGGAGACAGGGAATGCTCCTTGCCTTAGCTTTTATGTCTGAGCTGATGTCACACGGTACGGAATATCCCTTTGGTTTGGGTTGGGTCAGCTGGCCTGGTTGGGTCCCCTTCCCGGAGGAATGTTACAGTGCTGGTGCTGTGCTGGGCGGGAGCCAAAACCCCGGCATGTTAACGACACCCTTCCAGCTGCCAATGCAAAGCACGGCATTGTGAGGGCTGCTACGGGGAGACTGAACTCCAGCTCAGCCAGACCCCAATACAGCATACAGAGATCAAACAGCAAAGAACATGTTTTCTCAAGAACGTTGTTACATATTCCATATTTTGCAAGGACTCTGTGATTCCACGACCCCACGCATCCTCAGCAGCCACGGCCGCCCCCCCCTCCCCGCCCCTCAGGACACGTGACCGCCGGGCGCGCGGCCGCTCTGCCGCGACACTCTATGGTTGGCCGCGGGCGCGCGCGGGGCCGGCGTTCTCGCGAGATCGGCGCGGGAGGCGGCGGGCGCGGGAGGCGGTGGCGGCGGCGGAGGTGTCATGGCGGCGGCGGGCGCGGGCTCCGCCGGGGCCGCGGCGCGGGGCGGCGGCGGCTCCTCGGCCGCGTCGCGCTGGTTCTTCAGTCGCGAGCAGCTGGAGAACACACCCTCTCGGCGCTGCGGCGTGGAGGCCGACAAGGAGCTCTCGTACCGGCAGCAGGCGGCCAACCTTATCCAAGACATGGGCCAGCGCCTCAACGTGTATCCGAACGGTGCCGGGCGGGACGCGCTGAGGGCGGCGGGGGCCGGGCGGGGACGGGCGGCGGGACACCCTTTCCCCCGGTGTGGGAGCCCTCCCTGGGACCCCTCCCGGGCTCCCGCAGCCCCCGGCCGACGCTCCCGGGGGATGGAGCCGTGGCCTGAGGCACAGAATGGGAGGAGGAGCCTGCGGGGCCCCCGCGCCGCGCTCTTTGTCGGCGGGCGAGGGGCCCGGGTCTCCCACTGGCCCTGCCCGCCGCGGGTGGGTCCCTGGCTGCGGGTCTGGGCGCTTATAAAGTAAAGCCCAGTGCCCGCAGACCCATTTTCCACGAAACGGGCGTCTTCTCCGTCGCCTTCTTTAATGTGATTTTAAAAAGAGCGAGCCTAAACCCTCACAGTGCCTGCTGAAATAGTTGACTTGGAACGAAACAAAAGCACTTGAGACGGTGTTTCAGCGCATGTCGCCCATTGATGAGTTTTCATTCAGCGGGTGATTGGCGAGCCTGGTGTAGGAATCTCCACATGGTCTGCGGAACAGATGGGAAGGATCCGTGTTAATATCGGTTAAGTGTGTGTTAATATCAGTTCAGTTCTGAAGAGTCCTTAATCCATTTTCGCCTGGAGACAGCATGTTGAGAGCAGTGATTGATGTGGAAAGTCCATCGCCTTCACATCTTGTGAACAGTTTTCTCAATATGTAGTGTTTCCTTAATTTAATCTACCAGCTCTCAGCTTACGATAAATACCGCAATTGTTTACATGCACAGGTTTTATATGCATCATTCCTTCACGAAATTTAATCGAAATGTAAGTATGATTTCATATGTGGTAATAATATGCCGGTAATTTTGTCAGTCTGACTGAGAAGTGTTGCATGCAAGAGTGTAACGTTTGGTTTGTTTACAGGAATTGTAGCTTCTTATCAGTGAATTAGAAGCAGCAATGATACTTCTTTTCAACTCTGAATTACCTTAACTAGTGGCAATTAGATTTTATCTTCTGCCACGGAAATGAAAAAATAGGCACCCATCAGCAAGCACATTTCAGATGTGAAGAATGCATTGAGACGTTTTGGATGTGGCTGGTGCCTCTGTGCTGTAGTTTGAAAGGCTGATGTGTAGGAACACACGTTTTTCTTGATGAAGTCGGTGGAAGTCCTGGCATGGTGTGTCTGACAGTGATAATGTGGTCACGTGTGTATCCATATGGATTATGTGTCTGTTCCTGAAACAGTGTAAATTCATTTAGCTAGTCTAGTCTTAAGTGGTGTGGTGATAAGTCATATCAGGCAAGAAAAATCTTAAAATCTGGTAAGAGAATGCCAGCTCTCCTGTTTTAACTAGTGACCTGAATATGCTGACTCTGAACACAGAATTGTTATAAAGAACAGAATTCTTCAGTAAAAATACTGGCTGTCATGGAGGAATTCTGTAACAGGTATGGAACTTGAGATAACAACCTGGAAATGTCAGGCCTCTTTTTTATGTCCAGTACTGGCTGCAATAGTTAGGAAAGTAATAATATAGTGTTCTAAGTGTTCTTGGGGGTTTTTGTTTGTTTGCTTTAAGCAAGAACAGTTAATAATGGTCGTGGTACATCACTAAATGGTGAGGATGAGTTTTCTTAGATCTTTTAATGGCAAAATAAGCAGATGGAGACTGTGACAGGTGTTAGGTCTAGACCAGAGCAGACCTTGATCTACCAAGGGGTAAAATCATGCAAACCTT
The DNA here is from genome assembly GCF_003984885.1 of Neopelma chrysocephalum. Taxonomy (NCBI): domain Eukaryota; kingdom Metazoa; phylum Chordata; class Aves; order Passeriformes; family Pipridae; genus Neopelma; species Neopelma chrysocephalum. The sequence goes on along the minus strand of NW_020897767.1, from coordinate 6,684,165 downwards.
GCACTGTCTGCAGTTGGGGCAGGTACATAGTGGGGTGCAGTGAGAGCCGACTCAGCTCTTTTGTCTGGCATGAATTTATTTGCTGTTGTTGGCTGAACAAATAGGCATCTTATTTGGTGTTTGTTTGGAAATACATATTTCAGAAGTGTATTACATTATTTTTTGTGCAAAATCTGAGATAAATTCAAACTTTCAGCAGCTTGTTACCAAAACTGCAGTGTTGATCCATAGAAGCTCCTGTTTCTCCCCACTATGTACCTGCCCATGTAACCTGTAGCTGGTGGAAGAGGAGCTGGTGAGGCATCCAAAGTTTTCTGTGGCTGTGGGTGGCTCGTGGACTTGATAAACTGGGCAGAGCTTCTTGGAATGGAGAGATGGCTCTGTGCAGAGCTGATTTATTTATATATAGACCTACATACCTCTTATATCACCTGCTAGAGTGTTTGTTCTGTCACCTGGTAATCTAGGATAGATTTAGGCAGCAAGAAGCTTTAGTTGCTGCGTTTGGTTTTTCACTGGATACTGGTAAATGACAGTCACTTGGAACTGGAAGCACAGCAGTATTTGGATGTATAGTGCCCTTTATATGAAAACTATGCCTTAGGTTATACTTAAGAATGTTAACATTCACTGATGAGCTATGGCTGAATGCCATGGAAACTGCAACTGTTACAGGAGGGGGGGAGTGTATAGTTAAATTAATTCTCAGGTAATAGTATTCAAAGTTAAAGGCAAGTGCACTGCAGGTTTTCACTCAGTATTCTTGCTGAACTCCTTTTTGTAATTCTCAATGAGTGTCAGGCCAGAGAGTGGCTTTGTGTGTGTACTGATGGGCAAGTGCATTTTCTTACTCGCATTCCTGTGGGGTAATGGGGGTGGGCTCAGTGAATGGAGTCACTCTGCAAATACTCCCAAACCATCTGTCGGGTTCTCTGTAGGAAAAGCAAAAGCCAAGGACTGTAATAAATACTTAATATCAAATCTCCAGAGTACTTGGCAAGCTAAAACATATAACAGTATTCACCACCGCAAGAAGAAAGTAACCCATAGAAATTAAGGTACTGGCACTTTTGAAGCTAAGACCTAGCAAAAATTTTCTATAGTGTAAGCAGTATGTCTCTAGTATTTCTTTGTTGTGTGCACGGGGTGCTGTTTATCCATGGCAAGAAGGAATCTGAAGGCTGGAGCTAGAAAATTAGATGGCCATTAGTCAGAATGCCTTATGATATTCTGAGCTGAAAAAATGTGGCCTGTGTTTTATTGGTAGATTTATGTTTTCAGGCAACTAATAAGCACTTGTGTATTTATCATCATGTGTAATTGCCAGGTTATACAAATATATCTATATGTCTTATATATGTCACATGCACTTAATTGTTAATAAACAGGCCTTCTAGTGGAAGCTCAGTTACTGAATGGCTGTTGTCTTAATTCTTGTTTTTCCTTCAGTATAAGTTTCTGCTAAACAATTTTACAGGCTTTCAGGAGTTTGAGCCATCTGTGAAGAGGGAATAGAATTCCCAACAGTATCTTCCCTCTGTGGAGCCACAGGGGTGGGATCTACGAGTTAATGTGTTAATGTACTGCTCTGATGACCAAATGGCCCTTTTTTGGTGAAGTTACTGTGGGCTGGCAAGTCACTTATCAATTGCTATGGATTGCCTACAAAGTACACGCAAAAAAGAAATTATTGAGGTTTTGATGTTGCAATCAAAGCAGGTTAAGACCTTACAAGGTTGCTGTGCCCCACTGATAGGGTGGAAACTTTACCAATCCCAGTGAGCAGAATTGGATGCCCCTGGCTGTGCAAACGACAGGAGTTACTATGAAACTCCTCAGCATTAGTACAAATTAATCTTTCAATGTTACTGTTGACCAGGGCACAGTAACTTTGGTTTGCTGAGTATAAAGTTGGTCAGTGTTAATAGTGGGATGGGGATGAAGCTCACTGGCATCTTATAGGCAGTACTGGCCTGGCTGTTATCCTTGAAATTGTCTTGAAAATTTAAATTCTTCTGCAAATACTGTTTCTATAGTATTTGGTGTCTCATACTGTTATGTAGCAAATAGTTCTTTTAGATGCATATTCTTCAGTACACTGTGATTTGAAGAACAGAAAAGGGGGAAAAATCCTTGGTATGCTGGAAATGAGAGGTAAGGCATCCAAATGGTAGCTGTAGTTTTTAAATATAATCCTTGGAAATGCCATGTGGAATACAAAACAACTAGTTGAAAATATAGGTGATGTCAAGGGGGTTCTGTGACATGCAGTGAACTTAGTGAAGAACCTAAAGAAGGCCGTATGAGGAATTTTTTTCCGTCAAGTACAAGGTAGGTGAGTTGTGTAGAGGGAGTTTTGTGTCTCATCCTTCTCTATTCCCTTCCTGTCTCCTGTGCAAATTGTACAAATCATCTTGTACAAATCCCAGCATTAAACAGTTGACTTGGCAGTTATGCAAAGTTCTTAAAACTTTCATAATACACGTCAGGCTTTAGTGAGGCTGTTTTGGATCCTTCAGTTCTGGTTTTAATCTTGCAATTTAACATATTTGCTGCTTTTAAGCAATGCAAGCTCCTGCTTATAATAAAAAAAAATATCCCTGCAGCTCTTTGTGTTCGACCTTGAAAACCCTCTCATAGACTGGAACCACTCTTAATGTCTTAAGCTAAACTGTATCAAATCTAAAAACATACTATTATTGGCATTAAAAGGGAGAGGGAAATCTCAGAAAACTATGTACATGCTACATGTGTATTCTGAGATTTTTCTGAATGCCTTTGTTTTTACACTATGTCTTGTATTTTGTTAGTGAAAAAGGACTTACAGCACATTTACCAATGAAACTTGCTGTAAAGTGCTCTTGCATTGTCTTAACAAGTCCCTTTTGTTTTGGGATTTTTTTTCTCTTTCAGTGGGACTTGGTTTCTGAGATTCTCAGCTAGTAAAAAATTGGATTTAATTTCATAAATCATGTCTCTTCTGAAGATATTTCTCCAAGTCTTAAAGACTATTTTGGGTGCATGGTAGAAAATTACTTTAAATTATTTTGGTTGATGTCAAATTAAGATGTTTATATATAGGAAGCTTATCGCTTTGTCAAATATGTGTCTTTAATTTTGCCTATTTGTTCTACTTTGCTTTTTTTTGGCCATTTTTGGGAATTGGAAATGAATGAAAGCATTGAAGTAACTTTGCCAGTTATACACTTAGCAGGGTGTGTCGTCTTCACTGGAGACAGCATGTGTGCCAAGTCTGAAATTTTATTAGGATGTCTATTTTCTGAATAAATACCAAGGAAGATAAAAATACTGACCTACTCAAAACTGGGAGTGAGAACCCTTGTCCTAAACAAGACAAAGATCTGAATTCTTTGGCCAGAAGCCAACACTTCTTTTTGAAGGAAATAGATAATTGGGCTATACAAAGATTTTTGATGAACCCAAGTTAAATGACAGTTAATCAGCTTGACTTAATCAGCCTCCAGAACTGTGTTTTATGTAAGGTCTTGGAGATCAGGAGTTGTGTGGAGACTTCTTGGCCAGAAGGGATCCATTTCAATAAACTAGAAGATCTCCTGAAGTCAGGCTGATGAAGGTGCTTTTTTGGAATGAAGTAGAACCTTGGTGCAGTCAGACACAGAGTAATAGTGAGTGACAATTTGCTGATGATTCAGCTGTGTGGTCAGTGGTGACTTGGTTCAGAAATGCCTCTGGGAGATGGAGATGTTTTCAACCATGGAGGTTGTTGGAAGTGGATTTTTCAGAAAGGTAAATTGTGAAAATTCCACATATGAATAACTATACCCAGAAACTGTGCAGGAAGAGACCTGGGCTTATATGAGTGAAACAGCTCCACATGAGAGAGCTTTGCCTGGGTTGTTGCATCATTGGGCTGGAGTTTGTCTGCTCTGTAAAATACCTTTCCATGCCATGTGTGCTGGGTTATACATGTGTGTGCTGCTGCACATCTTCTGCCCTTCAGAGCTGTTGATACTCTCCCTTTCTCAACTCCAGAAAGCCTTTCCATCATTTGTTCATTTGTAAGGCTCAAGTTACAAGCTTCTTAAAAAGAAAACGGGGTTTTTTCCTCCCTTATAGAAGAATTTATTCCTTGTGACTTGTTTTGGGTGGGTTGGGTTTTTCAGAGTGCTGGATTTTTCATGGCACACTTTTACTCATCAAAGGGTATCTCCTTCCCATGGTGTCAGTTTTCAAGTCTGCCAACTTTAAAGTTTTTTTAAAATCCAAGCAGGCATTTCAAAGTGATTTAAGGATGCAAAAAGTACTCCCTCAATACATTTGAAAGGTTCTAAAATTTCATCCCTTAGATGCTCAATTCTAATCAGTTTGTTGCAGTTTTTCCATGTATTGCAAATCTTTATGCCAAATACTTCATTCCATGAAACAAAGGGCTGCTTGCTGATAAAAAGAAGGCAAAGCTGACTTTGGGGGAGGATGCCTCCTAGTCAGTCTAGTTCTGTTTGGGCACTGAATGAGAAATCCAATACCTGCACTACTTGCACCATGCAGTAATTAAATACTCAGCAAGCAGCTGCTTCAGTCTGAATAAATGCTTTATACTGGCTTAATTTTAACCATTTTAATCAGCTCATGTCTAGGTGATTTCTACTGCCATTTTAATTCCTCTTTAACATGGGCAACTTTTGCATACAAAGAGGACCTAATTCTTCAGTCTTTTGTGGTTTGCTGTGTTCTGTGTCTGCACACATCTGTCACTGTAGTGACAACAAGCATCAAAACTACTTCATAGCTCCTGGGTGATACTGAACTGCCAATGGGAGCTTTGCTGCCAGCTTATGACACCTAGAGTTTTATATAAAATTCATCTTAAAATGTAACGTGTACTCTTTACTAACATTTGATATAACTGATGTTTTATGAATCCTTGTGCTTTGTTCTCCAGATACTGCTGGGTGTATAGTAAAGTTTCTAAGAATACATGTATATATATAAAGTTTCTTTTACTTGTACAACCAGTGTTTATATAACAAGCTGTTTTTATTAAAGTTCTGTGCAAAGTTTCTCAATCTTTAGGAGAATCAAATGCTGGCAGAACTTGTGATCAGCTGTTTTGACTTTTACTGAAAAGATGGTGTAATGACTCGCTCTGTGCAAGAAATTGGATGAACTTTCTCACAAAGTATATTTAACTTGAAACAGCCTGTTCTTGTGTGACTAACTCTTCTGGACCAAATTATTTTTTTTTTATGTTGAACTAGAATTAGTTTGACCTCAGACTTCTTACTCACAAATGTAATTTAGCATTTGCTGCTCCTTCCCTGTGCTGCTGGGAGGATTACATCAGTTATAAAATAAAACATGACTAGTTATATTTTTGTTGCCTTGCATGACTTCAAAACTGGGGAAAAAAAGCCACAAATCCAACTTCTTAAACTTTTCTATTTATTAGTTTAGACTCTTCATAAAAATTCAAATCCTGCTTGTAAAAAGTTAAAAAGTACTGATGTGTTTTTCTTCTTCAGATAATGTCTCCTACGGCATTGTTTTTGGCTGCAAAAGTGGAAGAACAGCCACGGAAACTTGAACATGTTATTAAAGTAGCAAATGCCTGTCTTCATCCTCAAGAGCCACAACTGGATACAAAGAGTGATGTAGGTGGAAGTCATGGTTTTAAAGATGATCAGATGACACTTCATCTTATGATCTGTGACACTGTCTCACTGGATTATTGCTGTCTGCAGTCTAGGAAAAAGCCTTTTGTTTGTACACCATTTAAGTCTTTTGTATTACTTAATGCAGCGTAATTAAACACTCGTATTTGTTGTTAAACTTGAAAAGATAGCTCCATCTTGAAATTGCATTATTTCTAAGGCTTCCACGTGTAGAGTAGAAGACTGGATGTTTAAATAAGAGGTTTCATATGTGATTCTCTGAGTGACACAGTTTGTGCAGAGCTCTGAGTTCAGGACTCTGTCTCTCAGGCAGAGGTTCACTGTGCCCTCTTGGCTACATGTGATATAGTTGTCAGCTGCTGCCTCTGCTGTGCATTGCTCCTCCTTTCATTTGTCAAAGTTTGTACAGCTTCCACTTACTTGGGAGTTCACATTATCTTTCCTGAGCCACAGGCCAGCTGAGCATCTCCAGCTGTATTTTTCAAGTACTTGTAAAATGAATAACCTGCCCAGAGATACTCAAGTTGTTTTGCACTGGGAAGCCTTTGTAATTCTCACCGTGTTCTGAACTGTCAGTTCTAACTGGGCTGGGTCCTGCTCTGGTGTTGCCAGTACCGGTGTTCAAACAGGCAGCATGATTGAAATTCTCACACAAGGGATTGCTGCTCTTCACCTGTTTGCTTCTCTGTTTCAGGCTTACCTTCAACAAGCCCAAGAGCTGGTTATACTTGAAACGATAATGCTTCAAACTTTAGGTATGTCCTAAATATCTCCTGTGCAGCCAACTAACTATGAAGGAGTAATGGGACCCGAGTAACTGGATTTTTTATGTGCTCTTGATACACTAGAATTTTACTGTGTTCGTGTATAACTTCTGACCCGTGAATTTAGTTTTGTGTTAGCAGTTCTGCTGTGTTCACTTTGGAGAAAAACAGGGGCATCTGTACTTAGGAAATAGATTTTTCTGACAGTTTGAGTTAGAAATGTGTAGGCTTCCAAGTAGATTTTACTCCAAAGTAGTGATTACATTGATATTTCTTTGTGTAAGGTAACACATTACTCTGGGTTAGCTCTGTGTGTGTGTCCTGAAACAACCCATTTAATGGTTCAGATGATTCCCAAATTTGAAATGGAATGTTCTGCTAAGAAATTCTTCTGACTTTAGAATACCTTAGAGACAATTCCTGCTAGCAGACCTGAGAACAGAGACTTGCTCAGATATTCTTAAATACCACTTGGAGTATATTGTTTTTAAAAAAAATAGCTCACAGTAGTGACCTAATTCTTAAGATAGTTTCATAAACAAAGAAAGGTTTTTTAAGTCACTGACCTACAAATTGACTTAATTTGTAATTTCATAGCTGCAAATGGTTTTAAGTCCTAGAAATCAATTAATAAAGTGTGTGCACACACACACGTCTGCATTACAGTTTTTACTGATTTACTAATGTGCTAGAAACTATTCAGATATGTTCAACCTTAAAAATCAGTAATTTCCCAGGTTATATATATATATATATATACAGGCGTTGAGGTGTTCTCCTAATTGATCATGAAGTGGCTATACCATCTGCCATTCAAAAGTATGAAAGGGTGCAGAATAAAAGGCAGTTAAATCCTGCTACTTGTTCTGCAGTGCAAAGTTTTAGTAAGTATTTTAGGTCTGTGGGGAAGCATAAGGGGTTTGGGTTTTTATTTTACAGATGCAAATGTATAATTCTAAAATGTATTTGTAACTCTTCAGGTTTTGAGATTACCATTGAACATCCACACACAGATGTTGTGAAATGTACACAATTAGTGAGAGGTCAGTGACTTTTAACCACTTCTGTAAGTCCTTTTTTACCTTTCTAGTAAAATTTGAAAGTAATGTTCTTTGCGTAATGTGATCTTCACCGTGTTATTTAAAGAGTATGTTTAAAGCTAGTTACTAAAAGCTTGATCTTAAACCTTTAGAGATTAAGATAAAGAGTCCAGTCCTCTATCTTTCATAACTTTTTTGTCTTCTTATAACATTTGATTTTAACAATACCTGTTCCATGTGTTCTCAAGCGACAGAAGCAGTCAGTAGTTGAGAAGTGGTTGGCCAGCTGCTTAGTATTGTTCTGAGCTGATTATTTTCACTCTGAAGTAGTTCTACCAAGTGAAGTTTTGGCTGATGGTAGTTTTTTGGTCTTAGTGAATCTTTTTAGGTAATGAACTGAGGGGTAAAGAGAGTGCATGGCAAGTCTCCTGTCACATGCAAATACTTAGAGATGTGACTAATTGTTTTCCTGGAGCCTGGTGTACTTGTTTTGGATGGTAGCACAAAACCCCAAACCTTTGGTTAAACATATCTAACTTGTATGCAGCTTAATGTGACTGGCAAGAAACCTGTTTTGTTCTTTAATATTTTTGTGGCTTTTTGGCATACCTTCTTTAATTCTTAAATTGGTTTCTTTTGGAGCTTTAAAAAAAAAATTTAAAAATCCTCTCATAAGATGGAGGATGAAAAAATCAGGAATCAGTTGTAAAAGCACCTAAAATAAGCTTTTCACTTTAATTATGTTCCTTAAGTAAAAAGTGTTTGGGAATGATTAGACCATGGCTTTTAGTGTTTAGCCCTTGGCTGGTGTTGCAGTGAAAAATGCAAAGTTAAGTGCTCCAAAGTTTTTGGTGGTTTTTTTCCTTCTATAAAATATACAAAAGTTAGTTACAACTTAATCATGTTAACTAGGTTTGTTTGTAACTCTGGAATTAATGGTGTTCTTTGAAGGGAGAGTATCTCTTATTTTCAAGTAACTTAGTGGTGCAGTGTCTTTAAAGTCTGAGTGGGGCTGGTGCTGTAATTTATTTGCATATAAAGTAGCTTTATTGCTATTCTTGCTATAAGATAATGATTCTCTGCTTTCTGTCCAGATTTGGCTGTGATTTGGGGCACGAGTGTCATTACACCTAAAGCTTCGTCAGCAGCTCTGTAGAGTTTTGCTTTGGGTTTTCTTGGTCAGCGTAAATGTGGGCACATTTCAGTGTTTTGTGGGATCCCCTATGCTTTTGCTCAGTGTGTGGGGCGTGGGCAGGGGTGAAGGCAATGTTGTCCTGCCTCAGATTTCCACATTAGTGAGTGTGTTTGACTGGTACCTACAAGAAGGAAGGCACACTGCTACACAAACTGTGTTTCCTTTAGTCAGGGATAGATACCACTCTGACAGTTCAGCTCTTCCTTTTGTGTTTTGTGTGCTAATCTTTTATACTGGTAAAATTCTTACTTTGAAGGTACTGCTAATTTTTTAATTTGACATTAAAGCTAGTAATTCATGTCAGCAGACTTGAAAAAAATGCTTAGAATTCTAAAATTATATCAAGTCTTAAAATCTGAAGACTTCAGTGAGGGCTGAAAGTCCCTGTGCCTAAAGGAGTGGTGCAAAGTGAATGTAATTTGATCCTTGAAAACCTGCTCACTGAAGTAGCTGAGCTCCTTAGTGTGTGTGCGTATGCAAGCAGAATCCTTGGCAGCACATGCCCCTCCTGGGAATGGTGTAGGTTGAGAACACAAGACTTGAGGATCTAATATTTAAAAAAAAAAAGGAAGCAAATTAATAAATTAATTTAAAACATCAAGCATGAAGTCTGTAGTCATGCATGCAAGTCAGGCAAGGACAGAATAACTGCTGTCTCTTATGTGTTGAGAGAACAGAGATGGGCTTGTGGGCACAGTGATGTATCTTCAAAGACACAGTGGTGTGAGTTTAGTTCTCTATCCATGAGATAGTTATTATTGGGCAGTGTGGGTTTTTAATGTCAGTAGATGCAACACTCAGATATTTATATCTAAGTCCTGAAGCTTTCAGTGGCTAAGACTTGTCAGTGTTAAACCATTAGTGCTAAAGGGATTGACTGAGAAGTTAAAGAGAGCCAAGGTTACTTCTTCCAGTTCTGATAACATCACCTTGGACAAAAAGCACCATTTCAGAGTGCAGAGATACCCTTTTTTATTAAAGGTGATTAACTTATCCAAGACCATTGTGATTAAAACCTCCAGCTGCATGTTTGGGGAGAGAAGGGAGGGAGGAATGTGATGTGGCTGATGTGCCTCTGTTTATCAAAAGAGAGGCAGCAAAGTTAGCTGAGGTATGGGAATGTACTTAAGGACTTGGCTCAGGGTGTGTGCACTGCATTGCCATGTGGTGCCTAAACTGCAGTGCCTCAGAGGATGGCTGATTCTCTGTATCACTTTTTGTTGTCTTGCATCCAGGGTAGTGTGTTTTATGCTGTCACTGTTACCTGTATTAACCTTTAAGCTACTCCCTTTTAAAAACAAAATGAAAAACATGAAAATAAAACCCAGATTCTATTGTTCATGCTCAAAAGGTTCAGCCAAGTCCTTTGTCAGAAGACTCTCTAGTCTGGTAGTGGCACACCAGAGGTAATTGCTGGAAGCTGAAGATGAACTAAGAAGTGGGAATAGGTGAAAATAAACATAATTGCTTCAACACACAACTAAAGAAGAAGTTGAATTCTTCTCTAAGATTGAAAGCCTTTTTGAAGGCAGTGTTAGACAGCAGGGGTCATTGCAGATAAGAAGTGACTGGATGGATACATAATGACTCATGATGTTCAGGCATATGGTATCCAGTTATTCCTTCTGGTGTTCAGAGACTCCTGGGTTAATGAAATTGTTCCACCTTTACAATTTGGTCAGTAGAGCAGACGAGGAAAATGGTGTGGGCTTAGTCTTTTTTCTGCACCGTTCTTCCTCAGTGTCAAGAGACTGAGAAGAGGAGACAGGATCATCATTCCTTAGGATCCCACAGGTCCTCTAAGGAATCTGAAGACAGTGGATGTGAGGGCCTGTCAGCAAGCCTCAGTGCCCATTCCAAGAATTCTCCAGTACTGAAGAGAAGAGGAAAAAAAAACCACTAAAACACCAAAACCAGTTTTGTTGTCTATCTCCCTTGCTGGCTTCAGTGCTGGCTGAATGATCAGCAGTGAAGCTGCCCTAATGCCAAGACCATGACATGGTCCTCTTAAGCTCTGGTGCAGAATCAGTCTGTTCTCAGCCTGCTTCTGGTGAAACTTGAAAGGGAGGAATCTGTATCCTCATCTCCATCTTGGGAAGTCTTCAGTCATTCCTTTTTCTATGTTGGAACACAACCTTTTGGAACTGAAGATGGGATCTCAAGGATTTCTGGGATTGTTCTCGCTACTCTGCAGGTTATCAGGTACCTTGAACACCCATGATCCTTACTAATCTTTTGTGGAAATTGCACTGTCAAATCCTTCAAACATGCCATAGTATCTGTGTGCACAGGTACCATTGCTTAAATCAGGCTGAGAAAGACAAGGTCAGCAGAAGAGGAGACAAAAATGCATCAGCTTTTTCAGAGGGTATTCACATGAGGAAAATTTAAGTCTTAGTGTACTAAGTGGTGTGGAAAGATCTGAAACCCCAGCTGCACTCCAGCACTGCTGCAGGTGGCCTTCACATGCTGGACTTTGACCTCAGGCTTTTACAGGTCTGTTCCCAGGGTTTTAGTACTTTCAAGAAAATAAAGCCACCAGAACTGCTCAGACCTAAATGCCTACACCATGGCCTGCTCCAGCCCTTTCCAGATACAGCAGGCATCCACCAGCAGACCTCTGTTCAGAGCCTGGGGCTCTTTTCCTTTGGCCAGAAGGACTTCAGCAAGCTCCTCTCTCCTGATGCTGACTGGCTTATCTGCCATCTCCTCTTTCCGGGGAACGCTTCCAAATGTTGGCAGGGTCCAGGCATAGCCACCTACCACCCTCCTAAGGGGGACTTGGCAGTCACATTTTCATGAGTGTCCCAAAATCCAAGATAAGCTGTGTTGAAGAAAAGACTCAGATATCTTGGAATTGCAACCATTGTATGGCTCTGCCCAGTAAAAAGCATTTTGGTTTCCAGTTGGCAGTTTCTTGGAGGCGGCCTTTTGGAAGGTGTATTGGACAGCAAGTCCTGTTCCAAAATATTGATTCCAACTTCAGTGATCCCCTGCCTTATGGTTGCTTCTGCAGCAGTGGGACAGGGTGGATGTTTCAAATCCCTCTGAACTGCTAAAATCACAAGCTGGTCGTTACTGGCTGGTGTCATAGCCATCGGTCCTGCGGCTTGTGAGTTTTAAGAGCAGCTCTGTTGGCTTGTTTGAGCCTCTGCTTCAAGATGATTGGAATTTGGAGATGCACTTTTCACTACTATAATGGAAGTAAAACATGAAAATAGAGGAACCAAAATTCATTAGCTTTAATTTCTGTGATGGATTCTGCTAAACCAAACCTGTCCTAAATAGAAGAGTTTGGGAGGGATGTTTTCAGTTGTGCCTTGTGTTATCAAAGGCTTCAGTTGTGAGCTGAAATTTCTTGTTGGTTTTGCAAATGATGGTTATTTAGCTGTAAATAAGTTGAAACAATATCATACTACTTGTAGTATAGGTAAGGTATTTAGCACATTAACTTTTGATTGGGGCCAAAATGTGTGTTTCAAGATATGATTCTTTTCTTCCAGGGATGTGTTTTGATTTACTCAACTTCCAAGCTGATGTTAAATAGAAGTTTTCTGGCATCTGCTTTTCTTTCTTGTTCAAAAGGGACATTTCAGTGAGAGTAGAGATGCTTCTTGGTCCCAGTCCCTTAATACAAACATATAACTTTACAGAGTGTATAAATCATTGAAGCTCCTTTAGACATTGCTTTGATGAAAAATGAAGAGCAAGTCATCAATTTGAGTCTCACTGAACCACTGTGTATTTTCATTTGTTTTGTTATGACAGTGTCATTTCACTTCTTTTTTTGGTAATTCCACTTTACATTTCTTTAGTTGTGAGGGAGAGGCAGAGGTTATTTGGTATGCAATTACCATTATAGTTTGCAAACTAAATATTATAGTATAACACATTGTGAGTTCACCTTCTGATTACTATGGATCAGTAGAATTTGTGTGTGGGAACAGATCCTGTTACCTTGCTACTTCCACATTCTTCTGGGATTATGGCACTGCCTGGCTGTTTAGCATAAAGACAAATCTGATTTGTACTCCCTGGCAATCATTAGAAGTTGAGTTAAATCACATTTTATTATTATGCTATTTAAAAATTAAAGTTTAAAAGCTGCTGTAGTATTTCTCAAACTTTATGGAAATATTATTATTAAAATAAAAGCTTAACAATGTTCCCTTTGACATAAAATTCAACACTACGCTCTCTGCAGGTAGCACTGATTTCAAGTGATAGTGTCAAAGTAAGACTTGAATGAAGGCTGCATTCAATCTGCCTTGTGCCCAGCTATCCCATTAATGCATGTTACAGTAAGTTCTCTTACCTGAGTGAGCAGTTGGGGTGTCACTGCAGGGGTCAGCACTACGTGGCTGTAACAGCCTGAGTCAGTAGCTTTTCATTTCTGGCATGTTGCAGTCCTGTGTTTTGGTTTGGTTTTTTCCTGACTAACTAAAATGAAGTTTGTTTTCTATTGAAGCTTTGCCATAGGTTTAAGAAATGTGGAGCAAAAAGTTCTGAGCACAGTGCTCTTAATTAGAAGGAGCAGAAAACTGATTTTTTTTTTTTTTTTTTGCCCTCTAGCTTGGGGACTTGTGGTGTTGTAGGGCTTTGGGAGAGAGACATTGCTCTGGTTTTGGGGAGGTTTGGGGAGTGGGAGGGGTGTCCTGCCATGCTCAAGAGCAGGATGTGCACTGTGCTGTGAATGGGCTGTGAGTGATCTGTCCTGCAGCCCAGGGAATGGCAGGGATCACCTAGAGGTGAGGGTTGGGAAGCAGCGCTTCCCAGAGGAGAGTGCTCTCATCTTTGAGGCATTGGAGGGGTTGGATCAGCAGAGGGAGGGGCAGTGAATGGAAGGACTGGTCCAGCTCCAGTACTGAATGTAAGGGCCTCTTCTGTGTCTCAGAAAAGATTATTTTGAAGGCTAGTTAGCCAGATTCAGATCAGTTCTGTAGCAATTCCCAGCAGTGATTTTGGAAGATAAAACTGCTCTAATTTTGGAACGAACCTGACGAGTTTGTGCCGATTTTTAATCTCCCTGTTTTTCTTTTCTTACAGCAAGCAAGGATTTGGCACAGACATCCTATTTCATGGCTACCAACAGGTTGTTATCCTGAACCTCTTTGTTGCACTGTTGTAGCACACTATAGCTTCCTTTACTGCAGGGCCCCCTCCATGTGTCTTACCCTTGTTGCAGCGGGAGACTGGGCCATCTCCAGTGGTGGTTCCTTCCCGCCTGCAGTGCGGTGTATTGGACAAGGGCCTCGTGGCACAAAGGGGTTAAATGCACAATGAGAAGTGTAGTGGTGCTTTCTGATGACATTTTCTCGATTGTGAGTGCATAAATCTAAAATTGGTAGCCTGAATAGCAGCTAAAGATTACAAAGAGATAAACTTAACCTAGAAATCCGAGCATCTTGGTAAGTACAAAACTATTTTTAGTTTACACTTGTAGTTAATGGCAGTTTTCTCTTAACTTTAAATATATTGATCCAATCTTAACTTATAAAACCGTAGTGGGCTTAAGTTCTTTTCAGCTGGCTGATTTTTCTTTTTAGATAGACTAGTACAAGCCCAATGTTCTTCCTTTTAAAAACAGCTCTTTAATCTTAATATACAGTTTTAAAACTTAGGTACTTAGATAAACGTAAGTTCTAGGATTTCAGATGGGTATTGTGTATACATAGCCTGGCACAGAAAGAACTAGAGAGCAGACTTCACTCTTGATTTCTTGATTACTTCAACTTCTTGCCAAACAACCTGAAGCTTTATTTAAGAGGATTACATTATGTGTACTTAGATTTTGGGCAATATCTGCTGGTTATTAGAACTATACAAAATAAATCAGTCAATCCTGGTGGTTCCTTGATGGGCAAGATTCTGTACTTAAACATCTGTTAAGTTGTGCTAAAGCAGTGAAACTGAGCCAGTGTATTTTGTGCTGCTGCCAGCTGGAAGCTGAAGACAAGTTCACAAATGTCACAAATACAGGCCTATGAAAGCCAAGCCCACAAGTAATTCACCTGGTTCTGTGGAACTGCTGGGACCTTCTGATTGTCTCATTCAGAGACTGCAGAATCAGCTGTATGCTTTTTACTGTGGAGTTTTAATTGACCATATTATACTTCTTTCTTTTTAGTACTGAAGTACAGTAGAATAACTGTTAAATTTATTTACTGTTCATCAGACTTTTGATAGCAAAAGCAAATTAAACTTTTCTGCCAGATAAATGCCCTGCCCTTTGTTTTCTTAGGGCAGTAAGATATCTTATGAACTTATTTAGCAAAATGTTGAACTGCTGTTGCATGATGAGTTGCCTCATTCTATCTGTTAATGGTTGATTTGTTTGGGTTTTCTGTTTTTCATGTTTGATTTCCTTTGGTTCCTCATTACGAAATTTGTGCAACAGTCTTCACCTTACTACGTTCTGTCTTCAGTACAAGCCCACAGTGATAGCATGTGTGTGCATTCACTTGGCCTGCAAGTGGTCCAACTGGGAGATTCCAGTGTCAACCGATGGGAAACACTGGTGGGAATATGTAGATCCTTCAGTTACTCTAGAACTGCTAGATGGTAAGTGATACTGCCTTTCACATCTGGAAACTCAAGGGTTTATTATTCAAGAGAGATGCAAGGATTGGGAACATATTATACAGTAAGAGCTTTCAGCCTAAATTAAGTCTCACTGACTTCATGTACCATATTGTCAGGGGAAAGAAAGGGATAGGAAAGGGGAGAACTTTGGAAGACAAACTTGGGTTTGAGACCTTTAGTTTGAAGGGGCATCCTTTTGTAGGTGCAGGTCAGAATCTTGGGTTTAAATATTTTTCAGAATCAAGAATGATGGAAATGTACCAGTGCAAATTCCTGTAGTCCTGGTACTGCACTGGAGCAGAACAGTCGTTTCAGTCACAGTGTTCACAGGGGTGTACATAAAACCACCATGTTCACAAGGGCAGTTCTGCATTAACAATTTGGCATCACTTGTGGTATCTCAAATGCCTGTAAAATAGTTTTTCTTGTCAAAAGGCTTTTCCTGAAGAAAGCAAACACCCAGAACTCCACATACCTGGAAGTTTACTGTCTTTTGAAATAGCACCTATTGCAGAGCAGTCTGGATTTAAGGCCCACATATGCTGCTGGAGTGGTAGTGGGAGCTCCTGAGGCTTTCAGATCCACGTGCACTTTGTTGATCCTGGAGTGAAACGTGCATTTTGGAGTAGTGGTGGAGGTCTCCAGGCTTCCCATGGCCCAGCATGGCTCCCTATGGCCTGCTGCTTTCCTCTGCAGAGCTTTTCTTTCTTAATGGCAATTTTTGGGTTTTTTTGTAAGTGAGAAATTGAGTAGATGTCATGTGAAGCACAGAACTGGAGTGAACTTCAGAGTGCAGGTTCAAACATCTCTGTCTTAATGGGCATCTTGAAGTTGTATCTAGTTCCAACTACCACCCTGCTTCCTTCCTACCTGGCTGTGGGTTTGTGGATTTGGAGGGAATGCTGTGAGCTCATTGTGAACTTGGCTCTATTCTTCAGGCATTTATGGAGCTGGTGTGTTTGATGGACTCAGACAGACCAAAGGCCTGAGGCAGTTGTGCACTTGGGAGCAGCTTAGTTTATAATTTGTTTGTGGAGTTCTGGAGAAGCCAGTTCTTCCAGACCTGCATTCAAATTCTGACTGTACTTAATTATTTTTAGCTTAGGAGTAAAATTAAATTTCAGTGGAAAGTATTTTTATTTGCAGCTGACAGGCATGAGAACCTTTCTAATTGCAAGGATCTTTGGGGTTTAACACAACCGAGTGCTCTGCCTTGAACACCAGTTATTTCAAAGCTGTTGTTTACAACAGGGTGCTTCCAAGGGTCTGATGGTGATATCATGTTCAGAGCTGAGGTTTGTTGGAATGACTGAGACAGTGACTTAAAAACTTTAAAGGAAATTTAACTTCACACAGAAAATGCCCAGGCTGAATGGCAAGTATGTTATTTTAGGAGCTGTTGTTTGTATAGGTCCCTGTTGAAATTTTTGGTCTAACAAATCCAGGTTGTGCAAGAGTAAAAACAAAATGTAAAATTCAAACCTGTGTTTCAGAATGCTGTAGTGGTCAGAAGTCTGTTGCAGTGAAACACTGTGGTCTGTTTTGTTCAATGCTTACCTAACCATTTTTTAATAAAATATAAATTTGGATCATGCACAGGCTGTAGCAACTACTGTAAAAGCTCTATGATCTCAGACTAGGAAAAACGCTTCAAGTTTTACCTGTTTATTACAGAATCAGATGTAAAAATGTTTGTTTTTTTTTTCCTATTCAGAGCTAACTCATGAGTTTCTGCAGATACTGGAGAAAACACCCAGCAGGCTCAAGAGAATTCGAAATTGGCGGGTAAGAAGTTTTCCTGTACCAGTGTCTGGCAAGAAGAGATGAACTTCTAGGAGAACTATGAACCAAAGCAAAAAGTTTATTTATATTGTATGTGCTGTTTATTCCTGTGGCTGGGTCAGGAGGAGGTGAAACTTTGAGTCAGCTTTTATCCTCACCTCAGAGCTAAATTCCAATGGACTGTCTAAGTATTCTAAGCTGTGTATTTTCTCACTTCTTTCTTTTTTGCTTAGGCAAATCAGGCAGCTAGGAAACCTAAAGGTGATGGACAGGTATCTGAGAACTCACTTCTTGGTTCATCTTTGGTCCAGAATTCCATTTTGGTGGATACAGTGACTGGTGTAGCTGCAAACACAAGTTTCCAAAAACCATCAACATCATTTCCCGCACCAGTACCTCTGACCTCAGGAAGTATTTCTGTTCCAGACAGTCATGCACCTGAAAATTTGGCAATATTAGCTACAGGAATGCCAAGTACCTCATATAGTTTGGCATCACACCAGGAATGGCCTCAGCACCAAGAGCAAACACGGACAGAACAAATATACTCTCAGAAG
The DNA here is from genome assembly GCF_003984885.1 of Neopelma chrysocephalum. NCBI lineage: Eukaryota > Metazoa > Chordata > Aves > Passeriformes > Pipridae > Neopelma > Neopelma chrysocephalum. Next base: position 6,666,591 of record NW_020897767.1, on the reverse strand, counting down.
CAGGAGACATTGCCTGGGAGTCAGTACAACATGAACTTCCAGCCGGGAACATCTGTGCAGATGCACTCTGGAGTACATCACAGACCTGACAAACTTGCTGAGCATTCTACTGTCAAACAAGAGTATTCTCATAAGTCAGGAAACAAACACCACGGACAAGTCACTGCTCCTGTAATAATTCCTCAGAAAATGTCTTTGGATAAATACAGGGAGAAGCGCAAACTAGAGACCCTTGAACTGGATGTCAGAGAACACTATGTAGCAACCCCAGGCGAGCAGCAGCATAAAAAGCACCTGCAGCCACAGCCGGCCAGCAGCTCTTCTGTTACATCTCCCATTAAAATGAAAATTCCCATTGGGAACGCAGAGAAGCCTGAAAAACACCTGTCTGATAAGAAGGAAAAGGGTGGCTCGCTCAAACTGCGCATACCCATCCCACCCACAGAAAA